>NC_058410.1:27622095-27878682 GCF_002201575.2 Neomonachus schauinslandi | reverse complement strand
GTGTTGGATTCTAACACACTAGAATCACCTAGATCTGTGAAAGAGCATGACCTGTTCAGGCACTCATAGGGCCTTCGGTGTGACTGGAGCCTAGGGTGTATGTGTTGCATTCTAACACACTAGAATCACCTAAGGACCTTTTAAAAATTTCATACCCCGGTCACAAATGTCTGGGGGTTGGAGCCAAGCACTATGTAGCTTCCCAGATGATTTCACTGTGCATCAATGCGCACTGCTTTAACTTAATAGGCATTCTGTTCTAATGACCTTAATATGTATATTGTCTAATATCTTGAGGGTTGTAGATTCAAAATGTAGATTTTAACAACTATTTAATGAAAAGCGTGATTTGATTTGCCTTGCAAAGGGGTAAACTCAGAGCTTTAAAACTTTTTTTTTTTTTTTTTAAGGAAGAGAAAATGATTGTTTTAAATAGATGGAAACTGTAATGGAATATTTTTGGGTCGAGAATGACTTTCATGCATGACTACTGCCACTATATCTATAGTCTGTCTGTCATGTTCTCATTGTGGGTCTCAAACCCTGTGCTTGTCTCCAAAGCAGGTTGGTAAGTGAATCGTGTCTAGAAATTAGAACACCATGGCTCCTACTTTAGGTCTAGTAAGAAACATATGTAGGAGAATGATACAGTCTTATATGATAATTTTAAATCATGTGAAACTAGAAATTCTTTTTAGTTTAGTTACAATCTGATATCCAGTGAAGTTATCCAATGGAATTATTGGCAGAGCTATTTAAATATATTTAGAATTTATGTTTTATGTGAGACAGCAATTTTATATATATTTTATATGTACATGTATATATATGTGTATATATATTCGTATGTATATATTTATAGTTATCTCTATATATATTTGAAAAAGGAACAGTGGAAAGATAATCCAAAAGCTAATAAAAGTGGTTACCTTTAAAGGGAAGAAATCAGGGGAGAGGGGACAAGGATGGACAATTTCTCCAATATAATTTGTATTACACTTTGACCTTGGAACAATTGAAATATTTTACAAAATTAAAAATCACCATTTAATTAAAAAAAAAGCAGTTGCTAAAAATTGAAAACAAATGAATCAATCTAGTAGTATATCAAATTGGCTTCGTAACCAGGTATTGAAAATAATTATTTCTAGTGACTTTAAAAATACAGTATTGTGATTGTCCATAACCTAATGACATATGTCTGATAAACAAAAAGAAGTGCAAAGAAGTTTTAAACTGCATTCAGAAAGATCAGTATTGTTATTTTGAAACTCTTATATTATAGAAAGACAGTTATCATGTGGTTTCACTCATATATGGACTGTAAGAAACAGCGTAGAGGATCATAGGGGGAGGGAGGGAAAACTGAATGGGAAGTAATCAGACAGGGACAAACCATGAAAGACTCTTGACTCTAGGAAACAAACTGAGGGTTGCTGGAGGGGAGTTGGTTGGGGGATGGCGTATTTGGGTGATGAGTATTAAGAAGGGCATGACATGATGTGATGAGCACTGGGTGTTATATGCAACTGATAAATTATAGAACTCTACATCTGAAACTAATGATGTACTATATGTTGGCTAATTGAATTTAAGTAAACGAAACTCATATTGTAGGTTAAAGCAGAGCAGTAATTATGTTATCAGAAACCAAAAATTTTTATCTAAGAGAAAAGTGATGAGAATAAAGAAGTTAAAAAGAGACATTTAATTTTATTGAATGAGAAATATCTGTACATTAAAAAAAAACAAACAACAGCAAAGAAATATCTGTACAGACTCATGATTTATTTTTCTCTGTTTAAAAAAGTACATGTGTCCTGGTTCTTTGGACTATAAAGACCAAAAAGTAATGATAACTCAGTCACAGTAAATATCCCTAGTGTCCAGATTACTGCCTCTAAATACCATTTCCCACTAGAAGGAACTGGGATCTTTGGAGAGATAGTTGATTCCAGGATTGAGAGGAAACATACAAGATGAATCCAAGACATCTTCTTGTGTCAGAAAACTATGAAAGGCCACTGGGATCACATCAAAAGTTTAGAAGAGACAATGTGTAGAGAGACCATACACTTATATGTATATTTCCACCCATTACATGAGTTGTAATCATTAAGAAACAACAACTGGTCGCCACTAAAGATTACTAGGACAGTGGACTCATTCTGAAAATTGGTAAGATAAAGAATCAAGGCACTTACGGTAACTGCCTTTCTTGTATAAATTTTATTGTGGAATAATCAAACGCTTGATGTGGAAAATTTCTCATTAACAGAATTCTGGCTAATAAATGCAGAAGGAATAGCGTAATTAGAAAGTCACCATTGAGTATCCCCAAATGAAGTAACAGCTGTAGGCAAAGGTTATCCATGGATGCTAAAACATTAATTTAACATTGATACATCTTCTGAATAGTTTTAGGATCACTAAAAGTGGGTCAACCAGCCATTATACACCTAATACAATAGGAAGCTAAAAAAAGGATTGAACTGAATGTAATCAAGCCTCTAGACCTAACTTCCAACTTAAAGGAATGGGAAGGGTAGAGGAAAATGGTAACACCATGAGGAAACAGCCAAATCCAGAGTATAGAAGATTCTTCAGGACCATTAACTTTGTGTCTTCAACAATTATAAATACCATGGGAAGGGTGGGTGGGAAGAGCAAGGTGGGAGAGGACTTTCCTAGATTAGATCTAAGAGACAACAACTAAATGTAAAATGTGGATTTTGTTTGGTTTCTGGTTCAAATAAACCAACTGTAAAAAGACATTTTTGAGACACTAAGGAAAATAAGAATGTGGACTGAGTTTTGGATGATATTCATCTTTTTAGGTGAATATAGCCTTATGCTTCTATAAGAAAGGAAAACATCCTTACCTGCTTAATTAATTATGAGTGAAGTGGTTTGATGTTATTTTTTAAAAATTTTATTTATTTGACAGAGAGAGACACAGCGAGAGAGGGAACACAAGCAGGGGGAGTGGGAGAGGGAGGAGCAGGCTTCCCACGGAGCAGGGAGCCTGATGCAGGGCTTGATCCCAGGACCCTGGGATCATGACCTGAGCTGAAGGCAGACACTTAACGACTGAGCCACCCAGGAGCCCCAGAAGTGGTCTGATGTTAAAATACTCCCGCAGTCAGTCGGTAACGGGACAGGTGAAACAAGGTGGCAAAATGTTGATAATTATGGAAAGTAGGTGATGGATACCTGGGGATTTATTATTATATTTCTTCTTTTATGTGCATTTTAAAATTTCTATAATGATAAATTAAAAAAAAACTTGTTTCACATTACAAGAAATATGTAGCCTTTTCTAATCGCTCAGTAATTAAAAGTCAGGGTCCCTTTCCTTTGTATTGATACAGACAAGTATGAGCATTCTGAACATAGTTTTTATTTGAGGATTTTTAATTAAATAGACCAACTTAAAAAGGGCAATGCTATACAGTAGATTAAAAATGGGCTCTTTGGGAATTGGTTTCAGTAATAAAATTTGTCCTCTCAAATGGTGGTTTTGATAAGGTTCAGATTTCATAAAGCAGCACAAAATATTGTTCAGGGCTTTTTTTTTTTTTCTTTTTGCAGTTTCTCAATTAATTTTCTTCACCACTGCCAAGAGTAATTACGTAAGATAGGCCTTTAGAGGACCCTGCTTTTAAAGCATAACTGCGTACC
The DNA here is from genome assembly GCF_002201575.2 of Neomonachus schauinslandi. Taxonomy (NCBI): domain Eukaryota; kingdom Metazoa; phylum Chordata; class Mammalia; order Carnivora; family Phocidae; genus Neomonachus; species Neomonachus schauinslandi. The sequence continues at coordinate 27,875,001 of NC_058410.1, read as the reverse complement.
CCTCTTCTTTTTTATCCTTAATCTGACCATTAAGCCATGTCCACTGGTTGAATGGGAGTGGGGGAGGAATTGGGAATAGGGAAAGGGGGGGGAGACTAGACTGATGTGAGATGTGCTCTTCATTCAGATTTGTCTCTCTGCCCCTTCATCCATTCCAGAAACTTTGATTAACCCTACTGTGTACAAGGGATGGTGTGAGGCCTAGCGGGGAAGATGAACAAGTCAGGCATGGTGTCCTTGCCCTGCTGGAGTCCTCGTGCCTCTCTAGGGAGGGGGGCTGGAGCTCGCAGGTTATCTCCTTGATAATGTGATCAGTGCTGGAATGTATGGGGAGCTACAAGAGGAAAGGATCTTGTCTGGAGAAGGGACCAGGAAGGCATCCTTACATCTGCAGGGAGAGTAGGAATTAACTATTCAGATGGAGAGGCCAGAGGAGTAGGGTTAGAGGCAAAGGAAAGTGCACGCTTGAAGGGGAGGGATTGAGCCTGCATGCCTGGAACAGTTAGCATCTTGGCTGTTAAGCTAAAATCAGTGGAAAGACGTTGAAGATTTTTAAAAATTTGCCATGATATATTTCTTGCGTATGAAATATATGTAAGCTGTAAAAATGTATAATGAATGCTTGCATATTCATCATCTGACTTAAGAAATAAAACATTCCTTATGCCGTTGGAGCTCCTACTTTACAGATGCTATTTTTCTTCTATCTACTTTTTTTTTTTTTTTTTTCTGATTCTATCGTTCTCCCTCCTTTTGTTTTTACGCCTTTCTTCCCAGGAGTAACCACTAATGCTGAATTTCTATTTCTGTTTTCTTTGCTTTTCTTTTTAATTTACAGCATATGTATGCATCCCTAAACCATTCATAGTTTTGCATGACTTTGACCTTTGGGTAATAAGCAGCAGCATGGTTAAATCTCAATGTTGAGTGAAGATGGTAAGTTGCAGGAGACCCATAGTATGAAACCGTCAAAGGGCTTTCTACAGGGGAATAACGTGTGTGTTTATGCAGTGCAGATCATGGATTGGAGATGAGCAAGGATGGATGGGGAGAGCAGTGGAAGGATGCTACCTACAGTCTAGGTGGTAGCCAGCGTAGGCTCAATGGCTGTAGCCTCTTAAGAGAAATTATAGACAAACTTGTAACCATGGTCCTTTAGGTTCTTGTCCCTCCTGCTTGACCTTTCTGTTCTTTAAACGAGACAAGCCTGTTTTTGCTTCAGCGTCTTTTCCTGTTCTTCTGTCAAAGCCTTTCCTCTTAAACCTGTAGAGTTCTGTCCTTGCTACACTCAGGTCTCTGCTCAGGGGGGTCTTCCCTGACCACTCTATCAAGAAATGACTCCTTCTCCCTGTCGTTGTTTCCCAGTCTCCTTCCTTGGTTTTGTTTTGCTCTGTAGCTCTTCTTTAAAATCACAATCTGAAATTATTTATTTATAGCCTGTCTATGATCCTTGAGGGCGGGGACTTTATCTGTCTTGTCTAACATTGTACCCCTCTTTTCCTTGTGTCTTGTACATAGTAGGTGCTTAATAAATACTTGTTGAATGGACTAGTGAGGTAACTTGAAGTTGGGATAATGGAATCTACTCATCTGTTTTTGACTGTCTCCCAAACATCTGTCTGCTGTAAACTTTTTTTCAGAGCCTGAGGTCAATGCCCAAACCCTGTTCCCACTAGACATTTCCACTTGACTATCTTGCTGTCACTTCAAAGTCAGTAGGTCTAAAATTACACATTATCTTCTTTCCTCCAGTCTTCCCATTTTGTTAATGCCACCACCACCACCAGTCCCTGGGCACGAAACCTTGGTGTTATCCTATAGTGTTCTCTAGTCCTAATCCCTTGGGTGCTGTCTATGCCTGTGTATGCTTTTGGGGGAGTTTCTGATCACTGTTTTCATTTCTGCTTTCTGCTATTGACATTTTAGCCAGGCCTCAAGGCCCTGCTTGGATCCTCTCTTCTGGGCATCAAGCTGAATTTTCCATCCCAGTGCCCATTTTGTACTCATGTCTATAGTTTTTTTTTTTAAACAATATCCTGGCTTGTACTATTAATTACTTACCCATATCCTAAATTGTAAACACAGTCAAACACATAAAATATTTATTGAGTTGCCTTTATTTCCTTCCCTGTTGTCCCATTTTTAACCTCACCACGTGCGTCCTGTCCTTAGTTTTGTCCTAGTCCTATTGCTTGCACTTCGTTGTGGGACTGATAATAGAGCTGGCAGCAACAGTGCCATCAGCAGTTATCATCCCTCCTCTCTTTTGTTCTCACTAGGGCTGGGTTCTCTCTGAGCCTGTGGGGGCCCTTGCAGTTTTGAAAAGCGAGAAGTCATAAGGTGTCAAATCTTACATCATGCTGGACATGTGTGGAGGCAGTGGAATCTGAGACGTTGATCTTAGTTTTTAGTTATATTTGTTCGGTTTTCCTCTGAAATGAAAATAGTATAGCTCTTTATAACTACTTAGTGATGCAGATTGTGAAGATAAATTTAATTGGAGAAATTATTTTAACTCCCATTTATTGAGTGCTTATTGTATTGCAGTGAGCATAGACATACAAGATGGTTTTGCTTACATGGCGGATCTCCCAGAATCTAGCAGGTATTTAACACAGATTGTAGTAAAATACAGTAAATGTTAAATTATAAGTAGGTACAAGATGCTGTTGTATGCACGGAAGGAAGCATTGAGGGTTTTGTCGAGGGGAGGCTTGTTCCATAAAGGATGTAATGGGACCAAGTCTTGACAGATGAATGGGAGTTCACTAAGTTGACAGGGACTTTAAGTTCTTGGATATGGATAATTTGTGAAAACAAAATGGAATCAATGTGGGCTCTAATGAAGGGTGATACCTGTGAATCGCCAATGAAGGGCAGGCTTTTATTTCCTTAATATTGCAGCCCAAGGTCATTCCACTTCAACAGTGCCCTCAAGTAGCATGATGTAGAGACAGCCTAGTGTGGTTACTAAGGGTGGACTCTGCAGTTAGGCTACAGAGGTTCAGAATTCAGCTTTGCAACTTACTAGCCTTAGGAATTTGGACAATTTAAACTTTTTGGGTCTTAGCACAGTATCTATTAATGAGATAAAATACGTAAAATGCTTATGACAGTATCTGGTATACCACAGGTGCTCAATAAAGGTTCGCTATTGTGCTTATTTTTGACTGTTCACATCAGCCTAGAGCAGGAGTCGGCAAACTACTACTCATGGGACAGGGCCCAACCTAGTGTGCTCTCTGATTTGTAAATAAAGTTTTATTGGAACACAGCTATGCCAACTTATCAAGTATCACCTTTGGCTACTTCTGTGCTCTCCCAGACTGACATACAGAAACCAAATGGCCCATAAAGTCCCAAATTATTGCTCTTTACAGAAGAAATTTGCCATGTCCTGGCCTAGAGGATAAAATCAAACTCTTTAGCTCTCAAGATCTTCAATGACTACTTCAAGGCTATCTTTTTCCATCCATAACTAGCAGATGGCCACAGCAGCTCTTTGGTTTTTGCTGCCCTTTCTCTAAGAGGTGCTCTTTGTTGCTGGATTGTGGTTTTTTGAGTGTTCCGACTGATCTTCTCTCTTCTACATATGGACAGCAGCAGGGCCAGGACTAGGATAGGGTGGGTGAGGCACTCACCTTAGTTACACAGTTAAGGAGGACCCCCAAAATTCAGTAGTCAGGTAATGTCTTACTGCAATATTTTAAAAAATCCCAATTCAAAAAAATCTGTGATGAGAAAAATATCAAAGTTTTAAACAAAGACAGGCTCAGTATTACTGATATTTTTTAAACTGAGACTCCATCCTGGCTAGCCACAGTACACAGTAGAAGACAGCAGAGAACAGGTAACCCATACTTAAGCCACAGCAAACTGCAGACACCCCTGCTTCCTACATAAATATGGTAGCTAGAATTAAGATTCAGAAGAATCTGCTGGCTGGTCACATTTAGTGATGTATACTCAGGTCCATGTCAGGACTACTTTAATTTAATAAAGAATAATTATGCACGTCTTTTGTGGAACTTTGCTTACAGTAGTGATCTGTATATAATCTGTTGTATAAAATGACAATAAAAAATATTTCTGTAAGTTTTCAAATGGTTCATTTGAAATGGTTCACTGAAAGCAGTAAAGCATAGATTAGAATAGCAGCATTGGATAACTAAAGCTGTTTACCAAGAGATCTGAAAGGATTACAGGGTCCTATAAGCTTTTTCTAAGAAAGGACAGATAAGGATATTAATTGAATTTTAATGCTTTCTGTTAAACACTGACCTGGCAAGCTTTTTTAGATGACTAACTTTCTAATCTGCTTTGACATTTCTACAGGGTGCTGCAAACAGTATTTGTTGGTAGGTTAAAAATATATATGATTTGTTTTAGTGAAGGAGGTTTGGAAATCATCTGTAGCATTCTATTAACATAGAATGGAATCTTATCTGTAAGGAATATGTCTGGGGGAATGGACAAAATGACCTTTCCATTTCTCAGGCACCATGTTGAGATTTGTAGGACTTATATTTGATGTTTCAATGAAGTGAATTAGTTGTTCTAACTGGCTATCGCTGTTATAAAGAGATAAAATATAATATTGAACTTGATGCTCTTTTGCTTTCCATATGACACATTAAAATGTTTTTAGGTCTATAGTGTTGACTGGAGCCAAACAAGAGGTGAACAGCTTGTGGTGTCTGGCTCATGGGATCAAACGGTCAAACTGGTATGTCAGCATTACTGTATTTAAAACCAAATGTTCTCTTCCGCAAAGCTTCCGTTGAATTTTTTTTCTTTTCTAGGACGTACTTCTATATCTTTTCAATTACACAGCTAATTTTCTTTCCAAAAAACTATATTAAAGCATTTATTAGAATTTAAACATTTTTAACCTTTTGGCTGTAAACAATTAACTCAGCATTGATAATTTTGGCCCCTTAAATACCATTTTGCTTTATATGGAAATAGACTTTAAAGAATCTTTGAGATATGTCTGTCTATTACATGTGTATATATAAATACATAGATAGTGTTTTATATATTATGTATATAAACATAAATTTGAATTCACCTCTAAGTAATTGATCTATTCATTTGTTTGTAGTGGGATCCAACTGTTGGAAAGTCTCTGTGCACCTTTAGAGGCCATGAAAATGTCATTTATAGCACAATCTGGTCTCCCCACATCCCTGGTTGTTTTGCTTCAGCGTCAGGTAAATAATTCAGTATTTACCAAAAAAGCCTTACTTGTAGTGAGTGGTGGCTTTGCTTTCCCCAGCAGGTGGTGCTGTGTACTTGCGATTTGGAGGGGGAAAGGGCCCACTGTACTATTCTTTGTGCTCTGTAGATGGTTTCATTCTTCATCAGCCTCTAGATAAGAATCAGCCAGGCGTGGACTACTTTTCAACTATTAATGAACAAATATGGTTTGTCTTAGGCATATCATAACTGGTTATAAATCTTCCAAAAATTCCAAAAAGAACCGTTCTAGTTCTTTTTATTAGCCCCTGAGCTCCTTCCTTTAGATGGCATTATCCTTGGTTTGTTTATCGGAATAAAGGTGGCTAAGTCTGAGTAACAGTTACGAGAATGTGTAATATGTGCTAAGTAATGACAGATATTTGTGATGATTGACAAAGTAAAATGATCACTATTTTTTGCTTCTTTTGTAACTTTCAAAAAAATAATTTATAAAGAAAAAAAAATGGTATCCTACATAATCCCTCTTCTAGATTTACCATATGCATAGTGAGGAAATTCAAACAGCACAGAAACATGCCAAATAAAAAGTAAGTCCTCATCCCTCCCCCTCCATAGAACCACGGTTAGCTTTTTCTTATATTCCTCCATAAAAATTCCTATTCTCATTCCAGAATATGGAGTACAAAAATGAAAAAAAATGTTTGAGGCACCTAGGTGGCTCAGTCGGTTAAGCATCTAGCTTCAGCTCAGGTCATGATCCCAGAGTCCTGGGATCGAGCCTCACATCAGGCTCCCTGCTGAGAGGGGATCCTGCTTCTCCCTCTCCCTCTGCCTGCCGCTCCCCCTGCTTGTGCTTGCTCTCTCTCTAATAAAAAATAAAAAATATTTTAAAAAGTGAAAAATATTTATGGGGAATATTCCTGAGGAAAAAGTCAGATGTCTTTTAAGGGCTGAATTTGCTTAGTTGATGTTAGGTTTTATATGCTTATAGCTATAAGGCTTTTGTTGTTGAAATTATACAGGAAAATAACTTTATAATTGTGCATCAGAGAATCTCCCATCCCAAATTCATTTTCCCTACTGCAAACATTGTTATTATAAAACAGCTTTTGATTGTGGAGATTTCTTAGTAGCCTTAGTCCTATTATAGTTGAATTGAGAGAGTCATGCCACCATTCAGAAGGAGTTATTAGACTCTAGTTTTAAATAAACTTGATAGAAAAGAACATTCACCAATTATACTTTATGAATTTTATATATGAATTTATATTATATACTTAAGCTTATGGAATTAAAACAAATTTAAGGTAGAAAAAGAGGTATACCATGTTTTTTTTATTTGATCTACCACCAATAAACATTTGGCTAAAGAATTTTCTGAATACTATTTCCTTCCTAAAATCTCTGACACTTTAATATACATTGCTTCATTTTTCTTTTAGATAATTTATGTAATGTACGGAGTGCCAGTAAAGCTGTAAAAAGTGTAGGAATGAAACAAAGGTGAACAACTAATTGGCATAGGCAGGGCAGGGTTGCTGTGCTAGGCTGCCTCCTTAAGTCACTTTGACCCTGCCCCTGTGAACAAGTAGTGGGAAGGGTAAACCAATGTCTCCGAGTATTCCAATGTGAGGATTTATTAAATGACATCATCTGGGGAATATATACATAAATACAATCTATATGACACTAATGACTTTCAGAAGTGTTTATTATAGAGCAGCAACACCTTATAGATTAATCAAAACAGTAACAACAACCTTCCCAGTCTAGATGATGTCAGTTAATTCTGATAGTGAGAATCTGGTAATGTTAAGGTAATAGTTATTTTAAGATTTGGACCTTGAAATGATAAATAAATGCACCTCCTTAATCTTTTAAATGGTTTCCCATTTGATGAGTGAAAAATGATACCTACTTTTGTTTTGATTTGCATATTTGATTACAAGGGATAGTGAATATTTTTTATATGTCCATTGACCACTATAGTTTTTCCTTTGTGAGTCTCACGTTCATGTTTTTGGCCCATTTTTCTACTGAGAGCTGTTTGTTGTTGTTTTTCTATATTGATGTATGAGCTCTTTTTTATATTTAGGAATTAGTCTTCTGTATCTTACGTATATTTTCCCGTTTTTTGTTTGTCTTTTAACTGTTTTATGTTGTATATATATTTTTTTTACTGTATATGCATTTAAGTTTTTTGGTAGCCAAGACTATCAATTTTTTGCTTAATAGTTTTCTGGCTTTCATTTAGGATGAATAAGGAATTGGCTCAGTGAAAAGTGGGAGGCCTTGCGTGGCACAGAAAGAGAGACCATTCTAGGCAGAGAGAATAGGACCAAAAGTAAGAACTTGGTGCATTTGAGGTACTGAAAGAAGGCCAGGGAGACCACTGCTTAAGAAGAAAAGGTAGTGAAAATGAGGTTGGGCAGTAGAGAGGCCCCCAGATGGACACCTTATGGACTGGAATCAAGATTTTGGATTTTATCCTATGGACATGGGCAAGGCACTGAAGAGGTTTAAGCAAGGGAATGATATGATTAGGCTTGCATTTAAAAAAATTCCTTCTGGCTGTGTGTAGAGAACAGTTGGGAGGTGAGCAGGAGTGAATGCAGGAAGATTAACCGAGAAATGAAGGCCTGGATCAGGATGGTGGCAGAAGAGCTGGCAGAAATTAGGCTGACTTGAGTGGTATTTGGAGATGATTTGATAAGATGTACAAGAGGTGAAAAGAGAAGGATGAGTAAAGAATAACTCCTAGATTCCTGCCAAGGATAAATTGGTGGGTGGTTAATGTCATAACAGAGGTAAGAAATAGTTTGCAGGAGAAGATCTAGAGTTTTGTTTTAGAGCGCACTGAGCTCATGGCACCCAGGGGGCTGTTGATGAGTAGGTTGAGTTTGGAGCTGAGACATCTAGCCTCATGAATAAATTGTGTCATTGGCTCATAAATGGTAAGTAAAGCCACTGTAGTAAATCGGAGCCCCCAGGAAGGACTAAATTTAGAGAAGAAACCTTAGACTAGAGTACAGGTTGACAAACTACTGCCCTCAGATCAAAATGACTCACTGACAGGTTTTGTGAACAAAGATTTAGTGGAACACAGCCATGCCCATCCTTTTACAGATTGTCTTTAGCTGCTTTTGTGCCATAATGGCAGAGGTGAGTAGCTGTGGCAGAGGCGGATGGCCCTTGAAGCCAAAAATACTTACTGTTGGGTCCTTCACAGGAGATGTTTGCTGACACTTTGTATAAAGTGTCTTGAGGGGAGATAAAGCAGTGGAAGCTCTTCCATGCAGTTTGGTTATTTAGGGGAGGAGAGAAGAAAATACTAGGGGAGGAGGTAGAGTGTGTCTACTGTTGTCTCCTCATTTAATTATCCAGCACCCCCAAATAGGCAGTCAGTAAGATAATTGCTCCTTATTTGCTACTAAACTCTATCAACGCCCTGAGTTGTTGAATTATGTTGAGTGGCTTCCATAGTAAATATAACATCACAGAAATCCTTTCCTTTCGTTTATTATTTTTTTATTCTAAAAATTTAAAATGACCAAATGTCCCTCAATTCTAAAGTATTATTAGGTTGAAGACACTCAGAACTGGAAATCTTCAGGTAAATGGTGTACAGACAAACATGTCTCTTAGATTAAGCAATTTCTTAGATTCCAAGATAATAGCAAATAATAGTAAATTCTGTGTATAGAGGTTCAGTTAAGTCAAAAAATGTTCAATGGTTAAAATTAACAGCATGGTTTTCTAGAATGAAGAACAGTATACTTATAAGATTATTACTATTATTTTCAAAATTTCTAAGTTGTCTGAGTCATAGTGTTTTGTTCGTAATCTGAGTTAAATCTTTCCCAAGATATCAAATCTTTTGGGATGGCACCAGTAAATATATTTTTCCTTGGCACATTTCCTTTTCAAAGCTTAAATTTCTTCTTTGATTTTTTAAATTTTTCTGTGGCACAGCTAATTATAAGGCTGGGTGGGTATTAAGTAAGTGATAGCAATATTGATATGCTATTCGAATTAACTAACCCTTTAGCCTGCCTATATAACTTGGTTAGTCATCTTTATGCTTTTAGTGTAAATGCTAATGAGTTTCATGCTTATGGTGAATCAGATCTGTAAGACGACCACAGTTCAGCATAATGGTTATAATTTACCATAGGTGAAAAGCCCTAATACAGAGAGTATTAATACAAGTTCAATTAAAATTCCTTTTTTTTTTTTTTAAAGATTTTATTTATTTATTTGAGATAGAGAGAATGAGAGACAGAGAGCATGAGAGGGAGGAGGGTCAGAGGGAGAAGCAGACTCCCCGCTGAGCAGGGAGCCCGATGCGGGACTCGATCCCAGGACTCCAGGATCATGACCTGAGCCGAAGGCAGTCGCTTAACCAACTGAGCCACCCAGGCGCCCCTAAAATTCTTTTAAGGATGTGAATTAGATTGACATTAGTTAGCATCATTTTCTTCGAGTAGGGATGCCCTTTGGCCTTATGTCCTATAGTTTCAAAGGAGTCATTTCAAACCCTGAATGAATTAGTAGTATAAAATAGATCTGTCTTCAAAATGAACTGAAACATACTTCCCTGCTGGTGAAGCAGTGAAGACATGTCTGGTAGGAGCTCTAATTGGCAGCATTCATAATAAGCTGGAATTAATAATGAGTATAATTTTACATATTTGGAAAAGTATTAATAAGTAAAACTCCTTGAACTACTGATAGATTTTTTAAAAAAATTCCTTTACCTTACTATTATATGTAATTTTGTTGATGTATATTATTATTTAAGGTTCTAAAATTATCTTCATTTTCCTTGTTCTTTTTATGACCATGACCAAATATAAAATCTAATGGTGACAAAATCTTGAACTAATACACCTGCATTTATTTAAATGTCAGGCAACATTGTGTATATTAGCCTTTTATTTGGGCTGAGTCACACACTCCTCTTCCTTTTACATTGGCCTTTTGTGTAGCATGGTATACATAATATTGAGTCTGGATGTTGCATACAGAATATTCAGTGTATGAGACTGAAGAGCAGGAAAAGACTTATTGTGTGGAGAGTTAGCAATATAATCACAAAACTTAACTACCTGCCCATTGCAAATCGGTAATATTTAAACAGTCTTTTATCGTCACAGTGTCCGTTTGGTTTAATAGAAAAAAGATTATCTGCTTAATGACATCACCTTCCTGTGTTCTATTAGAAATAAATATAAATAGTGGTCACATCAGCCAGGATTTCTTTGGTTGAAAGTCAAAGAAATTCTGAACCAAACCACTTTAAGTAAGAAGATAATTTATTTGTTCGCATTGTTGAAATGTCCAAAATTACATCTGGCTTTATACGCATGGCTGGATGTAGGGCTTAGAGGATGTTCTTGCCATCTCTTCTGTATTCTTTTAAGTTGGTTTTGTATCACGCACCATGTGAAAGTAAGACGGCAGCAGCTCTAACCCCTCTATCCTTTCTGGTTTCCGTCCAGTAGGAAACGTGTGAGACTCCTTCTCAGACATCTAGGAAAGTTTCATTTTCTCTCGTCTGATGGTCCACGTGAGTGTTCTAAGCTGATCACTGTGTCACGGAGAGGGGGATGTAATCGATTGGTGTGGGCCCAGCTTACTCCTGCAGTTGGGAATGGGAAATGAGAAAGAGGGTGGTAGTCCAACTCATACACCAAGAATGGAAAGAGTGAATAGTGATTAGGTGGCAGTGGCTGGACACGTTCTACGGGGCCGATATTCACTAGATTGTATGCACATCCAGCACTTAAAGGGATTTCACGAAAACCAAGCCCTGGACCTGTGAGCTATAAAATGTTTCTTTTTAAAAAATTGGATAAAGGAAAGCCATTTTTCTGCCAGCTTTTATGCTTTTAGAAACTCATTGGAAGGTTTATTTATTAAGCATTTGCCATTTTCCTGAAATATTCCTTCCTAATGGTTTTCAAATAGTAGCCTCCTTAATAAAGTTGAAAAGATTTGAAGTTTTTTCTTCCATTCTACGAGAGGAGAGTTTGTGGTACAGTAAAGGATGGGGCCTGCTCTGAAGCTTTCACTGTGCCTTTGCCATTTCAAGTGAGATGAGAAAATTTGCTTACCAAGCTATGTACAGTGTATTAGGAGGCAAATGAACTTCTTTGCATATTTTCTTACTCTTGTTTTCATGCATTTCCTATCAGACATGTGTATTCTCTTGCATAGCTGAGTGCCTTACACAAGCAAACACTAATATATTTTTAATTACTATTATATAAGATATGGGAAGTAACCATCTTATTAGAATTTTAAAAACCTATCTAAGGTTAATTTTGGTTGTTGAGAGGGACATTGGCAGTGAGTCAGTTAGATATTAAGTGAATGGCCACTGTTTTTTGAAAGATACATTGAAAGGCACTGTAGATACATTGAGGAAGAAAACAGACAGGGTTTTGTCTTATTAGAGCTGCAATCCAGTGGAAAAGAGAGATCCTAAGGAAAAACAAACTAACAATGGATGGTAAGGAGTGCAAAGTTCTCTGGAGAGGTAACATAGTAAGTATAGTGGTTAGAAACACGGACTCCGAGCTGGACTGTCTGAGACAAAATTCTTTCACCACTATTACCTGACTTCAGGTCATGCTGCTTAACCTCCGTCTCTTCATTCCTCACTTGGAAAACAAGGGTGATGGTAATACTTACATCGTGGAGTTTTGAGGAGGATTAAGTGAGTTAATATGTGCAAAAGTCTAAGAACAGTACCTGGCACAGAGTTAGGTCTCTATGAGTGTTGCCTTCTATGATTAACATGTGCGCTCAGAATTCTGTGGAAACACAGCTAAGGATTCCTGATCTCGTCAGAGTTGGCTGGTCAGGGAAGCTGGTCCTCCATTCTGAGGAAATGGTTGTTCAAGCTGTTACCTACGAACAACTGAGAGTTAAGAGATGAGAGCTGGAAAGTGAAGGAATGGGAAGTGCGAGAACAGAGCATATTTGAGGGGCATCTGAATGACCGTGGCATGTAAACACATGTTGTAAGGATTACCAGTGCTCATCTGAGGAACTTGCTCCGGGTAGAATCTGGAATGCATGGCTGTGTAATAGCATACGAGGCCAGTGATCCTGAAACCTGGCTGGCTGTCAGAATTGTTGGGGCAGCTTTAAAAAAAACAACAGAATTCTGGGCTCCATCTTAGTCCTGCTGAATCAAGTATCTCTGGGAGGCACATTTTTTAATCACCCCAGCTGAACCTAGTGATCAGCCTCATTTGGAAAGCACTGTTCTAGTCTATGGCATAGCTTTGTTTGAGATGCCAAACTAATAGTTTATTTCTGTTGGTATAATGGGAATTTCATGCTTAATATTCATCTCTTTTTTTAAAAACCCACAGAATGGTTTCAGTGCTGAATTTGGAGAGGAAGTGGTTTCTGTAGTTTGAGAATGCCTTAGTTGTTTTTTTTCCCTCAGTTTTGTTTGAGTTATATTATGGTCTTCATCAGTTTTCTTACTTTGTCTTCTTGCTTACAGACAGAAGCTTGTTATAAAACATACTATAATCTTTGCGTAAGAAAACTCAACTGTAAATTTCATGGTTGTGGAACCCAAAGTTATAAAATATTTGTTTTTACACATATTACAAATGGCGGAAGCTTATGTGATAGGCAGCCAAGATGTACTTTTATGTCTAGTCCAGTGGTTCACATATGGTTAATTATGCCACTCAACTGCTTATAGCAGTTTATATTTTAAGATAATACATGAGAATATAGTATTGAAGTCATTCTAAGAATTGAGTCACCTTCAAAGTTAGATGGTATTTGCAAATCTAGAACTAAATTTGTTATCATTGGCTAAATTAGGACAGGCCAAAATGGGGGGAGTGTTTAGAGATTTAGATTTACCTTCCAAAGCGTTCAAAGGTTCTCTAAGGACATTGCATTTTGTCTAGTTCATGAAAGTTGTTAGTAGGACAGAATTCATATTTCCAAATTGCATGAGATAGAAGGGAAGAATACTTAAGCTCATTACATAAAGAACATTAATAAGAAATAAACTTTCTTTTGAACCATGAAAACTAAGTTACTGCTATTACAGACTCCATATAATTGCATAAGTCATAGCCATGCCTGAGTGAATGGGTCTGGTAGTTAAAAAAAAATCTTCATTCTACTCTAAGAAAAAAGTCATATTACATTTGATAAGCATCTGGCATTTCAATTCAGTTCAATTATTGGACCCAATATGCATCCTTTTGCTGCTCAGTTCTTCGCAGAATCAGATTCAACATTGACACTCCCTTCCTCTTACCTTCGTCTTACCTGCTGTAGCTTGAAAGTAGACGTAGTAGCATCCAACATTTCCTGTTCCATGCTGCACACTGAGACTCACTGGTTGTGCTGCCGGTGGCTGGCCTGCCACTGATAAGAAGATGGTGACACTGTCACAGGGCCCTGGTCAACATCTGGCTGACAATGAAAGGCCAGTTGTCTGGAAAATGCAATTATAAAAAACCAACATAAATGCAGATATCCCGGTGGCTAAGAGTTGAGTGAGTCATGGTACCGTGGGGCCAGAAGCTGTCTCTCCCACCTGGAAAACAAAGCAAGGAGGATGAAGTGCCAAATGTGTGCAACAGAAGCGACTGTCAAGTCAATGGAATTCTTAGCTCCTTCAGAGCAGTTCCCCCCTTTTTGTGTCTTTTAAGTTAACTGCAAGAAGGGACAACCGAGGCCATGGCTTTTGTGTGTGTGTGACTGCTGCTTGAATATGATGGTAAGGGACCAAAATATTGTCCCCGAGAAATGTGGAGTGGCACCCACCCGGTCTTTGCTGGTGGCGTTTGCTTAATCTTTTTTTCCTATATAAATATATATGCCATATAAAATAAATATATATGGACATATATATTTTTTATTTAAATTCAATTTAGTTAACATAGAGTGTATTATTAGTTTCAGAGGTAGAATTTAATGATTCATCAGTTGTATATAACACCCAGTGCTTATTACATCAACTGCCCTCCTTAATGTCCATCACCCAGTTACCCCATCCCCCATTCACCTCCCCTCCAACAACACTGTTTCCTAGAGCTGAGAGTCTCTTATGGTTTGCCTTCCTGTCTGTTTTCATCTTATTTTATTTTTCCTTCCCTTCCCCTATGTTCATCTGGTTTGTTTCTTAAATTCCACATATGAGTGAAATCATATGGTATTTGTCTTTCTCTGACCTATTTCGCTTAGCATAACACCCTCTAGTTCCATCCGTGTCGTTGCAAATGGCAAGATTTCATTGTTTTTGATGGCTGCATAATATTCCATTGTATATATATACCACATCTTCTTTATCCATTCATCTGTTGATGGACATCTGGGCTCTTTCCATAATTTGGCTATTATGGATGTTGCTGCTATAAACACTGGGGTGCATGTGCCCCTTTGAATCACTATGTTTGTATCCTTTCAATAAATACCTAGTAGTGCAATTACTTAATCTTTTAGTGAAGCATAATACACATATGGAACAGTGCATAATCTTAAGTGTGCAATGCAACGAATTTTCACAGTGAGCACATACGGATGTGTGTGTAGCACCCAGATCAAGAAACAGAACATTCTGAGAGGCTCCCCTTCCCCACTCCAGGGTGACCACTGTCCTGCCTTCTAATTGCATAGATTAATTTGCCTGTTTTATACTTCTGTGTCAAGTTTCTTTTGTTCATTATGTTTTGTGAGACTCCAGTAATGTTGCTAGAAAACAGTTACTTCTTCAAGGCCCAGTGCATATTCCTTGTAATGTTTTGATACTCTAAATCATTCACATACTCATAAGATATAATTACTAGGATGAACACAGCACATTCAAATTTAAACAGTGCTTTAGTTGCCGCTATAGCAGACTTTATAGTTTCAGACCTGATATTAAATATAAATTTTTGAAAGCTAGTATACATCATTTAGGTATTTCCTATGTTTTAGTGGAAGCCTTATGCTGAATCAAATGTTTTTCTCTGGGGCTAGGCTTCTTACAGACTGAAGTTTTAGGGGAATTCCATTCACTCCTTCCATGATGGGAAGGGGTCCTTTACTTACAGGTGATAGACTTTGAACTCTCTTAGGTCTTTGAGGAATTTATTGAAAAACAGCCCCAGAAAGGGAAGGGATGCTTGAACAGCCCCAGGATGCATTTTCTATCTTTAATCTGGACTTTTTTCTCTGCTTGTTGACTTCACTCTGCAAGCTGCTTTCCCCAAACAGTGAGATGTGGCCACCAGCAGCTCCTCAGTGTTATAGCCTGTTAATCCTAAGAGAGGGACTGATATTATTTTTTCAGTTACAGTTAGAAAAAAAAAATCCCAGGTACCTACCTTTAACCTGTGATCAGGACAGGGAATAAGATACTATGACTGGCCTTGCTTGGACCTGTCCCTGGGTGGTCAGCTGTGTTGAGCCATAGATCCTTCTAGAGTCACATGGTGAGAAAAGGATGCTTTTCCTATAAGAAATGTACTGTTGGGCAGATGAAACACTAGCCATCCACATCACCCTGCTTTATACTCCAAAGGTAGAGAAAGCCTAAAGATCATTTTATCAAAGCTATTTTAAATTTTGAAACAAATTCTACTGACTTCGAGGCTCGACATTGACTGTAATTAGGGCCCCTGGAGTTATTTGAAGCTCTAGTCTATACTAATTCTGAACAGTTTCCATTTGGTACTTTCAGACTCCTCATCCCCTCCCATCCCTACCATATTTAGCTAGATCCAAAAGTGTTAGTTACTGTCTTCTGTCAGAGTGGTTTTCAACTTTTTTTAAAGTAGGAAGATGGGAAGAGGGTTGGGAGATGGGCTAAATGGGTGAAGGAGAGTGGGACATGCTGTCTTCCAGTTAGGGAATGAATGAGTCGCAGGAATGAAGGGCACAGCACAGGGAGTACAGTCAATAGTACTGTGGTAGCGTTGTGTGGTGGCAGACGGCGGCTACACTTGGGGGGAGCACAGCATAAGGTATAGGGACGTGGTACACCTGGAACTAATGTAACATTATGTGTCAGCTGTACTCAAATTTAAAAAAAAGTAGGAAGATGGTATTTTTAAACAACAAAAATTACAAATCCCACACATAAAGTGATAGTACCTATATATGGATCCATAAAAATGGAATGAAAGTATTACAAAACACAGACTAAAGAGATGCCAAATTCACTGTTGTGGTGGCCTCTGGGAAAGGAAGGTGGGGAATGGGACTGGAAGTACAATAGAGGTTTCAAGTTTATTTTATTATTTTTATTTCTATGATAACTGTGATGCAAATATGACAGAACGTCATGTGTGTGCACGCGTGTGTATGTGAGGTTTTTTTCCTCTCAATTTACTGAAAAAACATGTAAATAAAAGAATTCCTCAAGAGTCAGCCAACATTGGCTGTCTGGCGGGTCTCCTCCAGTCACATGAGGAGGTGAGCACAGTGTCATTATGGAGCAGGCCAGCTGGGGAGCCAGCCTACCTGGGCTCTTGTCCCAGATCCTGACTCCATGGCTTGCTATCCCGAGGGCATTATTTCATCTCCACAAGCTTCAGTTTCCCCATTTGTAAATTACTACAAAAATTGCTTCTTATAGGGGCGCCTGGGTGGCTCAGTCGTTGAGCGTCTGCCTTCGGCTCAGGTCATGGTCCCAGGGTCCTGGGATCGAGCCCCGCGTCGGGTTCCCTGCTTCGCGGGAAGCCTGCTTCTCCCTTTCCCACTCCCCCTGCTTGTGTTCCTTCTCTTGCTGTGTCTCTCTCTGTCAAATAAATAAATAAAATCTTTAAAAAAAAAATTGCTTCTTATATTAGCAAAATTTCTATCTCACTTGTTATGTTTTTTAAAAGTTAATACATACAAAATGTTTAGACCACCATCTGGCATAAAGTAGGTACTCAATAAATATTGACCATTATTCATGGTATTAGTAATAGCTGTGGGAATGACTTCTAATCATGGGTATGCTTTCTTCTTTTTTTTTTTAAGTACATTATCTGATTTAAATTCGTAAGGTAAATATTTTATCACAGGTAAGGAAACAGAATCAGGGAAGTTAAGTAACTTGATGAAACATCAACAGGGACCAAATGATTGAGCTGGATTAGTACTAAGCCCCGGAACTTCAGAGCCCCCATTCTTAACCTCTACATTTCATTACCACCAACAATTTAATGCTTATCTTTCTTCAACAACTTCCAAAGAAATCAGAAAAAAAAATTATCTAAAATTGCTGAATGTAGCTATATGACAATATGATTTAGAATTGGGAATCCAGGAAAATATAGGTAAGTTAAGCAAAGGATAATTTAAAATTTTAGCCTTATTGTATACCATATATTAAAGTATCTACTTTGTGCCAGAGACCATGTTAAGTGCCAGAAACTTTATTACACTAAATTCTTGTACAATCCTGCATGCAGGCTTTCTGTTTCTTTTTTAGAAATGAGGACTGAGTCTCAGAGATATTATATAACTTGTGCAGGGTCACACAGCTACTAACCGGAATTCCACACCCTGACTGCCATCGCGCCATAGACCACGTTCTTTCATCAAGCTGTACCAGCTTTTTCTTAGCATCACTGACTGGTTCTAATTTACTGGTGATGTTGATACCTATATATATCCTAAGTTTTATTCCTCTGGTCATTTTGTTATCTCCTTATACTTTATAAAAATCTAAGGCAAACAGCATATAAAACATTTAATCAGGGGTAACTTTGTGAAACTAAGCAATGCAAACCATTTTTGTAATATTTTTATTACAAATATAATCCCTGAATTTTTCAACTTGTTTTTTTCCAAGGAGAAAACTAGATCTCTGAATTTTTCAACTTGTTTTTTTCCAAGGAGAAAACTAGATCTCTGACTGGCCTATTAAAATGTAGTAAACATAAACGTGAAGATTAAAAATTCTCTCTTCTGTCTTGGTAGACTGCCCACTTTTAACAGTAAAATTTTTAGCATTTGGTTTCTTATAGACTAGAAACCGAGGATTTTCAGGGCCTTTTCCTATCATGAAGAGAAATCCGCTATGTGTGTGTGTATGTAGTCACCACTGTACTTGTTTCAGTGTGAAATTCAGATTTTCCTGCTTTGAGTAGATTTAAAAACATTGTTGCAACACATTACCTTTTGTAGTTCATCACTTTTACTAGGTCCTATGCATTATTATAGTTAAACACAGTGTATGTGGGGGCGCCTGGATGGCGCAGTCGGTTAAGCGTCCGATTTTTGTTTTCAGCTCAGGTTGTGATCTCAGGGTTGTGAGATCGAGCCCCACATTGGGCTCCGGCCTCACTGTGGAGTCTGCTTGAGATTCTCTCTCCCTCTCCCTCTGCCCCTCCCACTCGTGTGCTTTCTCTCTTTCTCTAAATCTTAAAAAAAAAACCACCACCAATATATGTATGCATATGATATATAGATGATAGGAACCTAACAGTAAAACAGAGTATTTTCCCTCAATTTATCATCATGAGTACAGTGTCACTGAGCATCCAAGTGGTGTGATGGAAAGTGATCAAGTCTTCATCTCTCACCAGGTGATCAGACTCTGAGAATCTGGGATGTGAAGTCAACAGGAGTCAGAATTGTGGTTCCTGCACATCAGGCAGAAATTTTGAGCTGTGACTGGTGTAAATACAATGAGGTACCCTCCTGTCTGGATCTGTCCCTTGCTGCTGAGCCCTTCCTATTGTTGAAATGTTCAGGATTTTATTTTCTCTTCGTTTATGTGGACTTTGGTGGCGTTTATGGACCATTAAGTTAAATTCAGTCCCTTTCAATTCTGATTCATGATTGTGAGTGACCTGCATTAGCATTAATTGGATTTAAGTGCACATAAAACAGACAGAGTAAGAAATAGAAATTCTCAAAGTTCAACAGGGCAGCCTTACTTGCTTATTTGGGAAAGCTGCTTTATAATTGATGTAATTTTTTTTCTTTATTGCTCTTAACCCTACCAATTTGTATCGTCTGCTTTCATTTCTCATTCACTTTGCTGGTTAGGCTGCTGAACTATTTGTAATTTGACTTTTAGTTTGACAGTCTACCAGTTTTTAAAATTTTGTTTCATCTTCCCATGTAAGCCTAACCAAACTTCATGCTTCTGTCGATAACAGTGTCTGTTTGTATCTCTTTGCAAAGCTTCAGTTAACCACATGAGCATATGAATTCAGAATAGAAATGGATTAAACATGTGTTGATGTACTATTTCTGTACCTGAAGTGGTCTGTTGACTGGGACAGACAGGTAAAACATATGCCTTGTTTCTTCTCAGTTTTCAATTAACTAGTAGAAGTTAAGAGAGCATTGTATTGGCAGAGTTCTTCGAAAAGAAATAAAATAGATTAAAAGAAAACAGAGTACATATTCAATAATAATACTTGATCTAAAAAACAATTTCTGTTGTTTTTTAGTGTTGATAACTGCAGTTCAAATCTCTGTCATCATAAATGAGTTTTCCATATAGAAAATGAATTGTGGACTATATGTTACACTTTTGGGAATTCTAAAAAAGGTGCTGATACACAGCTGAGAGTTGTTAAAATTGTTTTTGTTTTAAATTATTGAAATTTTTCCTCAAATGAGCTTACACTGAAACCCAGCACATTCATACAATGAATTACTGCTCTGGTTGACATGGGATGGGCCTGACTGTGGACCCAGCACTTGGCCTGTTCAGCCAGGAAGTGTGGGTTCACCGATGGCTCTAGACAGAGGGATTTATAAAACCTGATCAGATAGGAGAGACTCACCACTACTTGCAGAGGTTCTCAGAAAGGATTAGATATTGTATTAAGACATGGCCCATGAGAGCAGGGAACAATGATTGAATTAGATTTGGAAAAACATAAAAATCAAATTTGTACCCTTTCCTTTTCCCCCCATTCCTAAGTTAACAGGCCTCTTGCCTTTTAACCCTTGGGAAAGCCTCACAATACACTGAAGAGAAAGGTGCGCTCATTCGTCAGGCATAATTTTTAACCCCTTATGTACTTCCTGATACTACTGAAGGTAGATTGGAGAGCCCACAATGTCATTTGAGACTGTGCCTCATTCTGTTATGTGCACTGCTCACTTTTCTCCGAATCGTTTCTGCAGAATTTGCTGGTGACGGGGGCAGTGGATTGTAGTTTGAGAGGCTGGGACCTGAGGAATGTACGGCAGCCAGTGTTCGAACTTCTTGGTCACACCTATGCTGTTAGGAGAGTGAAAGTAAGTGTTTATCTTTTCTTTTTATATGTAGAGTATGAATATAAACATAACCAATGAAGTATATAGAAAACATGTTTAGGGGTTGGGGTTATGGATGCTTTTATGCGTATTTCTGTTAGCCAATTAAGGATGATGAACAATGAAAGCTAAAATTAGGTAAAATATTTGAATAATTATTGAATGAATTGGGACGATGTAGCCGATCAGTGCTTAAGGTTAAATAGAAATGTTTTTTCATTCTGTCCTTTCCATTCTACTATTCCTTTTTTTTTTTTAATTTTTTTATAAAGATTTTATTTATTTATTTGAGAGAGAGAATGAGACAGAGAGCATGAGAGAGGGGAGGGTCAGAGGGAGAAGCAGACTCCCCACTGAGCAGGGAACCCAATGTGGGACTTGATCCAGGGACTCCAGGATCATGACCTGAGCTGAAGGCAGCCGCTTAACCGACTGAGCCACCCAGGCGCCCCTCTACTATTCCTTTTTATGTGTTTTTAACTATGGTCATTTGCTTTTGGTATTCTTCATAATTTCCCATTCAGTGGGAAGGTTTCTTGGTTGAAACTACAGAGAGGTTTCTTTTCTCTAACATGGTAATAAATATGAATGTTCACAAACATTTGGGGTATAGAAAATTTTCCGCTCTGCCAACAGCAGAGGATGAGATAAAGATGACTTTTTTCTACCACTCCCAAGAAGTGTGCCTGGTTCTAAGGTGACTTATATTAGCTTCCCAGCTTTTATTGGTGGGTTTTGCTGAGTCACTGTGGAAAACATATTATTAAGTGACATCTCCTAATTTCATTCTTTGTTTTGTTATACTAAGGGCAAAGAAGTACTTTATTCATCTTTTAAATACGATATTGGGTTATTCCTATTTCAAAAATTCTGAATTTTCAGTTAAATTAATATTTTAAATTTTACTGGTTGCAACTCAGCATATGAGATCTGGTGCCATGTTGTTGTTTTAATGGCACACAGGTTGTAGTAGTTGAAAAATATTTTCAATATTTATTTCACAGTGCTTTTGAGAATGAAGTTGGGTAATTTACTGAAAGTATTTTGCAAACTATAAAGCATATTCGAATGTAGTTATATTTATGTATATATAACCATTAAAGTACTTGGGAAGAAAAAAAACTAAAGTAATATAATTACAAAGGGCAGCTTATTAAAGTATGTTGATAACTTATCTAAAAGATATTTGTGTTTAAATTTGCAGTTTTTGTTCTTGCTATCCTTTGCAGTAGTTGTGATATACAAATAACAAAAATTCTTTTAAAGATGTTTTTAACAATTAAATGATGACTTGATACTTGTGCATATAGCAATCATAGTATGTATTCATAAAATTGGTAAATTACATAATTGCATATTGTACAATCATATACTTAAATCCCTTATATTTGTAGGAGTCATTTTTGGATAGCCATTATGAAATTGTATTTAATTTTTCCAGAATGGCAACCCTTTGGGAATATTTTATTCTAAATAAGTGCCAGAAAGCTTGAGGAATGACTTTTCTTTGGAGAATGTAAATGTATTTCCTGCAGCTGATGCTTAAAAGGCCAGAAGATTTTTGCCTTGAATTAAAGCATATAAGGTTTGGGGAAACGTAATTTTAGGTGACAGTCTTGATTAAACTTTATTGTAGCGCTCATGGGAATGACCTTATGAAGTAGCATGTTATACTTACAGCTAACTTAAAAAAAAATTTTGTTTTGTTTTTGTAGTTTTCACCATTTCATGCTTCCGTTCTGGCCTCTTGCTCCTATGATTTCACTGTAAGGTACAGTAGTTTTTGAGAAGTTTCATTGTGAAATACCAAGTAGCATCTTTTCAACTTTTATGAAAAATAATGTATTTATTGTACTAATCTGAAAATAATCTGAGCTGGGCACATTTGAATATTTGCCACTGGGATTAATATTATATTTTTTCTGTTTTTCTGATCTGGCCACATGCATATATTCTTTGCTATTTGAAGACAGCCTGGCTGTTCTGTTTAAAAGCCTTTTTTCCTGATAGCTCTTCCTATAGTGGCTCCTTTCCACACAATAGGCTGCATAGCCAGTATTTTTTAAATTTAGATTTTAAAAATTGTGAAATTCCATTTCTCCGGGTCTAATTATATGAGTCTTAAGGCTGAGATTGTTATAGTTGAAAAATCCAGCAAGAGCGTTATTATGTTTGTGACTGTATATAGATGAGTGTGTATATATGTGTGTGCACATCTGCATCTCTGTACGAATATATATGTATGTGTATGTGTGTCTCTATCCATACATCCCAGTTCCAATCCCACACTACCCAAGGTTTGTTCTATTTTTTCTCCTTTTCCAGATTTGTAACTCCTAATTCCCATTATCCACAATATATTGACTTACTTGCAAACCCTAGAATGCTCAGAAAGTAGTTTCAGAATTGCAGAGCCGTGCCTCTCTGAAACAGAATCGTACTAATTAGAGTTCACATTGTTTAGGGCTTTTTTCCCCCTAGGCCAAATACTATGTTTAAAGGTTATTTGGATTAATTCTGCTCCCCTCCATCATCACTGTGGCTGTGTCATTGATTGGAAACACAGTTTGATTCATTTGCTTCTGTTTGTATTCGATTTTAGCGTTTCCTGCCATCCTTACTGATTTTGCCTATTTTTCTGAGCAGACAAAACAGTAACATGGTTCCAAAGTCAAGGTGTACGTAAAGGTACATTCAGAAAGGTCTATTTCCTCTATTCTTTCCAACCCATTCTGTAGGGTCACACACCCTGTAATAATCAATATTGCTCAGATAAGTAGACAATGTCTATTTTCTTATTTCCCCCTTTCTTATACAAAAATGGAGTGCTCTGGATACTCTCTTCAATTTTGCTTTTTTTCATATAAAATATATCCAGGAAATAACTCTATTTCAGTTCATAGAGATCCTTCTCATTCTCATGATACTCCATTATGTGGATGTACTATAGTTTACTCAACTACTCTCCTATGGGAATTTAGCTTGTCCTCAAGTATTTTATAAATAAACAATGCATAATGAATAATAACCTTGTATGTATGTATGTGCACATTATTAGAGAATTTACTTCAGAGTATATTCCTAGAAGTGATATTGCTGAATTAAAATGTAAGCATACATATAGTTTTGTTAGTCTATCACCAAATTCCCACCAAAAGGAATATATCAATTTCTATTCCAAGCAGCAGTGTTTGTGAATGCTTGTTTCTCTACCATCTAAAGATGATTGATTCTTTATGGTTTTCCAAGTACATGATCAAAGCATCTGCAAAGAAAGATGGTTATGTATCTTCAATTCCAATTCTGACGCCTCTGATTGATTTCTCTAATTGTATTGGCAGATACCTCTATTAAAGTGCTAAGTGGTGTTATAATGTCTAATTCTATATTCATGAAAGTGCCTTTAACACTTCCCTGTTAAAAGTAAGGTGTTGGCTTTAAGTGAAAGTACAGTTGACCCTCGAACACCTGGGGTTAAGGGTGCTGACCCCTGCATAACTTTTGACTTCCCCAAAACTTAACTAATAGCCTGCTATTGACCAGAAACCTCACCTATAATGTAAACAGTTGATTAACACATATTTTGCATGTTATATGTATCATATACTGTATTCTTACAATAAAGGAAGCTAGAGAAAAAAATGTTATTAAGAAAATCATAAGGAAGGGGTACCTGGGTGGCTCAGTCATTTAAGTGTCTGCCTTCGGCTCAGGTCAGGTCATGATCCCAGGGTCCTGGGATGGAGCCCTGTGTCGGGTTCCCTGCTCTTCGGGGACCCTGCTTCTCCCTCTGCCTCAACCCCTGTTCATGCTTTCTCTCTTTCTCTCTGTCAAATAAATAAATAAAATCTTTAAAAATAAATGAATAAAATTACAAATGAATAAATATTTTCAAAAAAAGAGAAAATCATAAGGAAGACAAAGTACATTTACAGTACTGTATGTATAGGTTATTGAAAAAAAAATTGCATGTTAAGTGGACCCACACTTGTTCAAGGGTCAGCTATATAAATGTTTCTTTGTATGCTAAGTGTGTATCAACTCTTGTTTTCTTGAGTCTTTTTTAAAGTCAGGAATGGATCTTAAGTTTTGTCAAAGGCTTTTACAGCATCTGTGGAAATGATCATGATTTTTCTTCTTAGAGCTATTAAGGAATCATAGTAATGGATTGAACTAGCCTTGCCTTCCTGGACTAAATCCCTCTTGATCTTTGTGTATTATTTTCTTATGTGGTGTTGAATTTGATCTGCTAATATTTTATCTAGAGCTTTTGCACTAGTATTCAAAGGTGATAACTTTTCATCTCTAATGGGATCAGTTTTGGAAATTATCCTTAACAGATTTTCAAATTTATTTGTTACAAATGTCTATAAAGTAGTGTCATGACTTTTTAATTTCTCCTGTTTCAGTGATTATTTCACTCTAATTTCTGATTTTGTATGTTTGTGATTTCTTCTTTAAGTTATTTAATGGTATATGTATTTTGTTATTTCTCTTCAGCAAACAAGATTTTGGCTTATTAATTAGAACTATTATTTTTCTATTCATCACCTCATTAATTTCTACTTTTATCTTATTTCCTTCTTGTTACTTTCTTCTGGCTTATCTTGTTCTTTTATCAACTTTTGAGCCAGGAATTTATATTTATTCTTTTATTTTGTTAATAAAGTGTTTAAGGCTATGAATTTTCTTCTAGTTACTGTTTTCAATTCTAGCCCATACATTCTGATACATAATGTTTTCATTATCATTTTTAAAAGATTTGTAACTTCTGTTTATATTTCCCCTTTCTTCCAGGAGTTGTTTAATAGTAAGTTATTTAATTTCCAAATGAAAGGGCTTTTTAATTTTTAAAAATTTGTTAAAAATGTCTAGTTTTATTGCATTGTGATTAGAGAATACAATTTTTAGTCATTCTGTTTTATAGAACATATTGATTTTGGGGGGGACCTAATAAATGATCAGTTTTTGTGAATGTTTCATAAGCAATTAAGAAAAAGGTTTATTCCGTATTATTATGTTGTAAAGTTCAATATGTGACATAAGCTCTATTGATTGTTGTTTAGAGCTTCTGTATCTTATTTTAATTTTTGTCCACTTAATTTGTTTTGTCCTGAGAGTGGGATGTTAAAAGTATTATCATTGGGTTTCTGTCTCTCTCCCTGCAACTCTTGTAGTTTTGATTTCATAAAAGTAGATGGTGTATTTGGTGCATAGATATTTATAACAGCCATATAGTGAATTGAGACTTTTAGCATCAAAGAGAATACTTCTTTGTCACAGTTGATCCTTTTAGCTTTAGTTGTGCTTTGTCTCTTACCTGTGTCACTGCCCCTGCTTTCAGATTGTTTCCACTTTCTAGGTACATCTTTTCCCATACCTTCATTTTTAGCTTTTTTGATACATTTTGTTTTTGATATGTCTTTTGTATAGAGCATATATTTGGGTCTTGCTAGGTGAACTAAATAAAAAGTCTTTTTATTGTAATAGTCAAGTTTAACCTATCCATAATTTTCTTGATAAAAACATGTTTGGTATCAAGTCTGTCATATCATTTTATGTGGTGACTATTATATGTATTATATTTGCTGTTTCTGTATATGATGTATTTTTTGTTGTGTTTTGAAGGTTTATTTTCTTCTTTTATTTAAATTTCTTAATGCCTTTATTCCCCTGTTTTAAAAAATGTAACTGTTATCTGACTTACGAGTTTTTAATGGTATTTTAACACCTATTTATTGCATATACAACAAGCAGTGAACTTACTCTACTTTACTTTTTACCCCCTTTCTCTTCTCCGTCAAATTTTGAGTTATTTTATTTATACTTTGTCAGACCTTGCAACATTTAACATGAATTATTTTTCCACTCTTGTTTTCACGTTTGTTTTAGTCTTAGATATATGACTAAATATATTAAATATTCATCATCAATCTTTTTGCTGAAATTTCCCCATCATGTCTTACTTTGATGAAGTTTATCTTCTAGTAAATTCCTTAAGAAGAGCTGATGGGTTCAGAATTCTCAGGAGCTCTTGCATGTTTAAAACTTTCTCTATAGCCTTGTTCTTAAAGTGTAGCTTATCTGAATAGAAACTCTTTGATTTACATTTCTGGAGTTTTTTGAAAATGCTACCTCATTTTTGCCTTGCTTTCTGTCTTGTTTTTGGAAATTCCAATGCCAGTCTAATTCTTTTGTCCTCGTAAGTTATTTGATATTTTTTCCTGGCAACCCTGACTGTTGCAGTTCAGTTTTCCCTGCTTACAGATTAAAGTGTCCAGTTAGGCTTGCAGCTGGAACATGGGAGATAGCTCATTGTGGTTCTGTTTTTATTTTTCTTTTTTACCTGTAATTAGAATTTCAGGTGTGTTGGAAGCCTGAGTTTTGTGTAGGTTTTTTTTTTTTTTTTTGAGAGATGGGGAGAGAGTGAGCTCGCACACATGAGCAGGGGTAGAGGGAAAGGAAGGGAGAGAGTTTTAAGCAGGCTCCATGCTCACACCCAGCATGGAGCCTGTTGTGGGGCTTGATCTCATAACCCTGAGATCATGACCTGAGCTGAAATGAAGAGTTGGATGTTTAACTGACTGAGCCACCCAGGCGCCCCAAGTTTTGTGTAGCTTTATTTGTTCTTCTTATTCTGTATTAGTTTTTTGTGAAGATGCACTAAGAGTTTTGGATTTGCATGGCCTCGCTGCCAAAGCTAACCAGAATTCCTCTCTCCTTTACTTCTGAGTCAGTGGTTGATATAGTAGAAGCTATATAACTTTGTTTCTGTGGAATGTACTTTGGAATAGAATAATTTACAACAATTCCTTGAGAGAAATTACATGCCCTAACTTGTTTTTTTTTTTTTTAAATTATCCAATACAAGCATGCAGGTAAATTGGAAAACATTATCACACTGAGGCTTCCAGCTATCAATTAAAAGGATGCCATAACCAGTTTTTTTTTTTTTTTTAGTAGTCTGTATAAAATAGTAAGGAGTGATTATAGAACTTCTGGCATGGGAGCCAAAGAATGGCAACATGGCAGACAGGAAGAAAACTTGGCAGTTGCTTGCCATCCACCCCAAACTTTTTCCAAACTGGAATTGTGGAGCTAGATTATTGGCTGGAGGTTTGGGCTCTAAATATGGATTTGAAGACCACTAACTTACTGACAGGTCAATCCACAAGAATGAATAAGTTTAGAGAAAGAAGAGCAAAATGCAGGAGAGAATTAATATTGGAAGAAAGAAGGGACCAGCCCACTTAAAACAGGAGTATGCCACAGAATCTTCGGGAGAGATTTCAACCAGATGTGAATGGCCAGTGATGTGAGGTCCTTTGGATGGGCTGAACAGGATGAAGAGTTGAACTTTCAGTTTTCTCTCTTTACATGGTGTCACCTGTCGGCTCAAAAGGGATTTCTGGATATAGAATCTAGTCCTTGGATTTCAAAGACCTTTCTGGTGTTTGAAACTGATCACTGGAGACTTGACCAAATGATATGGGGCATTAATCTTTTGATCTCATTTTTAGTGTCTCTGACAATTTTAATTGGGTCTTTCTGGGGTTTCTAGGAATTATTAAGGGGCATATTAAATCCATTTCTGTCCTGTTTCTAATTAAAGGGAAAAACCTAGTGACTTACCTATACCTTCTTCTCAGAACTGTCATTATGATCTTAACCTTACTGGCCATACCCTATTTTATCTATATACTTAAGTATCCTTGAGGACCCAGTTGGGAAATGCCTTATTTTTGTAGATGTAAATTTGTCTTAGAAATATTTGTTGAGACTGGACTTTTGAACGTCAACTGTACTACTCCAAAATCTTGTAGCTAGCTGAACATGCTCAAAAATCATCACAATTTGAGGCTCACAGTCTTACTTTTCTCTCTATTTCTAAGAATTAGGTTTTGCCTCTTTCCTGAAGCCTGAGCAAGACTGGAGTTTGGGGGATAGATGTTTAGTGCTTCTGGGGAGAGGAATGGCTTCAGTGACATCCTGCAAGGTCACAAGTGTCATAGCTGTATTTGTAAGCATTTGGAAAAAGTGAAATGATAATGAATAATAGGAGATCCTTCACATATAACTGAAAAGGACATTTAATGCACAGTTTTCCTATATAACTTAGAGTCCAGGTTTCTTCATATGTAAAATGGAATTAATAATATCTTTCCTCACAAATTGATTATAAGAATTACAGAAGAGGACGTGCTTGAAAATACTGTGCTAGTTTTTCCACTGTCCCAACCTTTGCTTTTCTTCTTAAGACACCTCACCAACCTTATTCACTAAAAGGCCTTTTTTATCTCTTTAAAAAATAATAACTGTAGGGCTCAAGCACAAATTATCTCATTTTCCACTGCAAGCCTGCGGATTGATCTAAATCTGTACCTATCCAT
Source organism: Neomonachus schauinslandi (assembly GCF_002201575.2). NCBI lineage: Eukaryota > Metazoa > Chordata > Mammalia > Carnivora > Phocidae > Neomonachus > Neomonachus schauinslandi. The sequence continues at coordinate 27,846,163 of NC_058410.1, read as the reverse complement.
TTCTCTGCTACCATTGGACATGAGTGCTCTTAACCCCATAAGCTCTTGTTGTTTTCAGGACTCCGTGAAATCACCCCTTCTCCCTCCGTTATTATTGTTCTCCAATTCCCTACTGACTTCCCCCTTAGCCTGTAACTTATTCCTTTATCCTGTATCTTCTTTTAAGTTCTCTCTTACATTTCTCTTTCCTTCCCAGCCAAGCTTTTAGTGTCCCCTAAGCTTCCGTTCACCAGGGCCATTTTAAGGTTTTCATGGGAATATTATCCCTAGTCAAGCCTGAAGCCTAGAATTCTTTTTTTTTCCCCTGCAAAATTGGTAATCATTTTCTCAATATGAAGTGGAGTAAAAAACTTAAGCCAAATTCCATCACAGGCAGTATGTAGAAGCAGCATCCTCTTTTTTCCAGAAATAGAATTTTCATTTTAACATACATTATGGCTATTTTACTGTACTACCTTCATACTAAATGTAACTGGAGGTTAATAATTGTGTATTTCAATATAGCACTACCAAAGACTTTCTTATGAGAAGGAAAGTAGATAACGAAAACAAAATCATTTTTTAAAATTTCATTTTTTAATATATGTACTGTATTTTGTAATTTTTAAAACATGCTGAGAATACGACTTTAAGTGTAGTAATGTCTTGTATGAGTTTAGTTCTCATTATTTCTGTGTGGTGACCATGCATTGGAAAGGTCAGAAAAGATATGTTTTTGGTAGATTTTTTAACCCATGTGATATGAGTTAATTTTATCCCCTGAAGAATTTTAAATCTCATTGGATTGATGATATTTTTAGTGCCAGAAAACTCATTTTGATAAAAAGAAAAAAATTTAAGACAAAAGACCAGCAATAACCTGTTTAATTTTCAGCACTGATAATTATACAGATATTACCTCTAGATTTGGACGGCTAGTTTTTATAACATAAGCTCTTCAAATATAAGTTTTCATTTACTTGTCCATTTTTATATTTTGTCTAGTTTTTTAAGCCTTTAAAATTTCATTTTAAAATAGTTCATATTATGTTCATTATATCAAAACTATGATGTGATGGAGATTTTAGTATTATAAAATTCGAGTTTCATATTTTTGTTTTATGTGGATATATTATCATATCTAATAGAAAAAGCTTTAAGTCCTTTACCTGTATAGTAGCTCATTATGTTTCACTGAATAAATAATAAAAATCTAAAAATTAATATGTAACATAGCGTTTGAAATTAGTGTGTTTAGATTAAATAAAAGCTCCAACCTTATGAAAAATATCAGAATTCCCTTTAGTGGATGGGCAATATACTCCATAAAAATACACATCAGGGGGCGCCTGGGTGGCTCAGTTGTTAAGCGTCTGCCTTTGGCTCAGGTCATGATCCCAGGGTCCTGGGATCGAGCCCTGCATCGGGCTCCCTGCTCCGTGGGAAGCCTGCTTCTCTCTCTCACACTCCCCCTGCTTGTGTTCCTGCTCTTGCTATCTCTTTCTCTGTCAAATAAATAAAAAAAACATTTAAAAAAATACACATCAGTTCTGGGGTGCCTGGGTGACTCAGTCAGTTGAGCATCTGCCTTAGTCTCAGGTCATGATCCCGGGGTCCTGGGATCGAGTCCCACATCGGGCTCCCTGCTCAGCAGGGATCCTGCTTCTCCCTCTGCCTGCCACTCCCCCTGCTTGTGCATGCGCTCTCTCTCTGTCAAATAAATAAATAAAATCTTAAAAAAAAAATACATATCGGTTCTTTCTTTTTTTAAAATCTATTTATTTATTTTTTTATTATGTTAATCACCATACATTACATCATTAGTTTTTGATGTAGTGTTCCATGATTCATTGTTTGTGTATAACACCCAGTGCTACGTGCCCTCTTTAATACCCACCACCAGGCTAACCCATCCCCCCACCCCCCTCCCCTCTAGAACCCTCAGTTTGTTTCTCAGAGTCCACAGTCTCTCATGGTTCGTCTCCCCCACCGATTTTTCCCCCTTCATTCTTCCCTTCCTGCTCTCTTGGGGAGGGTATGTGCTACGGTGAGCGCTGTGAATTATGTAAGACTGTTGAATTACAGACCTGTACCTCTGAAACGAATAATACATTATATGTTAAAAAAAAAAAAAAAAGAAGAAGAAGAAGGTAGCATATCGGTTCTTTCTAAACTTCACTCAAGATAGTACTAAATCTAAACTATTTCGTAGTGAATTATTTCCATTCTTCTGTGAATGTTATCACCATAGATTTTAGCACATCATCTTCTTCTGATGTACTCTTCGTTAGTAACTTCTTTTTCTGCTGAGGCATGTTTGCTATATGCCAACCATGCAGGAGCATGATTTGAGTTCTGAGTGCTTGTTTTTGCTTTCATACTAAGTGGATTGTTTTGTAAACACAGTTGGAAATCAACAGATCCAGGATGTAATGCAACCAAACAAAAGTAAAAGCTGTTAAATTAAAATTATGTTTTTTATTAGAAAAAGCAACATTTTGTCTCTTCCAGGTGTAGCAAATACTTCTTAGATACTTAAAGATCTAACTTTCATAAAATTTGTAAAAATTTTTTATAAAAAAATTTATGAAACTAATATGATAAATGTAAAGAGTAATACTCTTCAGCTTCATGATACTTTTGTAAGTAGCCTAACCTTCCAAACGTTCTTTGTCAATGGTTTTTGGTAGTAATATACCAAACATTGACTTATAAAATTTTTGGCAAGAAAAATAGGGAGTTTTAATTCCAGTATTTTCAAACTGTGCTCATCCAAGCTTGTGTGATGTGAAACTCACTCTGCCTAAACCAGCAATGTTAATGTTTCCAACTCCACTGTTAAGCTACTTCGGTTACAAAATGGTAGGGCTGTACTCTGCTTTAAAATTTAGGCATTTTTATAGAATGCCTGTTATCTGACAGCCCTTATTACATGTAATAGACAGTTCTGAATATCTTGCTGGCAAAATGATAAAAGCAAAGGCCTGGAGAAAAATAGAAACACACTTCAGGGAGTCCTGAGCCTGTCATTTGTGTTGGGATTAGTGGGCGTAGCAGAGAGACATGTAGTCACAAATACAGATCTGGGGTTGTGGGGAATACAAGTTGAATGGACTAATTGTGGGGTGACACATTCCTGGGTAACATAGGAGTTAGGACCACAGACTATGGAGCCAGGCCTATCTGTATAAACTTGAACATGCTATTTTAAAAGAGTATGCTCGGTGTCCTCTTCTGTAAAATGGAGAGGATGATAGTACCTACCACAGTGGCTTGCTGTGAGGACAGGATGAGTAATACCCACAAATGCAGCACAGAGCAAGTGCTGTATAAGTGTTTGCCATTTCTTACACCGCCAGGGTGGATGGTGACAGAAGACCATCTCTTTGGGGTTGATCAAGGCCCATTTCAGCTCTTGTCTTAAGGGTGAGATAACGATTTGTATTTTATGGCCACAAAAGCAGGCAGCCTCAACCTGGCTTTTTGTTGTCCTCTGCCTCCTGGGAGATCATTTTCTTGGTGACAGTGTGCAACTTTTTATCAACATGTTCTCTAGTACATAACTTTTAAATTTAGTTTCAGTTCAGAGCTCCAAAAGTATAAGTGTTTCTTTAATTTAAATTCAATTTATACTATAAAAGTATAGTATTTTTTAATTTAAATTCAATTAGCCAACATATAGTAGATCATTAATTTCAGATGTAGTGTTCAGTGATTCGTCAGTGGCATATAACACCCAGTGCTCATCACATCATGTGCCCTCGTTAATGCCCATCACCTAGTTACCCCATCCCGCCACCCACCTCCCCTTCCGAAACCTTCAGTTTGTTTCCCAGAGTCAGGAGTCTCTCATGATTTGTCTCTCTCTCTGATTTCTTCCCATTCAGTTTTCCCTCCCTTCCCCTATGATTCTCTGTCCTATTCTTAGATTCCACATATGAGTGAAACCATATGATAATTGTCTTTCTCTGATTGACTTATTTCACTTAGCATAATACCCTCTAGTTCCATCCATGTCAATGTAAATGGTAGGTATTCATCCTTTCTGATAGCTGAGTAATATTCCATTGTATATATGTACCATATCTTCTTTATCCATTCATCTGTTGAAGGACATCTTGGCTCCTTCCACAGTTTGGCTCTTGGGGACATTGCTGCTATGGACATTGGGGTGAAGGTGCTCCTTTGTTTCACTACATCTGTATCTTTGGTATAAATACCCAGTAGTGCAGTTGTTGGGTCATAGAGTAGCTCTATTTTTAACTTCTTGAGGAACCTCCATACTGTTCTCCAGAGTGGCTGCACCAGCTTGCATTCCCACCAACAGTGTCAGAGGGTTCCCCTTTCTCCACATCCTCACCAACATTTGTTGTTTCTCTCCCTGTCCATTTTTGCCATTCTAACTGGTGGAAGGTGGTATCTCATTGTGGTTTTGATTCTAGTATTTTTATCAGTGCTTTTCTTGTTTATAAGACCAGATAATGACCCCATTTTAGTTTATTAACAGTTTATTATTCAACAAAATTCAATAAGGGCTGACCAGTGGTCTGAAAAATGTTTAACAACTGGCTCTCTAGGCAGGTGGGGGTAACCTGATCTGTAGTGTTTGAAATAAGAGTCCAGTGGTATCGGGGCGCCTGAGTGGCTCAGTCGGTTAAGCGGCTGCCTTCCGCTCGGGTCATGATCCCGGGGTCCTGGGATCGAGCCCCGCGTCGGGCTCCCTGCTCAGCAGAGAGTCTGCTTCTCCCTCTTCCTCTGCCCGCCGTTCTGCCTACTTGTGCTCTCTCTCTGTCAAATAAATAAAGTCTTTAAAAAAAAAAAATTCAGTGGTATAAGTCCTCCCATCACGGCGGATACCAGGCTTCCAGCGTGACGTGATGTCCATAAGCCCAGGGTTGGGAAGTTGTGCGCAGCCAGCTCTTGCAAACCAGAACGAGCTGGCTCCAGCACTGCACTGGGGCTGGCCTAGACCTAGGTGACTGTGATCTTAATAATTACTGATTTTAAAAAGCTTCTGTAATTGTAATATGTGTATATGTGTGCATTTCCATTGGAAAATATCTGGAAAGTTATAAGCCAGATAAACTTTACGTAAGCATCCTTTACCTCCTCTCCTTTCAGTGGCTTTTACTGCCTTTGAAGAACATTTTTATCCATTTATTTATATGGAGGCAGAAGGACCTGAGGCTTACTGTGTGTGTTTCCCTGGTGATAGTTACACTTTAAATTAAACCTGCAGTAATTCTTAGTGGGGGTATATTTGGTTTTGTGGCAGTGCCGGCAGACACCTCTGGCATTTAGTGGGCAGGGACTGGGCAGAGGGTCCTGGCATGGGCAGGACAGACCCTGCAGTTAGCAGTTGGCTCCCCTTCCTCCGGGGTCAGCAGCGCCCGGATTTCAGGCAGTAGGAATATTGAGCAGGATAGGTCCAAATAAAGAGTCTTCATTATGCCTCAAATTCTTCCACATCGGTATCTGTTCTTATATTTAACTTCTTATTTTTTTTTCAAATTTTTACTTAAATTCTAGTTAGTTAAACATATAGCATAGTATTGTTTTCAGGAGTAGAATTTAGTGATTCACCACTTACACATAACACCCAGTATTTAAAATGATACAGCTTCTTATTTTTGATTAGCCATATCTAGTTTATAAAGCATGTTAATATACAGTATTTCCTTTCATTCACACAGCACTGCCTTGGGTGTGTACTCATTTTATCCAGAAGGCAGTTGACTCTGGGAGGTGGAAGAGTAGGCCATTATCATACAACTGGCAAGTTATGGAGCCAAACTTGAACCTAGATCTTTTATTTTCAAAGCTGGTACTTTTTATATTACTCAATACCTGAACACTTCTAGTAAGCCCAGGCCTTTATATATCTCCAAATAGTACGATTTTCCCCTGTTATGTTAAACATTATCTCCCTAGGGATTAAATTGCCAAAATACAGTATTGCCTATAATATCTATAATCATTTCGGGATTGAAGTAGTCTACAAAAGTGGGTCTTGACAAAGATGGACGCATAAAAGGTTATGTGCTATGTGCCATATGCCATCCTTTTAACAATTACAGATTTAAAAGCCTTTCAGCATTATGATATATGTGTATATAAATACACCTGTAAGTGTATATAGATACACATATAAGTGTATATACACAAACATACATGTATGTATACACATTTTTATTCAAAAGTGTTTGGAAAGATATAACTAGAATTTAAAGGAGATTACTGACGGCTGGGATTTCGGGTATCTTAATACAAATTTTTTTAACTTCTTTAATTGGTGTATAACTTAGGTATGTATATAATCTTAAATCTTTCTTTAAAAAAGTCTAACTTTCTCTGGCCAAGGCTGACAGTGTGTAAGTTATTGAACTGTCTGTGTAATGTAGAACTGTCCTGAGAAACTGCGGCCCCAGAAAGTTTTACTTTCTAGTTTCTTTTCTTTTGCTCTTTGTATGTTTCTCTACTCTCCTTCGCTTCCAGGTGACATGTTGTTCTGCTTTTGTATGTACTATTTTTAATCTGCTCACTTAATACAATTCACAAGCTTAGAAATAGCCATTTTTCACATACACTAACTTTTCTGGATTTTTTTTTTTTTCTCTGTTTTGAGATGTTGTTCTTCTCAAAAGTCAGATTCCTAAATAAGTGCAATGTTACTATGGTTAATACATAGCGGATGGTCTGTCATTAAGTGAACTATATTCAATAACTATATGTTATTGAAATATGTTTAAGTCCCAAGTTACAAATAGGATACATTCCTGACTCGACAATGTAGTTTAACTTCAACTTATATAATTTTAAGGTTTTATTGGGAGCGATTAGACAATCTAGGACCAAGACTTCATATCTATTTCATTCAGAAAGAATATAGAATTGCTAACTTTTCTAAATATCTACTCATAAATTATAATTTAATAAAGTAAGTTAAGGTGAGAAAGAAGTACTAAGTGGGGGGCCAGGAGGTTATATAGAAGCAGTATTGTCCTTCCGCATTCTTTGGTCTCTGGAGACATAGAGGAAAGTTTTATGGGTTCAAAATCCTCTGTGTGGTGGGGTAAGCATATGCTCTTTTGAGTCCATTAGACTTGGTGAAAGGCCGTTTCCTCCATTCACTAGCTGTGAAATATAGGAAATGATACTTTGCAGGGATGTTCAGAAGATTAAATGAAATTGTAAACACCTTTGGCACATAATAAGTGCTCCAAGAAATAGCAGATATTTTCAATGAGAATAGTTATAATAAGTTTTCTATTTTAAAATGTAAGTACTGTAGGGAGAGTTCAGGTATTCATCATTCATGCCTTCCCTAGCATTACTTTAATAAGATAATTATGGTGCTTAAACTGTGGAGGAGCTTTGTGAATGGGAATTCTTGTTACATTGTCAAGATGGGGTGGGGGAAGCATACCTTGTGAATTTGGTGCAGCATGACCCAGAACAGAGCATATTTGTACACATAGACAAAGGTGAATATACGTGAATCATTTTCTTCAAATCCATGGCCACATGACCACTACTACTTCAATTCAACCTATATTTTTCTCTAAATTACTATATATTATCTATATATTTGTTTTAAAATTACTGCTTAGGAAGGCAGCATGATGTAATAGAAGAAGAGATACAGTTTAAAATCCTGAATTTGCCATCACTAGGTATTGTTATATTTAATCTCTTATAAAGTCACTTGACCTCCCTGAGCCATTGTTTCCTCAGTCATAAAATATATTATTATGAGATTTAAATATCAGTGTATGCAAAGCTGTCCCCATAGTGCCTGGCCCATATCAAGCACTCAACAAATTTTAGTTTCTTCTCTTTTTCATCCACATACATTCCTCAAACTTTGTACTTAGTCCTGTGTCACTATAAATATATGCTCTTATATTTCTGATCAAAATTGTTAAAAAAAGAAGCAGAATCACAAAAAGACACTCACCTGATGACTCCTGCAATTTATTTTTAAATGGTTCAGCAAAAATATTATTTTACATATGTATTTGTAGAGAAAGATAAAGCAAATGTAAAATTTTAACAATTGGTGAACCTAGACAAAGAATATATGAGTGTTCATTATAATCTCAGAATTTTTCTTTGGGTTGGTGATTTTAAAAATAACAACATTTGAGAAAAAAGTAAGCTGTATTTGCCCATGTAAATAAGACACTGAAAACGTTTCTTACTAATACCTTCTCATAAATATGATATTTAGTGATACTGTTTAATTGTAAAGTAAGATAAATAGCTTGATTATGTTGCATAAGCAGGAAATGGTCTTTAATCGTATTGTAGTAAACTTAGAATCTTAACAAAGCAGCAGACACAGAAATACCTTTTATCTTTGTCGCATTTACTCTCATGGGATTTTCCTTTATATAGTAAGTGTCTTAACTTTGGTGTGGTTGATGGGCTTTTTTGATCCTTATGTTTATTAGCACAGAGATTTCCACAGGCAGATACTTCTCTTTCTTCCCCTTCCCCATAAAAAAAGGTCAGCCAAAGTAAACAGATAGTATAGCTGAATATGTACTCTGTCTCACAAACCTTTCCTTTCAACTTTACCTAGTGCCCCTTACCCACAAAAAAAGGTCAGTCAAAGTAAATAGGTAAGAAACGTGGCTGAATGTGAGCTCAGATGCAGTTTCAAATGATGATTTTACCTCATCTTTTCAGACAGTTGTTCTTAATTCCTCTGCATTTGTTCATCAAACCACAAGAAAAATTATGTGGCTATGATATGACACTAACTGTTAACATTTGAGTAACTGTGATTGAATCCTGAAAATGATCAAAGAGTTGTTTAATATCGTGTGCCGCTCAGATATCTCAGATGTGTCTTTGTAACTCTATCACAGCTTTTGCTTTGTGGCAGAGGTTCACTAAACTTCACCACTGATATTAGGAAAGCATCTTAATGTAGTTATCTTTGGTTTACTTTTTAAGAATGAGAATATTTGCATTCACATATTTGCTCAACTCTGATAAGGATATTTTAATACTGAATATATTTTATGTTAATAAAGTACATGACCTGATTACAGGCTATGGGTGTCTGTTTCATTGTTTTGTCCCTAGTACCTGGTACGTGTATATTCTAAACAAATGTTTTAGATGTAAGTGAATTTAAATTACATGAAAAGTTGTATTACCCTTGGCTCACTCTTGAGTGTAAAAGCCTACAACAATTGTATTTTTAATATGGCTTTCCCTTTATGTTTGAGGTAGTCATTAATCAAACTGTGAATTTAAAGTGGAAAGTCCTGTTGGGATAAGAGAGGGATATTTTTCCAGGGTAAAACTTGCTGTTGTATTGCATTTAAGTCAGGACTGACTAGATCACAAAATTTTGCTCTTTAACAAATTTGGAACCATCATATTGGTATCCTGTTTGTCAACTAAATTTACAGATAGATATTTTTTTGTTTTTTTCCTACAATCAATTGTCAAATGCAATTTACTAATAAATCTCCTTGAGCTTCATATAACTAATAGTTAAGATATTTGTATGTATGAAGCAATAAATCCCAAGGTTGTTTATAGATTGATGTTTTTATATGTCCCAAAGAGTTTTTCCATTAGACTTGTTTAAATTAGAAAAGTCTTGTGTTAATTATTGTCATATTGGAAGGAGTTTCTGATGAAGTGAAGCATAATTTTGCAAGTTAAATGCCAGGTGAAAAATGAAAGTAGTTTCCTATAAAATGAAACAACGTACATTAATTAGAAAGGAATGTGTAAGACTTTTGATTTTAAATTCCTTGATTTGTAACTGCAGAACATTTTCAGAACTATTTAGTGCTGACAGTTTTCATTAAGAGCCAAACCAAATCTGTGTGTAATTCATAACCTAATGCAAGCACGTGAAGAAATACATAGATCTAAAAGCAGTGAGGAATGTTAAGCCTTAGCTTAGTGCCGTGTCAGTCACTGCTTTGAACTTTGAATTGTGTTGATTAGCAGAAAATTTCTGGAGTTTGTTAGTTAATTTGCATTATAATTTTTAAGAACTTCGGTTGTGCAGTTTGAATAGGCAGCTGAGTGGCTTTTGTTGCGTATATGTATATATATATATATATTTTTAAAGATTTTATTTATTTATTTGAGAGAGAGAGAATGAGAAAGAGCACATGAGAGAGGGGAGGGTCAGAGGGAGAAGCAGACTCCCTGCCGAGCAGGAAGCCCGATGCGGGACTCGATCCAGGGACTCCAGGATCATGACCTGAGCCGAAGGCAGTCGCTTAACCAACTGAGCCACCCAGGCGCCCGCGTATATGTATATTTTCTAATGTAGATAATGCTTTGCCTCATCTTCCACGGTAGGAAGCCAAAAGATATGTGAAAGTGAAAATAATCAATGAATTCTATGAGCATATTATTTGGAAATATCGCGGAAGTACAGCGTATCAGAAGGAACAGCTAGAAGAATGGAAAGCCATGGCCTCTGAGGTGAAGGGTGGAGGGAGCTGTACAGGAAGCTTCTGTTCTTTGTTATAAGCCTTGTAGAATTAGTGGATACTAATCTGTGCAGTTACAGTTTTTAAGAAAAAGGTAATTGAGCAGAAAACCTCAGTGTCCCCACCCCTTTGTTTGCACACACAGTGAGCCTGTTTATTTAGATCAACTAGGTACTACCCACCAGCTGTTAGTACTTTGTTCTGTCCCCTAAGAACTCAAGGATAAATAATTCACCCTTGAGGGGCACCTGGTCTGCTCCGTGTTAAGCAAGCGTCTGCCGTGTTATTTGGTCTGCTCCGTGTTAAGCAAGCGTCTGCCTTCAGCTCAGGTCATGATCTCAGGGTCCTGGGATTGAGCTGCGCGTCAGGATCTCTGCTCAGCAGGGAGTCTGCTTCTCCCTCTCATGTTCCCTCTGTGCTATCCCTCTCTCTCTCTCTCAAATAAATAAAATCTTAAAAAAAAAAAAATTCACCCTTGAAGTCTACCCTGAAGCTCCAATCTGGAATGTGGCAACACTATTCTAACACTGAATCTTGGAGATTTGACCTAATAGAGTGAACCATACAGAGAATAAACACCAGTAATGACCAATCTACTTGTATGTTAAAATTCAGCATGTGAAGGGCAAGTGTGTGTCTGCGTGTGTGTGCACTGTGTGCAGACTCGTGTGTAAAACGGAACCCATCTCAAGCTAGCTTATATAGAAAAGGAGAGACATTACTCAGGATCTGGGACCCCTCCGAGCACCAGGGCACGAGTGCCCCAGGGGCCAGGGAAGGTACTGAAACTGCTTGACTCAAGTGCCTGCTCTCATTTCTCCTCTTTCTGCACTGATTTTTTTTTTTTCCTTTTATTTATTTTTTTTCCTTAAGCTTTCCTGCCCAGTCACCAGAAAAGAAGCAGAATTATTTGGTCTGCTCCGTGTGTTTTTCTTTCTCCCACATGTATCGATGTCTGCTTCTCTCCCCATCGCTATATCCACCCTCCACTGACAAGAGAGTTGTTCAGTAAAGGAGATCCTTGTAAGCTGTGTAGACGCCTGACAGGTTGAGTGGGTTTATTCACAAATGCTTAGCTGCAGAGATGAGGACTTTAGGAGTCAGAGGGATATAGCTGATAAAGGACTGGAGCAGGTGAGCAATTGTTACCAGTTTAGTTCTTCAGCACTTAGGGGCCAAGTTCTCCTGCAGCCTCATCCGATCCCACTGTGGTCTGTACTTCTGTGAAATAAACTTTTGTCACATTTGGTAGGTAGTTAACCTCCGTAGCCACATTTTGGTGCCGGTGATGGTTCAGTTGAACATAGACTATTCTCATCCCTGAGATACTGATACTATTTCATGTCATGCCAGATAGAGTTCTTCCCAGTTTGTTTCTTTTTTAAGATGTTGTTTGAAACTTGATTACAAAATTATTTCATGGTTCTCCAGTTTGTACCAGTGAGCAGTAAACAAAGCCTCTAAGAGTTTTTACTTTTTTCTTCTTATGTCTCCTCTTGCTGAGATGTGGCATTCTTCAGAAAACCATCCTGTATCCCTGTGGATTGCAACCATGAATCCTCTCAGAGCAAGCCTTCCATCAGCTAATGGTTTTCTTTAATTTGTCAAAGTACGCTAGGCTTTGTGGTATGTGGCTCCTGGGCTTAATGTTTATTGTGATGAAGTGGAGTAACTCCCTCTAAAATACTGATCTAATTAAAGTTTTAACTGAAATATTAAAATGCGTTTATTTTGGTAGAGAATCTTAATTCTAGAATTTTGTGTTTAACCTTGAAAGTTTGTAAATATGGTTCCTGGATTTTTGTGACTGAGTCGTTCTAAAAGTTCTTTGAAAATTGTTCAGTAATTCTTTGAAATCAATCATACTTTTTCATTTAGCAGACAGTATTTTTCAGTTTTAGGCTTTATTTTTGTCATTACCAGTTACAAAAATAAACAGCTTTTCAATCTAGTCATGCAAACAAATGAGCCTTAGCACCCAGTGAATATTCTTCAATGAATGAATGTTTAGCTCTTTAACAAGATTGTTTTGCTAGTCTATAATTTCTATGTTTTAATCCCCTCCAAAAGCAATACAGACAATAAAATAATAAGCCCATGGTTCCATGTGTTCTGCTCAGGGAGGATTCACTTCAAAAAGATGGGGATCTGTGAGGTTACAGAAGGAGCTGATCAGTTGAGTGATGCAAAAGTCAGGAAGGGATAGCAAGATAGATGGGAGATCCAGTAAGTGCATGTAAAAAATATTAGAAGAAAGGAAAATTTCTGAACTCCTTGCCAGAGGAGTTAAGGTTTATTCTAGCTTGTACTTTTCTTAGGGTATTGGTTTTGAATGTAAGCTGGCAGACTAATGGATTGTTGGCATGGGCTTTGGCTAATGGAATTTTCTATGTAGTTTGAGGAGTATAGGGGAAGCCTGACTTGGTCCAAGGCCATTTGAACGTTCAGGGTGTTAATCAGAACTACCTGAAGAGCCCCAGGCCACCTATTTTCCAGGTTCCTTGGCATGACCGAGAAAAAGCGAATGGCAGCATCTTTCAGTAGAAGAAGTACTGGACATGGTGCCAGTAAAGTCTGTACATTGGGGCTGCCATTTATTAACTGTGTCACAATAGATTGCTTAATCTCTAAAGCAAATTCTTGAGCCTCACTCCATACCTTCTGTTTTTCATAAGCACGCCAGGTGATTCTGATGCAAAGTTAAGTTTGAGAACTGTTGGTCTAGATCAGTGATTCTCAATTAATGGATAATATCTGCCACCCCACCCCCACCCCCTCAAGAAGCTCAACCTTGGCTGTACATTACAATCACCTGGAGAATGTTTGAACCTCCCAATGCCCATGACATACCCCAGGCCAATTAAATCAGAATTTCTAGGGATAGCATTCCCACATCAGTTTTTTAAAGTTTCTCAGTTGATTGCATTTAGTTAAGGTTGAGAACCACACCCCCCACCCCCACTGGCTTTTTTCCTTGCCTCCCCTTCTGCCTGATGCCTAGAATCACTGTTGTTTCTGATGGGAATTTATCAAATCTGTATCTGTTGAAGTGCTACTTTAGATTGGTAACTTCCAGGCCTTTCCAGGCACCACGTCCTGGGAAGGGATTTTTGGATTCCATACAGATCTACTCAATTGGAATTTTCAGAAAAAATTCCTCAGCAAAGCAGAGGAATGAGTCTGTGGTCCATCATTTGGGAACCATGTCTATAGGTGATTTAAAGTTACTTTATTTGTGAGGTGGCCTTTGTTTATCTTGTCCTTAATATTCACATTTATTTTTTTTCATTCATTTAAGACGTTCTTTGGGTGTCCGTGTGTCAGATACTTTTATATATGCTAGACATACAAAGAAGAATAGGACACTGTCCCTGAATTCAAGGAGTTTAGTGCCTTTTAGAAGAAAAAAGATCTATAAATAACTAAATACATGGAAGTATCATAAGTACTATGATAGAAGCCAGAAACATAGGAATCATTATTTTTTTCCTATTCCATTAATCATTGTTGTTTCCTCTGTTCTCTTAATTCTTCTGCCTGCATGTATCTCCAGTCCATTAACCTTTCTTCATCATCACTGTCACCGTCTTAAATCCAAGCTGGTATTTACTCTTTTTGGACCCATACTGCATAGGGTCATACTATATGGGAACTCTACTTTGTTCAGAAGTGCTCTGCAGATTTAAAACTATTGTAACATGTAAAAGTTTACTAAGAAAATGTTTTCAAAGAATGTAAAGCCGAGTATATAAATCTCCTTCAGTTTTTTTTTTTAAGATTTTATTTATTTATTTGACACGGGGAGAGAGAGAGAGAGAGAGAGCACAGCAGGGGGAGCAGCAGAGGGAGAGGGAGAAGCAGGCTCCCCACTGAGCAGGGAGTCCAAAATGGAGCTCGATCCCAGGACTCTAGGATCATGACCTGAGCCAAAGGCAGACGCTTAACCAACTAAGCCACCCAGGCACCTCTCTCCTTCAGTTTTTTTTTTATTATTATTATTTGTTTCCTTTTCTTTTGTTTTTTATACTTAAGAGAAAATCCCAAATTCCTCACATGGGCTAAAAGACCTGTGTGATCGGACCCCTTCTGTTCCCTGCTGACAAGGGGCCAGCTGGTCTCTATCTGGCTAACTCCTCAACCTTCAGATTTCAGTTCAGTGTCAATTCCTCAGGATTTCATTCTTCTTTTTTTTTTTTTTTTTAAAAAGATTTACTTATTTATTTGAGAGAGACAGAGAGAGAGAGAAAGAGCGCAAGTGGGACAGAGGGAGAATCTTAAGCAGACTCGGCACTGAACACAAAGCCCAACATGGGGCTCGATCTCAGGATCCTGAGATCATGACCTGAGCTGAAACCAAGACACTCAACCAACTGAGCCACCCAAGCACCCCAGGATGTCATTCTTATACCATCCCACATTGTCTTTGGGGGCACTTGTCAGTTGCAGTGACATTTATGTTTCTGTGGTCTTTTTAAAGAATGTCAGTCTATCTCGCCACATCTCTCTTCCTTCTGACGCCCATCACAGTACCTGGCACATCCGAGGACTCACAAATTGTTGAATGAACAAGTAATTAAGTGATGAGAAAACAGCTGTTGTGACATTTTGTACTCTTCATTCTAGAGAACACTAGCCTGAAGCAGTGCAAAAAGGGAATTATAATTGTGCAATTTGCTTAGAATTTTAAAAACACAACTAAAATTAATTAAAATTCAGCTTGACTAAAATTAATGAACTTCTAAGACATGAAAAAGGAGCCAACGTTTTTTCCCATCTTTTTCTATTGTAGTTAGGAAAGACTCACAGAGAATTATGGACCAACTTGTAAGTTGAGAACAGGAAAGGAAAAAGAAGAATTTTGAAAAATATTATAAATGTTCTACTGAACTCATATGTTGGCTAAATTTCAGAAGTGTTAGTAGAGGGATTTCAAATTATATTTTAGTAAAGTAAAAAATGATTTCAGCTTAATTTTTGAAATAGTTTGGCTGTTTTATTTAACATAGTGCTCCATACTTGCTTTGTTAAAGAAGTGTGGAATCAGAAGGTAAAAAGGAACTCAAACAAGACTTTGTACTGTGATGAATTTTTCTCTCTCTCCATCTCCAATTTAAATGAAAAATGTTCCTACAGTTCTGTAATATTTTTAATCATTGGAACCCTGTCCAGTATATTTACTTCCCATGAGAGAACTTAAATAGTCAGTGATTTCATCAGCGAAGAGACAAAAAGGCACCAAGTCGTATATGTGCTGGACCAAAACAAACATTGCACTTAACAATAACATGCCTAATTTGACCACTTAATGATATATGGAGCCTGACTTCTCCCAATAAAAGGAGCCTATTTTACTTGTGTGATAGGCACATGAAGGCCCTCAGATATATAGAACTTATGGAACCTTTGATTTCAGAAGATTGCAAGGAGAGACCTTGCCCACCCCCTTACATGCAAACATGAGAAAATGTGGAGAAATGCCCACCCCCTCCTTACTGCTCGCCCCTTCCTGGCGGAATTAGAATGGAGGAACATGGAATAGTTCTGGAAGTGTCCATGTCGAACTGTTGACAGTGGTTGCCATTGGAGAGTGGGAATGAGGAAAAAAATACGTATATTTCTTTTGTTATTAAAAAAAGCCATTAGCGATGAAAAAATGGATTATAGTGTATAGAGGCATTGCTTAGCTTTTGGTTTTCTCACCTTACATAGCTTGTGCCATTTACTGTCTTTAACTTGATATTTTTGTTAAGATATTTTAGTTTACTGAAAATTTTCTTAAGTTATAAATATTAACATTAATCTTGCTGATTTTTCTGGCTCCCGATCCCCTCGAAGTTTAGGAAATTGAAGCTCCAAAAAAAAAAAAAAAAGAAAGAAAAAAGAAAATTGAAGCTCTAGTCTTCCTGTTCAGCAGACCCTCTCAAGGCAAAAGCTGGCTCATGGCCGATGTGCTGCTCTGAGCCTCAGTCTTACTTTTGACCTGAGTGCTCCTCACTGATGCTCTTATGAAGTTTTTGTGGTAGTGTTTGTTTTATGTTATTATCTAGGATTTTTTTTTCAGTAAGAATGTTCTAGACACCTAGTCAGCCATTCTGCTGGAAGTGATAATTTTTGTACTATCATATGCACAATAGGCATAATTTGTGTATTACATAATTTCCATCAGAGCTGTGAACTGATGGAATTAAGCCGGTAGCACTTTTAAGACGTTCGCTAGACGAACGTCTAGTATCCTTAGAGTTGTAACGTGTATCTTGTTTGATGAGTGTTTTGTAGATTGCAGGTAAATACCTGATAGTTTTTATCAGGTTAAAGTTAGGATGGGTGTGAATCTGGTGTGGAGCTGTATGGCGACTTGACTGCCTGTTAAGCTGTGTATTAGAGCAAATTCAGTTTTTCCTTTTTTTTTTTTTTAAGTTTTATTTATTGGTGTAATCACTATACCCAGCGTGGGGCTCGAACTCACAACCCAGAGATCGAGTCACTTCCTTTCAGGACTGAGCCAACCAGGTGCCTGCAGCTTGACTTTTTGAGTAGAATTTCGGCCCTCCTGCATGTGTGACTTCCCTTATCATATTTTAAAGCTAACGGATGTTTTCACACGTGCATTCTTATTGGGCATCCTAATTTTGATAAGGCCCACCTGTTTTGTCCTCAGTGCCACCTTTTCCTTAACTAGCTCAAAAAAAAGCAAAATAATAACAAAAACTGCATTCCAGGAACTTGTCAGGAGGGTACAAATGAATCCTTTTGCTTTTATTATCCTTAAAAAGTTCTGCTGAAATTCACAAGCCAATTTCTATGGTTGGTCTGAAGACAAATGCTCATCCATTCTATTGAAATAGAATCTAAATCCCAAATGAAGTCGGAAAGCTGAATACCTAGATTAAGTTGACCTTCCTATAGAATGATTCTACTACCCTGTCCTTTGGGGTGATACCATTGACTCATGAGTAGCAGCCTATGAAGCAACATCTCTGTGTTTCCTTCAGAGATGTTGAAGATGCTTTTTATTTTTGTTTATCAATCTCATTGCAAGTTCAGATTTACTTTCCTGTCCTTTTCCTTTAACTCATTTTTTTTGGCCATATTAAATACTCATTTTTAAAACCATTTTGAATATTTTTAGGAACATAGTGGGTATTTACAAAATCATTTGATTACTGTTTCAAATAATGCAAATCAGTGAATAACCATGTTCTAGAAACAAAATTACATGATGACTTATTTACTTTTGCTTATATAAACATTATCAAAATCTAGAAAATTAGATTTCAGTACAGTATCTGTCTCTAGACCCAAAGGAACAAATATGCAAAGACAGTGGAGGCCACTTTTATGATTTCTGAGAAGGACTGCAGCCTGTTCCCTCATTTGTTTGAATAGGAAATTTTCAAAAGTAAAATCACTCTCCTTAAATATTTTTGTAGATTTCAGTAATCTGATAAATGAGCTATTTATTCATTGTCTCTCTGGTACCCACACAGTGGTTTATCCATAGCAACAATCCTTTTCAAACTTAATAAGACCAACCCTGTATTTATTAGGGAAATAATATCACCAGGTTAAACAAACTATGACTGTTGGTTCTGTGTATTTACTCTCTTTCAAAGAGATCTGCTAAACCTTCAGTGTGTTCCATGTTGCAGATCATTAGGGAGGCTGAATTGGAGTATGACTCTATGATCCTGAATGTGCCATTTTTATGGAGTGTTTAGAGTCAAATAAGAAAGATGATGAGCAAATAAAGCTTTAGAAATAAAGTACTATTTTGTATATTGAAAATAGGGCCAAGTTCCTATCTGTACAGTAGAAATCAGAGACATATTATGATAAACAGTACCACTCCCAGTCTATAGAGAATAAATGGAATACTTAATATTGGCCCAGGAAAACATATTTCAGTTTCTTGACTCTAGAAATTACATTGATGTAGAATCCATAAGAAAGGCTGTGCCTCAAAAAAAATTTTTTTTTCAGAATTACCGAGATTTTTATAAGAGAACAGATTCTTTTTAAAGAATCTGAATTGCTGTTGAAATGTAAATTAAGCCTAAGATCTTTTCATATCAGTTGTTGAGAAATGAAGTATTTAAAAATCACAAAATGTTAGAGTTCGGGTAATCCAATATCCTTATTTTACAGTCATGAATGCTTTTAGAAATTGCTACAGAAGCATAGTATCTCATCTTAAATGTCCTTGTGCAATATAAAAAATTTTTTTTAACTAAAACTTGTTAAGCTTCTATCCTACAAGGTATACTAATGGGAATAATCTACAAGGGTAGATTGATTAATAATTTCATTTTTTTATATAATAGAATGGGGTACATTTTTTATTAGTTTTTTTATGTAGATCAATAGTGGGGCTCTGTATTTAAGAATTGGTTGAAGCTGTCTTGATAAAGACCCTGCTGTGGTAAATATCTGTTTTTTCTTAGATCCATTTTTGAGTAGTTTTAGCACTTAAATTATTTCTTTCTGTTTATATTCACAGATTCTGGAACTTTTCAAAGCCTGACCCTCTTCTTGAAACAGTGGAACATCACACGGAGTTTACTTGTGGTTTAGATTTAAGTCTTCAGAGTCCTACTCAGGTAATGGGTGTGATCTCCTGATGTTTTTCTTACCCATGCAGTTTGCAACTGGCTCTATGCACGGCGTGTGTTGCTGTCAGGAAGACACTTTTGCCTTTAGGGCAGGACAAAGTATATTTACTTAATTAACTTGATCTCTTTTGTTACATAAACTTGAGCATTTGAGCAGACCTCTCCCAATAGAAAGGGTGACAAGAGAAGAATAGAATGGGGATGGCTTGTCCTCAGAGGTTTGTGAGAGTCAGGAGTGTGGTTGTAGATTCAGTTGCCTCACTGAGCATTTGAGATGATGGGTAGGTCATTTTCCTCTCAGGACTATCATCATCCTCTCCACACCACGTGTCAGAAGAGAAGCTTCCAATGGGCAACCAGATAGAGTAGAATGGCTACTGTTTTAATTAAACTTAAGGGGTGCCCAGGTGGCTCAGTTGGTTAAGCATGGGCTCTTGATTTTGTCTCAGGTCATGATCTCAGGGTCATGGGATCGAGCCTGTGTGAGGCTCTGTGCTCAGCGGGGAGTCTGCTTCTCTCCCTCTCCCTCTGCCCCTCCCCCCATTCATGCATGCACTTGCTCTCTCTAAAATAAATAAATCTTTAAAAAAATTAATAAACTTCTTATTTTCCCCCTTTTGTTCTCTTGAGGACTTGAGAGTCAAGTCAACAACTATGGTATGTTGAGTGATTAGACACTTTATAACACAGACTTGTGAAAACACCAACATAATCATGAAACAAAATAATATGTGGAAATTCTAGAGTATGACTAAGAAATTATGTTTTTATGATGAATTTTAGAACTTGGACCAAAAGCAAATCCCGTTTCTCATTACTGTATTCTTAAATTTAAATGGATAGTTTTTTTTTTTTTTTTTAGGAACTTAAGACAATTCTCATTATAAAATATTCTCAAAAAATAAATACATAAAATATTCTTATTAGGCATTAGAATATTCTCATTAACCTTAGAATAATTGTTTTTAAATGATTTAATGACATCTGAGAAGAAACTGAAATAGTGATAGGTGAAATAGCATTATCTTTAATGTAAATATAATGTGTTTCAAATGAACTAGTTCCTTTTCTGAGAAATACATTTATTATAGATGGTTTTTAATAAAATAATCACACCTGTTTGCTGTCCTAGTTAAAAAAAGTTGCAGTGTACCTATTGAAATGTGGCACTACCAAACAAAGGACCCTAAGTAAATATTTTCCTTCTCATATATTTCTGTTAACCTGCACTTTATGCGTCCCAGACTATGGCCTCCTCAATGTACATGGTCATGGCAGTTCCTCGCCCAGAGCGTCAAGTGTTTTCTAAATCCTCCACACATAGACCACCTTATTAAAAGGAACTTTGTTTTCAGAGGATTTATTAATCATATTTATTAATCATTTTGTATTAGTCATATTTTAAAATCTCTTAAATAGTAAGAGATTTTATCACATGGTCATATATATATGTGTGTGTGTATTTTATAATCTGGTGACTGCCAACCATCTCTTCTGGTTGAATAACCAAACTCCATTTGTACTAAGGAAATAGTTGCTGTTGGGAGCAAATAGGAATGGAGAAGCAGGGGTCTTTGAGCTCTAAAGAAGCATCAAATTCAGTGGCATAATATACAGTTCAATTGTACTAGAAATCTCCACTGAATTAACTCATAGTGGGACAGAATCTTGGGATTAGGAGGGACCTTAAAAGTAAGACCACTCCCTCTCATTCATTTACTCTTTCCACAGATATTTTCATATGTCGGACTTGTACTAGGTACTGGGGATTCAGTGAGGAATGAAAGTAAACGTGGGCCATGTCTTCATAAAGCATTTAGTCTACTGTTGTATCAATTAATCTCACAAATGAATGTGAATAGACAGCTGTGACAAGCCTATGAAGGAGAAGTACGTTGCTCCTCAGAGGTTCATAATTAGGATAGATATTTGACCTGTATAAAACATCTGTAAGGAAGTGAGGCTTATCTGAGATCCGACGAGGAAGTATTAACTAGTGAAGAGACAGAGGAATATCATAAAAAAGTAATAGTATATCACAGACCCTGGGATGGGAGGGAGCATGGCTAGTACTTGAGAATGAAAGAAATTGTTTCTTCTTTATTTATGGTATATTATTCAACATTAGAATTTAAGAAAATATATTTGTTTACTTGTCATATTTTTAAAAGTTGAATGTTGAGATTATCAACTAAATTTTATGTTTCTCCCCATTCTTCAAGGTTAGTCACATTTGCTTTATATAATTTTTGCTATGTGTTGTAGGTCATACAAATGAAATATTAAAGAGTTTTTTTAGTTAATGCATCTTTTATTATTAATGTATTTTTAATCATTTGAAAGTATTATTACAGAATTATCTATTTTTCTGTTTCTCTTAATGCTCTTTGACATTCATTGATTCTTTTATTCAGTCACATTTATTGAGTATCTACTACAGCTGTGTAAGACAGGTAATTACAGTGTAGTATGAAAAATGCTAAAACAGGGAAGCTAAGGATGCTTTAGGAAAATATGCATTCATTCATATTTGTCAGGTGCCTACTGAAGGCTAGGCATTGTTCTAGGCACTAAGAATAAACCAGCAAACAAAGCAGACTTGGTTCCTGCTGTCATGGAGCTTACATACAGGGGAGAAATCAAATAATAAACCAAAAGATGATTTCATATAGTAATAAATGCTATTCAGAATTGGAGCAATTTGATAGAGAATGATGGGGTACTTTTGCTTAAATGGTCTGGGGAAGACTCTAAGAAAAGTGAAATGTAAGCTGATAGTTGAATAATGAAATGAAGCCAGCCATCCAAAAATCTAAGGGAAGAGTGTTTTTCACAGAGGAAACAACAGTCAAGTCCTTGATATGGGAAAGGGTTTGTTATTATTAAGGGACAGAAAGAAGGCCAGTGTGGCTGGAGCCTACTGAATGAGGGGGAAAGTGATGGGAACTAGGTAGGGGCAAAATTGTGGAGGGACCTGTAGACCGTACTGTGTTTGACTTTCTTTGTAATTGCCTTTGGAGATTGAAAAGCAGAAGAACGATAGAAATTGATCTGTGGATTTTCTTTATTGAGGTATAATTGATATTTCAGGCATATAACATAATGATCTGACATTTGTATATATTGCAAAATAATCACCACAATAAATCTAGTTAACATCTCTCATCACATGAAGTTATAAAAAAATGTTTTTCTTGTGATGAGGACTTTTAGGATCTCTCATAGAAACTTTCAAATATATAATACAGTGTTATTAACTATAGTCACCATGCTGTACCATTTTATAATCCCCAGGACTTATTTATTTTATAACTGGAAGTTAGTACCTTTTGACCGCTTTCATCTATTTCTCCCACTCCTTACCCTCACCTCTGGTAACCACCAATCTGTTCTCTATATCTTTGAGCTTGGTTGCTTTGTTTTTTGGTTTTGGGGTCTTTTAAGATTCCATATGTAATTGAAATCAAAGTATTTCTTTCTCTGTCTGATTCCTCTTAATATTATCACAAATGGCAAGATTTCATTCTTTTTTTATAGCTTAATTTTATTGCACATATATATATGTGTGTGTATATGTGTATCTATCTATCTATCTACCTATCTATCTATCTATGTATCTATCTATCCCTACCATGTTTTCTTTATCCATTCATTCATTGATGGACACTTAGTTGTTTTCATATTGTGGCTATTGTAAATAATGCTGCAGTGAACATAGGGGTACATATATCTTTTGAAATTAGTATTTTCATTTTCTTTGGATACATACCAAGAAGGAAAATTGCTGGATTATATGGTAGTTCTATTTTTAATTTTTAAAGGAACCTTCATACTGTTTTCTATAGCAGCTACACCAAGGTACATTCCCACCAATAGTTTACAAGAGTTCCCTTTTCTCTACATAATTGCCAACACTTATTATTTCTTGTCTTTTTGATGATTGCCATATTCTAACAGGTGTGGGGTGATATCTAACTGTGGTTTTGATTTGCAGTTCCCTGATGATTAGTAATGTTGAGCATTTTTCATGTTGGCCATCTGTATTTCTTCTTCGGAAAAATTTCTATTCAGAGCTTCTGCCTCTTTTTTAATTGGATTGTGTGTGTTTTTGCTATTGAGTTGTATGAGTTCATTCTATATTTTGGATATTAGCCCCTTATCATATATGATTTGCAAATATTTTCTCCCATTCAGCCTTTTCATTTTGTTGATTATTTCCTTTACTGTACAGAAGCGTTTTAGTTTGATATAGTTCCCCTTGTCTTTGCTTTTGGAGTCAGATCCAAAAATTTGTTGCCAAGACTCTTGTCAAAGCTTAATACCTGTGTTTTCTTCTTGAAGTGTTATGGTTTCAAGTCTTAAATTGAAGTCTTTAATCCATGTTGAGTTAATTTTTGTATATGGGATAAGATAGTGATCCAGTTTCATTCTTTTACATGAGGCTGTCCAGTGATTTGTGCTTTTAAAAGATCATTCTGGGGGCATCTGGGTGGCTCAGTAGGTTAACCAACTCAGTTGGTTAAGTGTCCAACTCTTGCTCAGGTCTTGATCTCAGTGTTAGGAGTTCAAGCCCTGCATTGGGCTCCATGCTGGACATGGAGCCTACTTAAAAAGAAAAAAAATCATTCTGTCTGTTGTGGCAGAATAGCAGACAGGTAAGATTGAAAGCTGGGAGGGCAGCTTAGAGTCTCTTGAAGTAATCCAGGCAAAAGATAATGGTGACTTAAGGGGCACCTGGGTGGCTCAGTTGGTTAAGCGTCTGCCTTCGGCTCATGTCATGATCCCAGCATCCCAGGGATCGAGCTCCCTACTCAGTGGGGAGCCTGCTTCTCCCTCTCCCTCTGCGACTCCCTCTGCTTGTGCTCGCTCTCTCTCAAATAAATAAATAAAATCTTAAAAAAAAAAAGATAATGGTGACTTAAAATCTAAGAGATGTTGAGATGAAAAGATTCATAATATAGTAGATTGAACCATATAAAATTACTGAAAATTTCACATGGTTTACTTTGGAGATAGTAGGATTTGCTGATGGGTTAGAAATGGGCTATGAGAGAAACAGAAAAATCAATGATTACTCCTAAGATTTGGGCCTAAAAACAAGGTGGGCAATGGTTTAATTTACTGAGATAGGGGAAGAGGAGATGATCTGGGATCGGGAACAGTCAAGAGTTATGTTGGGGAGGTCTCCTGTTAGACATTCAAATGGAGATGCTAGGTAAACAGATTTAGGCTTGTCCACCTCGGGGAAGAGTTTAGGGTAACAAATACAAATTTGGAGGTTTTTGGCATAAAAACGATTTAAAAGTTTGGGGGAAGATTAAAATTATCTAGAGAGTATATAAGTGAAGAAGAGGCTCAGAAGAAACTCTAGAAGTCTGAAAAAAGAGAATCCAGCAAAGTGGATTGAAAGGAACGGTTAGCGAGGTGAAAGAAGAACTACAAAAGTATAGTATCTTTGAAGTTCAAAGAAGAACTTAGTTCAAGAAAGAGGACATTCCCATGTATTGCTGGTGGAAATGTAAAATGTTGTAGTTATTTTGGAAAAGTTTGGCAGTTTCTTAAAAAGTTAAATGTAAATTTACCATACATCTCAGCACTTACGCTCTTAGATATCTAACCAAAAGAAATGAAAATATAGATCTACACAAGGACTTGTACATGAATGTTCATAGCCAGAAAGTGGGAGCAATCCAAATGTCAGTCAGCTGCTGAATGGATAAACAAAATGTGGTATACCGATACAATGGAATACTATTCGGGAATAAAAGGGAGCAGTTTGATACATGCTACAACATGGATGAAGCTCCAGAGCATTATGCTAATGAAAGAAACTAGATGCAAAGACTGTATAATGTATAATTTCATTTATATGAAATGTCCAGAAAAGGCAGGTCTGTAGAGATAGAAAGGAGATCAGTGGTTATCTGTGGTAGGGGATGAGGATGGGGATTGTTTGCAGATGGACACAGAGGACCTTTGGGGAGTGGTGGAAATGTTCTAAAACTGGATTATGGTGATAGCTGAACAGCCCTGTAAAGATCCTAAAAATCATTGAATTGTACACTTAAAATGGATGAATTTTATGGTATTTAAATTACCTCTCAGTGAAGATTTTTTTAAAAAAGGAGTGGACGTTCTAATTTTCCCTACGATGTAAAAAGATGAAAAAAGCATGATTTCCGCTGTAAAAATAAGAGAAAGTCAGATAAACTACAAAATCAGACTTCCTGTGAATCTATCAGAAAGCTGAGACAGCAGGGCAAACAAGTAGCCCTAAGTCCAAGGAAGCCAAGAGGCCTCCTTCCAAGGAGAGATGGGACCCCAGTACTGTTTTACTTTTGGCAGAGCACGGGCAGAAAACACGGCTGCTATACAAATGGGATCGAGTGGAAAAGGTGGACAACGTGTGTGAACAGATGAGGGATTTCAGCCAAGAGATAAAAATAGTCAACTGAAAATAGTAATTTTTTAGAAGTACAGTGTCAGAGATGCAGTCCTTCAATATGTCCATCAGAAGACTCATCAGTAAATTTAGAGATAGGTCACTAGAAACTACCCAAGCTGAAACCGCAGGAGAAAACAAGAACAAGGGCAATAAAAGAGAACAGAGCATCTAGCATCTGTGGGATAATATCAGATGTTTTTGCATATATGTAATTGGAGTCCTAAAGAAGAGAGAGCAAATAGGGAAGATGAAATATTTAAAGAGAATTTTCCAAAAATAATGAAGGTCAAATCACAGGTTTGAGAATCCTAGAGAGCCCTGAGCAGGATTTAAACAAACAAAACAACACATCAAGGCATACCCATATTCAAACTGCTAAAAACCAAAGATAAAGAGAAAATATTAAAGGCAAACAGAAAAAAGAAACATACCCAGAAGCATCTAGATAAAGATTACAGAAGACTTCTTATCAGAAACTATGTAAGCCACAAGACAGAGGAATGTCTTTTTAAAGTACTAAATGAAGAATATAAAGAGGAATCTTTTGAATATAAAGAGGAAATAAAGGGGGCTCCTTCGTGGCTCAGGTGGTTAAGCGTCTGCCTTTGGCTCAGGTCATGATCCCAGGGTCCTGGGACCCAGCCCCCTGTCAGGCTCCCTGCTCAGTGGGGAGTCTGCTTCTCCTTCTTCCTCTGCCCCTCCCACTGCTTGTGCTCTCTCTCACAGGCTCTGCTCTCTTTCTCTCAAATAAATAAAATCATTTAAAAAAAAGAAGGGGAAATAAGGAAACTTCAGACAAAAGCTCAGAGCACATCTATGCTACAAGAAATGTCAGAAGAAATATACCCAGACCAAAATGAAAAGAAAGAGGCAGACAGAGGGAGGAAGGGAGGTAGGGAAGAAAGGAAGGAAAGAAGGAAGGAAAAGTAAGGGAAGGGAGGAAGGAAGGGAGGGAAGGAAAGAAAGAAAGAAAAAAATAAAGTAACTAGAAATGGCAAAAATGAAGTAAATATGCAAGACACTTTTTAACTTTATTTTGTCGCTTTGAAAATTTTTGCCTAAAGCAAAAATAGTATTGTATGCATTATATTTGCATACAGTATATCGTAGAGCTCATAGTATGTACAAAAGTAAAATGTATGACAATAATAAAATGAGGGAAGAATTGTGATAAATTTGAGAGTAGATTGTGATAAATTCAAGATGTTTATTCTAAACCCAAGTTAACATCTAATAAGTTTTAGAAAAAAAGCTATAACTATTAAGCCAATCATGAAGATAATTATAAAAAATAACTACCTCAACATAATAAAGCCCATATAGAAAAACCTACAGCCAACATCATACTCAATGGTGAAAAACTGAAAGCTTTTCTCAGGAATAAGACAAGGTGCTTGCTTTCACCATTTTTATTAAACATATAGTAGTGGAAGTTTTAGTTAGATCAGTCAAGAAAAAGAAATGAAAGGCATCTAAATTGGAAAAGAAGAAGTAAAGCTAATCTCTCTTTGCCAAGGACACGATCTTATATGTAGTAGCCTTTAAATCAAACTATTTCAACAATTATATTAAATATAAATGGTCTAGGAGTGCCTGGCTGGCTCAGTCGGTAGAGCAGGTGACTCTTGGTCTTAGGGTCATGAATTCAAGCCCCATGTTGGGTGTAGAGCTTGCTAAAGAAAAGAAAAGGAGAGAAGAGAAGAGAAAGAAAAAAAAAGAAAAGAAATGAAAGGGAAAGGAAAGGAAAAATGTAAATGGTCTAAACATCCAAATTAAAAGACAGATTAAATGTGGTAGATATGTGAGAGACTTTGAGAAACTCACTAGGTCCAGACTTTGTAACCTGTTGGATTTGGGATTCGAAGAAGAGGCTTTTCTAACTCCCAAGATCTAGGATCTTGTTACTTTCCGTATAAGATTTTCAGTGACGAGTTTGTCTCTTCTTCTCCCTATAAGTTTATCTTTAAAAATTTCTTCTTTTTTCCTTTTTAAAAAAAATTTTTATTTATTTGAGAGAGAGGGAGAGAGCAAGAGAACAAAAGCAGGGAGGAGGGGCAGAGGGCAAGTGAGAAGCAGGCTCCCCACTGCGCAGGGAGCCTGATGCAGGGCTTGATCCCAGGACCCTGGGATCATGACCTGAGCTGAAGGCAGACGCTTAACCGACTAAACCACCCAGGCATCCCTCTTCTTTTTATCAAACTAAGATGATGCCTCAACCAGTATCTTTCTTTGCATATCTAGCATGAACACATTTTCACACAAACATTTGTATTATTTGTAGTATTTATGTTTTTGCCAAGTAGCATTAAACTCCCTTGTAGGGAGATACAAGAGATCAAGTTCTTGATGCATGTCCCTATTTTTCTCTCACATATTTTCTCTCTGTTATTTATTGCGAACGAACTCTCCCACAACTTAATGGCTTAAACATCAATTTTCTTTGCTTACAATTCTGTGAGTCAGCAATTTGGGCTGGACTCAGCCAAGCAGTTCTGTTGGTCTCACCTGGGGTCCTTCATGTGACTTCAGTCATCTGGTGACGTAACTAGAGCTGGGTGTTCTAAGAAGGCCTCACTCACGTGTCTAGGTTACATTGCTGGTTGTCGTCTTGAGTCACGTGTCTTCAGATGAGCCCAGGCTTCTTTACTTAGCAGTTGTAGGTTTCCAACAGGGCAAGACTAAAAGCTGCCAGGCATCTCCAGGACTAGACTTAGAAGTTCATGCAGCGGCCCATCTGTTGCAAAGCAAGTCATGAGGCCAGCTCAGATTCAAAGAGTAAGAAAAATAGACTCCACTTCTTGATAGGAGTAGCTGCAACCATTAACCTTAAGAGTTATTTTTGACATATTTATCTTTTATTCTCACAATATGTGGTTAAGTTTACCGATTGCATATTAATGTCACCCTTTGTTCATATTTTATTCTCTTAGAAAGTATCTTCCTCTCACCTTTAAGAAAGTACCTTTCCATCTGTTTTCAAAAACTTGTTGTCTCTTGTAATCTTAACAGCTGTTGGATTTTGCTGATGTTACTTTAGGTCTTTGTATCTTAATATATCCTTTGTCTTAAAAGAGATTTATCTGAGTTCTTATATTTATAATTCCTTTTTCTTTTTAGCTTCTTCTTTCTTAGAGATCTGAAAAATGAGATCCAAAAGCATTCTTATACCTCCTTTCTTCTTGACAGATGTAAGATCTTGTCTTTAAAGGTTTAAAACTTGACAAATAAGTATCTAGGGTCATTCTTTGAGGATAATTGCTGAGAAATGCTCTATCCCCTCTCTTGTTAACCAGGCTGAAGTTACCTTTCAGCTCAGAAAATTTTTCTTTGATTTTTTTTCCCTCTGATCATGATTTGTACAGCCCTGGCATTTTCTCTTGTCTCTCTTATCCTTATGATTTCTAAATTGGATACCCTTTTTCTGTTTTTAGGCGTATGATTCTGGACCTGTAATATACCCGTTTGTATAATGGGGATTTTCTGTATTAATATATTTTTAGAATTCCTGACTTTGTGCTCTATAGTATCAACTCTGCTCCTTTGAATGCTCATTGATATTTAGTTTAGTATTTATAATCTGGGTATAGGTTTACATATTGTTACACATGCCTTTTGGGAGACAGTTATTTCTCTTTTTAATCTCTTTTAAAGTAGACTTTATTAGTTCATTCCAAAATAGAATCTTTATATGTTTAATAAAGTTGATCTTTTTTCTCGTGATGAAATTGGGAAATTACATTCAGAAGAAAGAGAAAAGATTGGGGCGCCTGGGTGGCTCAGTCGTTAAGCTCAGGTCAGGGTCCTGGGATCGAGCCCCGCATTGCACTTCCTGCTCGGCAGGAAGCCTGCACCTCCTTCTGCCACTCCCCTGCTTGTGTTCCCTCTCGCTGTTTCTCTCTCTGTCAAATAAATAAATAAATAAAAACATTTTTAAAAAAAGAGAAACGATTACCCATGGTCCTACCACGTTAGAAAGAATCTCTGTTACACCATATTAGTATGTTTCTTTTCAGTCTTTTCTTTAAGAAATTTTTATTTGAAGTGTAACCTCCTTGTTGGAAAATACACATATTTTAATTGAGCAGCTCAGTAAGTTATCAAGAAATGACCACACCTTTGTAACCACCATTCAGGTTAAGATACAGAACCCTACCAGAATCTCAAAAAGTTCTCTCATGCTTCTTTCTACATCTTGCCCCCATCCTTCCCAAAAGTAACTACTCTTCCAGTCGTTTTCCATATGTATGCATATTTTTCATAGTTGTGGTTATATTACATATGTAAATCTATCTTCTGGGACTCCTAAAATTCTTGGTAAATATAATCTTTAATGAGTGAGTATCCTACACTATCCATGATAGGACCATGTATGCACTTTACAAAGATTTTTTTTAGGGCAAAAGAAATTTTATATATTTTCATTTTGTTTCAGTGGAAGATGCTTAAATTTGGCTCTGATTTAAACAGTTCTATAGATGTGTTTTTAAAAGTATCTTTGACTTTGTTGACATTTTAGTAAAAAAAAATTTTGGCAATATATACGTATATTGAAACATTATGTTGTACACCTAAAACTAATGTAACTTTTTTTTAAAGGACAAATTTATAAAGAAATTTTTAAAAATTAGGCATCATTTAAAAATTCAGCTCATGTTTTGATTCAAATCTCTCTACCCACAGTCTTAGATGCCACCTTTACGAATTGACAGTGGATAAAAATATTTTGCAATTCTTAGTATGAAGTTGGAAAATTCAATTGTAAAAGAAGACCAGCATTATTGGTAGTTAAGATAACTAAATTCTTTTCACCTTTTATCGGAGGTGATATTTTCTGCATCTGTCACAGACTAGCTTTAGAGCCAAAAAGAACATGTGCCAGAAGCATCCAGTGTCCTCAGGCATTATTAGTCTCTGTTGTTTCTTCTTTGATGCTCTCATAATTGTGTGATTTGTGGCTGAAAATTATATAACAAGGGCCTGTTTTCCCCCAGCTGTAAAACATTCTGAGGCTCAGCTTGGTAGGACCTTGGTGTATCCCTAAGGTGGATGTGTTAACCTGTGTCTACTGCTTGCTGGGCTTCATGGACAACCCTTGCAGTGAGAGTTTGCAGAATTATTGACATCTTAGTCTCTGCTGCCTCGGCTCCCAATCCTGAATCACCCACTTTCTTGCTCATTGTCATCACTTCTGAGAAACCAAGCAAAAATGCTGACTTGGCACACCACAAACTACATTTTCACAAAAATTTCATCTGGGCTCTTGGTCCTACTCAACTTACGTTTGAAGTCATTTTGATTTTCTAGCCCATTCATTCTCCACAATATCTTTTCTCAGCCTCCCACAGTATCATTAACACTCTGGACACGTGACCTTACTTGCTATTTAATTGTAAAAATAAGCAAGAATAAATATCTTCTTCCCTCTCTATCACCTCACAATATCTGTGGTCTATCTCTGTTTCTCCCTTTTCCAGTGGGTTCCTGATTTTCTCACTGACTTCCTCATCCAGGTGTTTGCTTCCTCAGATGTACACAGTGCTTTTATAGATCGTCAGCCAGTTCTGTTCTCTATTTTCAAAACTCACTTGACCTCACTGTCCTGTCTCCCTACCAGTAAATTTGGCTTTTCTTCCATTATTAGACATCAAGAATTAGTAGGTTTACCTGCTGCTTTTACTCTCTCAAAATCAACATTCTCTTTTTACACCCTTGTATCTGTCTCCCTTTCATCATTCAGATGTTAAGCCCAAAAAGTCACCAGGAAACCCCCGAAAACCAAGTTAGCCTTTTCCCAAATTTCCTTCTTCTTTAGCTATATGATTTAGATTTGTTTAAAGAAAAATCTTCTCATCCTGTTGCTTTAATGCTAATTGTACTAACCTCATCTTCTTTACCACTTTGACAAATGTCTTCATCTCCAGTTTCTTCTTACCATCCTTACAGAAGTAGACATCCTTTAATATCAATTAATTTAATTATATGCTAGGGATGCTTGTCCCATTTATCCAATTGCATTTACTGTGTGGTTGCAATAGATGTCTTACTTTTACCCTGGTATTCCTAACTGCTCAATTGATTGCATGATGGGCAAGACCTGAGAAGTCATCCTAGTTTGCTTGTCTCCCTAAATTCAAGTGGGCATCAAGTTTATAAATTTCTCCTCACCAATATCTCTGAAATCTGGACCATTCCCTTCTAGCTCCATTGCCTTAGATAAGCATTTATTAGTATCTCTGCCATGGTTGCTGCAGGAATCTAATTGGTCTCTGAGCTCTTTTCATCATTCCACTGATTCTCAAGACTGCTTCTGGGGAGAGCTTTCCATAATGCAAATCTGATTTTGTTAGTCCTTGACCTGAAATCTATCAGTGGCTTCATTAAAGGTAGGAACAAGATGAGAATTACCATCTTCACTAGGATAATCAACATGGTTCTAAGAGGCATAGCCAATTAGTAATAGAAGAAAACAAAATGGGATATAAATATCTTTAAAAGTTAAAAATATTGACAAAGGTATTCGTATCAACTCCATATGATTGTCAATGTTATAATCCAGAACATCAACTTTAAGCCTGTTAAAAATTATGAGTTCAATAAGATCAGTAAAAATAAACGTGCAAAAATGAATACCATGTAGATGTCAGTAATCAAGTTAGAAAATACAATGGAAAAAATTACATTTGCATGGCAGCAACTGTGTGTGCATTTGTGTGTGATACATAAGAAAAATAATTTTTAATATGCAGGATTCTAGATAAAGAAATTATGTATCTTTAATAAGGGACTTTTACTTTTTAAAATTAATTTATTTGAGAGAGAGAGAGAGAGAACAAGCAGGAGGGGCAGAGGGAGAAGGAGAGAATCCCAAGCAGACTCCCCACTGGGCAGGGAGCCTGAGGTGGGACTAAATCCCAGGACCCCAAGATCACGACCTGAGCCGAAATCAAGAGTCAGTTGCTTAACTGAGCCACTAGGTGCCCCGAGTCTGAATTTTTAATGTTGCTTTTAAGATTCACTATAATCTGTACTGCTTTCTAATTGTATTTCCCACCATCCCATGTAATCCCTCTGTTATATACCAATTATATTTTGTAATTTGTCATCTCCATGTGT
Source organism: Neomonachus schauinslandi (assembly GCF_002201575.2). Taxonomy (NCBI): domain Eukaryota; kingdom Metazoa; phylum Chordata; class Mammalia; order Carnivora; family Phocidae; genus Neomonachus; species Neomonachus schauinslandi. Next base: position 27,813,545 of record NC_058410.1, on the reverse strand, counting down.
TTGCCACTGTTCCCCTCACTCTTCCCCACTTCTGCCTTTCAGAGTCCGGTACAAGTTCTTCTCTTCCTTCTCTCCTTTTGTTTTTTGCTTCAGTAAATATTTGAGTGACAGCTCTGTGCCAGGAAATACAGAGTAGATTAATGCAAACTACATGATAGATATGTACTAAATAAATACTGAATAAATGAATGAATGAATGAATGAAAAGGATTTTTAGTATATCAAGTCAACTCTTGCCTTACTTTACTTAAACTCCATCATTAACATAATAAACCATGTTCTTCTCTGTAGTCACTTCCTCCTGTAAGTTGGTTGAATAGGTAAAACATGTTCTTTCTTTAGCCCGTAATTCAATACACTGCGACATAATAACTGGGCTGCTTTTTCCAAATTTAGAGTTGACTGTTAAGCATTTCTTTCATTCTCTCTTCATCCTTCTGCCTGTTCCGCTTGTTCATTTTTGCTAAAAAGGCTGTATGTCCTACAGATAGTTACAGTAAATTGAACAAGTTTCCCAAGGGCAAAAAGCAATGTCCACAAAATTGAGAGTAATAAGAAATTTCTATTCCGTTTTTCAAGAAGCCTTCATTATGTTTTAAAGAATTGACATAGTGAGAAATTCATATTTCTAATTAGTGTGCTTTTTCTTAAAACTTAGGAATATTTGTTTTGCTATTAAAAGTGAAAATAAAATAACTAAAAATTGAACTTATATGGAATTTTATCCTATTAGTTATTGTTCACTACCTAGAAGATAGAAGATTTTTAAAATAATAATGAAGAAGATTTTGTCGGGCGCCTGGGTGGCTCAGTTGGTTAAGCGACTGCCTTCGGCTCAGGTCATGATCCTGGAGTCCCTGGATCGAGTCCCGCATCGGGCTCCCTGCTCCGCGGGGAGTCTGCTTCTCCCTCTCCCACTCCCCGTTTGTGTTCCCTCTCTCGCTGTGTCTTTCTCTGTCAAATAAATAAATAAAATCTTTAAAAAAAAAAAAAAAGAAGATTTTGTCTTCAAGTTTTACATTAAGTGAAGAAATACAACATTTTGACAAACCATTTTTCCTATAATGTTGGTAACTTTAATTCTGAATTTTAATGAAAAGATTTGCGTTTTGATGTGAGATTAAGGGAAATTCAGAGAGCATAGGGATGACATGTACTACAGTGGAGGCATGCAGATTAAGGAATACGTTTTCCACTTGAATATCCTTGGGCAGAAGAGGTAGAGTCTGGAGGCTCCTACTCTGTGGTATCCACATGCACACTCACCGTCAGGGGAGAGGGTCAAACAAGATAGGCCTTGGCAGCCAGCCCTCAAGAAACCCTAGACGGGAGTCAGACATGAGTCAGAAAAAAAGCCTGTCTCCAAAGATTAAGAGTTTCATCTGAGGAGTTACAATGCAGTTTAGTTGTTTTAAAGCTAGAACTTTTAGGTCTTCATTTATTCTTATTTATTCCACTGCCTAGAACACTTTCCTTCTCTCTAGTGTGTCCCCCACCTCCAGCAAACAATAGCAACACCAAATGCTGTCTGGCCGAGGCATCCTTCTCCTTTAAGCCACAACTTAGATGATATTTCTTCCTGAATATATCCACTTTCCTCACATTTGGTTATAGTGACCCCTACCTCTACTGGATCCTATAATTCGTCTATCATTGTCCATATTTCTCTGCATTGTAGATGTCTATTTATCCATCTCTTTGCCAGACTCCAGATCTGTGGGGTCAGAGACCAGGACCATCTTGTTTACTGTAATGTCCTCAGCATGCATCTGACAGAGGACATACCCGATAAATATTTGTTAAATAAATGGATGAATATAAATGTGCATATATATATACATATATATATATACACATATATATGAATTATGTTTTAGATAGCCTTGTAGTGTAGAGGAATATTGGACTAAGAGCTCCTGGGACATAAAAGAAGGCTCCCTGTGAAATCTCTTTAAATAATATTCATGACACTCAACAATCCCATATATTCCCCATTCCCATACAACTTGTTGCCTTCACCCAGATCTCTGACCTCACACCTGACCAGGTGCTCCTTACCATGGGTGAGGCTCTACTCCAGAAAATCTCTGGAGGAAGAAAACCACTGCATGGATTCACTCACTCACTCATTATTTCATTCATTCATTCAACAGTATTTACTAAAGGTCTACTCTACAAAACACAGGAATATAGATTTGACCAAGATGTATAATTGCTGAAAATCCTATTCGGGTTTAATTATACAAAAATGTTTACATCCATATGTGCATGTTGTTAGAGAACAGAAACCGTATTACCCAGCATGCTCTCATTTTCTCCCTAGTTACCACAAAGCACAGAGCCTAATTTATTCTACAAGTGTTGTAATGTGCTCAGCTCTGATGCCTGAAAGCTTTTGCTCCATTTGTTCCCTTTAGAACAGACATTTCCCCCTGAATCTGTATTTATTTTATTTGGCCCTGTGCCTTAATCTATAAACCACTTAAGCCCATTTAGAACTCAGCAGGGTGCAAATATCAAATAAAAAAATATATCAACCTATTGGTTTTAACCATAGCTTACATGATTAATAAAATTTTCTTATGTGTTTTAAGTAGAAATTCTGGATACTGCCTCATGTAGAACAGGATCAAGCAGCTACATAAACTTTGGGGGTAGGGTTGCTTCAGGTGGGGCTAGTGTTCTTTAGAGAGCGTTCAGTCATGTTTTTTTCTCGGTCCTCCTCCCAGTTCACCATCTTCCTACCACATATCAGCCTACCAGATTTGAAACTTCAGTTTCAAATAAATGTGAAAATACGGCATAAGATGTTTTCCATATTAGTTGCAAATGAACCTCTTCTTTCTCCTCAAGAAAGGAAGAGAATTCTCCCTCAAGAATATTTGAATCCCCGCTAAATTTTGGTTTTGTTCATTTGTTCATTCATTTATTCATTCATTTATTTTTTAATGTTTAGTCAACAGCAAAAAATTCCCGTACATAAGATACTACCGAAGAACTCCAGGTTTGTGCATGTGACAAAAGCCCAGTTAAGAAAATTGATCTACATCAGAGGTTCTATATCAGAGGTTCTCAATTTTGGCTGCATTTTAGAATGTTCCCTAGGTGATTGTGATGCTCTGCTGGGGAATGCTCTGGATTAAACTTTTGGGGTTAGGGATTGAGAAACTGAAGAAAATGATTGAGTCTCTCTCCCCTCCCCCACAGATGTATATACACACAAAATGTTGCATCTTTAGACTCTCTGAATCCCTTCTGTGGACTTGATTTGAAGATCCCAGGGTGTACATCAGCCCTAGGAGATATCAGTGAAGCTGATCTCAGGGCCGCACTTCGAGAAGGAATACTTTGAGGATGGGGAACAGGCCTCTGTGTTTTCACACATCCTCCAGATGATTCTAATGTACACTAACTCTTGAGAACCACTACCCTATAGAAATGCCTTCAGGAAACTACAGTTGAATAGTGTACTTTTGGCTTATTTGAGGGTTGAGATGTTTATTTTAAAAACAGCCATATGAGGAATGACTTTGTATCTCTTGTAAAACCACTGTTTTGGCACTGAATGACTTTTATAAATGGAAGCATATTATATATTTCTCTTATAGCCAGGCAAGTGCTAGGAAAAACTTGATTTCTTCTGATGAACTGGTAAATTGATCCTGATATTTGCGTTTCTTGCATTATTGTTTGCTTTTTTTTTTAATCTTTGCTGCCAAGAGATGTAGACAATTTCATGCCTAATTTTAACAATTATTCTTAGCTTTTTTTCCTAGTATAATTATCTGTCCATTCCCTCCATTTCATGTTTGTTTTTTTAATGAAATGGCTTTTCTGTTACTGTCTCATCTCCTATGAGAAAACAAGGGTTATTATGTTCCACAGAAATAATGATTTCCTTGTTGAGGCCAATAAGCTATCTCCCTGTATGTGACCATGTCAGAGGATAATTTTCAAAATAGCGATCATGACTCTCACACAGATATATCATGAACATGTATCAAAGATTTATGTAACTCATGAAAGATTTTACAACTGGCTCAGAGGAACCAAAGAACAGACATAAACAGGCAATCACTGAAGGCTGAAATGAATTTACCTAATAGGTGCAGAACTGGTCAATATCCGCAGGGCAAAAAAAGTGTAATGTTTGGAATGATTTCTGGGGGACAAGGGGAGGCATCAGTTGCATCTCCACAGGACGACATTCATTTGCAACTTTAATGGATGAGAATCATTTGATTACTATCAGTTTTCTATAACTTTCAGAGTTGTAAAATAACCCAAAGACCGGGAAAGGCACAGACCCCTACAGAACGAGGTAACCCTGTGAGGCCCTAGGACAATGCTGGCATTTCGCTGAAACAACACCCAGCAGTCCTTTTGCTGATTGCCGTCTTTCAGTTTTTCCTGACAGCAAGGTCATGGGCAAAGAAGTGAGTCCCCGTATAGGAGGCTGAAACTGAGAAAGAGGATCTTCGGTAGATGAGAAAGGAGACACCCTATTATCTCTTCTCGTTCTTGATCCCGAGTCTGGCCTTGAAGGAGTCTTCGTAGCCAGGAGTGTATTCCTGGAGATGGGATGGAAAGATGGCTTTTGTCGTGAAGAAGTAGGAGAGGAGCTAGGGAAGATTCCTCGCTTTGTTTGACCAGCTGAAGAATGAGTCAGTCTCATCCTGTAAAGCAGATTGTTTATTTTCATGCCATTCGCTTTACTTATCTTTCGGTCTTTTTGTTAACGCTTATTTTTAAAGTCTTTTTTTTTTTTAAATGTCTTTCAGCCTGGCCTCGGATGGGTAGTAGGGAACATTAAGAGAGAGCCTTGTGTTTACTCCCATTCTTAAGTGGGAAGCAGAGCCTCCAGAGGCCATGAGGTGGTGATGGTCATCAATGAGAGCCCCGCCCACCACCGCCAGGGACCACACCACCATCTCTCCTTAGCAGGAAGCCCACTGTACCTCGGAGAGTCAGGCACCTCCTTGTTAGTTTAGTAAAGCGCTTTTCTTCTTACCTATTGTTTTTTTTTTATTGTAAGCTTTTTTAAACTTGTGACACTAGCTGGAGTTTAGTTAGTTAATGGAGAAATATTATTTGCATTGATTTGAATCAACTATTCATAATTCCATACCATTTGCAGTTTGAGGTCTTTTTTATTTTACCAATTAATTTATAGATTTATGAACATTTGCTGATTCATTGGCCTTGATATTTGTTAGTTATTGAAGTTCTGAGCAAATAAGTCCCGAGTAAATAACATGGAAAGGTCTAGCACTTGAAAAAAATATACATAGATGAGACAGGGGTAAATTAATATAATGATCTTTGTGTCCCATGATATAAAAACATGTAACTGCAGGACCAGGCAGATAATGAGTGTCAGTTTGCCTTTTATGAGGCACTTATTTCTGGTGGACAGACTCAACAGATTTCGGTTCTGGTTCCAGCTCTGCTTCTTCAGTATGAACACAAGAAAACGTTATTGTCTGCAGTCTTCCTCTGCAAAATACACTCTCTGAGCTAATATTTATTGAGTAGTTACTGTGTTATAGCAAGACACTGTCTGTGCCTCCAAAGGGCCGAAGCCACACACGTCTGTAAGTAAGTACAGCCGAATTGCATGGATGCTGTGAATGACTTCATAGAGGGAGTGATGATTAACCGGATTCTTCAAAAGAGAGGTATTCTCTCCAGACAGAACAAGGCGAGGGGGAGAGGGGAGGGAGGGAATAGAGAGGTCACTCAGGGGAGGGGATCAGCGAAAGGACAGGAGCACAGAGGCATGAACAAGAGGCCGGGATTGAGTGTGTGGGCCCGGTGCAATAAGAAACGAACAAGTAGGTGGCAACCAGATCTTGAAGAGTCTGGTGTTTAATGCTTACGTCTCTACTGCTCTCTCCAGCTTGGATTGTGATCTAAAATACTGTTAGTGAGTGATAAGGAGTTAATATGTTCAGATCAGTCTGAGTGGTTCTTGTACTCTGTGACAGCCAGATAATTAAACTGTCCACTGAGACTGTGAGTTCCTTTATGAAACTTGGAGCCTTTGTAACCATTAAAGGTGGGGAATAGAGTGCAAATATCTTTAGTCAAAATCTCTCTTATGCCACTTCATCCTTCATGTCACTGTCTACATTTTTGGTTTTTGTTTTTATTGTGAAAAATTCCACACATATAAAAAGTTAACAATAGGATAATGAACTTCCTTCCCTTACCCAGCTTCAACGATTATCAGCATTCTTTTTTTATTTATTCCTCTACTCATGTCCCACCCCCGCTCAGTTATTATTATTATTGCATTATTATTCTTACTATATTTAGGTATCAGTTACATACATCCAAATGTACAAGTCTTAGGTCTATGTTTTGACAGATGGGTATACTGTGTAATCTACATCCCATCACAATATAGAACATTTGCATCTTCCTCCAAAAATTCTCTTCTATCTCTTTCCAGTCTCCCCCTGTCCCCTCCTCTACCCCCAGCTGAAAAAACAAAACCAAACATTGCCCTATTTTTTTAAATCTTAGATTAAGTTTCACGTGTTTTAGAACATATATGATGGAATGTCCTGTAAGTTACTCTTGTTTTTGGCTTCTTTCACTCAACTTAATGTTTGTGAGACTTATCCACATTGTTGAGCCTATCGATAGCTCTCTCTGTTGGGTTGCTCAGCAGCAGCAGTTCATTGTAGGAATTTACTACAGTTTATTATCTTCTCTTGTCAAGGGATATTTTGGTTGTTTCTGGTTCTGTGCTATTGTGAATGACGTTGCTGTGAACATTCTTGCTCTGCATTGTTTCATAAAGCCATTTTCATTTTCTAGGATAAACCTCTAGAAGTGGAATTACTGAGTTTAAAGATAGCTATATGTTTAACTTCATAGGAAACAGCTAGTTTCCCAAAGTGGTTGTAGCAGCCGCGTGTGCAAGTTTCAGCTGCACTGCATCCCTGCTGACATTTGATGTTGTCTGCCTTTGATTTTAGCCATTCTCATGAGTCTGTGGTGGTATCGCATTGTGGTTTTTATTTGCATTTCCCTGATGCCTGATGATGGTGAACATTTTATTTTTTGTCTGCTTATTGGTCATATATCTTTGTCTGTTAGTAAAGTCTTTTGCCCGTTTTTAATTGGGTTGTCTTTTCATGAGTGAGTTATATAGTAGTTCTTTACATATATTCTGGATACATATTGTCAGATGCATTGGTTTTGGGAGCATTTTCTCCCACTCTATGTCTTACCTATTTATTTTCCTAACAGTGTGTTTTGATGAGCAAAAGTTTTATTTTCAATTGCACCTAACAAATCGTTGTGGCTATTGCTTTCTGTGTCCTGTCTACAAAATCTTCACTAATCTTCAGATTGAGAATATATTCTATGTTTTCTTCTCAAAGCTTTATACCTTTAGCTTTTATATTTAGGTCCATGGCACATCCCCCCTGAAATTAATCTTTGTTTATGGTGTGAAGTTGGGGCTGAGGTTCATTTTTTTTTCCATATGGATGTCCATTCCTAGCACCACTAGTTGTAAAGACTTCCCTTCCCCTGTTGAATTGTTTTGGTACGTTGGATGAAAAGCTGTTGTCCAAGTTGGGATCTATTCCCGAATTCTGTTCTGTTCCTTGATCTACTTGTATATCCTTATACCAATATTACACTGTTTTGATTACTATAATTTTATAGTAAGTCTTGAGTCAGGTAGTATAAGAAGTACATTTTTGCTGTTCTTTTTCAAGATTCTTTCAGCTATTCTAGGTCCTCTGTATTTCCACACTAACTTTAAAAGTCACCTTGTCCATTTTCATTAAAAAGCCTGCTGAGATCATGAATTATTTATAGATTATTTTGGGGAGCATTAAATTCGGAACAACATTGAACCCATGAACATATTTCCTGATTTATTTAGGCCTCTTCAGTTTCTCTCAGCAGTGTTTTTGTTTTTAGTGTGGTTGTTTTTCACGTCTTTTATTAAATGTGTTACTAAGTACTTTGTTATTTGATACAATTGATTTTATTTTTTATTTATTTTTTTAAAGATTTTATTTATTTGACAGAGAGAGAGAGAAAGCACAAGCAGGGGGAGTGAGAGAGGGAGAAGCAGGTTCGTTCCCAGGACTCCGGGGTCATGACCTGAGCTGAAGGCAGATGCTTGACTCACTGAGCCACCCAGGTGCCCCTACACTGATTTTATGTATCAATCTTAGACTCTGAGACATTGATATACTCACAAGCCTTTTAACACCCGGTTCCTGAGCACCAAGGCCTTTGGCCCCCTTCATGTTTTTATGACTTCTTAGACTTGAATGTCTTTGGCACCCACGTCTGCCCCTAAAGAGGGCCAGGGTGAATGCCACAGCATTTGTGAAGTCTTCCGACACCACCCCACTTCGATGCAGATAGTCCCTCCTCTGAGAGTCTTTGAGCGCTTCTCACTGCAGGTCGTGAATGAGCCGTTCCGCGAAGGCAAGAGCTGTACGTTATCTCCTTTCTGTCCCCACGATACCTAGCATGTGCCTTGGTTCCCACTTTAGGAGTGGGTTTTTTCAACATTTCTCTTGGGACATATAGGGGATGATGTAGTTCTGGGGTGAGGTGGGGCCGAGGTGAGGTCGCAGGGAGGCAGGAGATCCTTATAGGCAATTTCCGTCAGTTGGGAACAATCCCTGAGGTGTATCCTTAAGAGGGAAATGAGGCCTTCTTCCTATTGAAAATAATGTTTACCAGCGGGCCATCTGCTTCCACTCTCAGTGACCTCGGCTTTTGCTGCCGACCTTGAATGTTTGTAGATTACGTTTCTTTTTACTTCCTTTTTGTTTTCTAGGTGGCTGATTGTGCTTGGGACGAAACAATAAAGATATATGATCCTGTTTGCCTCACTATGCCAGCCTGAGATATACTCCCCCAGTCAGAAGCAAAGGAGACTGGCTGAGAGCTACTTAACAGGAAATAAATTAACTATCGATATCATAGTACTATGGTTTTATGTGCTAGTCAAAATTTCAAATTTTAAAAATTTACCCTGGAATAATTTTGAGGCAGCTGATAAAGACTTTGGCTCACTATTTAAGCCTAGTACATAAGCCATATTTCTTAAGATCCAAGGAATAATTGAAGTTATGGTACCTCTTGTAGTGTCTATTGAAATGTAATCTCTGTATTGTAAAATGGGTTAAAATATGGGAGATCTGTAGATTATATTGATAGTGATATATTTCATTTTTAATTTGTCATTTTTGATGTAAAATATAATCACTGCTGTTGGTAAAAATTAAAATAAACTACATCTTTTGAGTACTTATGATTTTATGACGTCCTAGCAAGGTTGCTTTTTCTAATACAGTGTATATATGAATACAAATTATATGTAGTATAGAGATATCTGTGGTTCAGTAACAGGGCTCTAATGTAGATTTGATTGATTCAGCAGTATTTATTGAGCATCTACTATGTTCTTGACACACAGACTGAATGAGATTGTCTCAAGGACTGGTGGCATGTTTTAAGAACATGGAATGCTGTGAGTTAAAAGCTTACATGTTTTTTACATTTATTCAAATCTTTTTAGATGTTATAACCTTAACCCTATATTTCTCTCTTCCTACTTCTCTACTATCAATTAAAAAAAAACAAAACAAAACTGGTCACTGGGCAAAAAGTCTTAGGTCCTACTAAGTTTCAAGCAGTTACCCTTGAAACTGTCCCTAAGTAATGCCATAAACCCTCCTCAGTCAGTACCTCCCTAAATCTCCTTGAAAAATCCCTAAATGCAGATGATCTGTTAAAAAAAAAAAAAAAAAAGTGGAAAGGGAAACACTGGTAAAACAAACAACTTTGCATAATATTTATATTTTTATATAATATTAAAATAAAAATGGCAAAAATTGTTAAAATTTTAACAAGTTCTTGAAAATTTTAAAGAGCAAAATATATTTGTAGTAACACAACAAAAAATAGACTATATATATATTGTCTAATATATATGTATTTACATTACATATTTGTTTACTTGTCCCAGAAAAAAAAAATTGACAGCTTACCACGTAAAAAAACAAGACCACATAAGAGACAGAACAAAAGGAACATAAAGTGAAGCCGTGAGTGGAGCTTGAACATCTATACCTCAAAGTCCTAGAAAGTTGCTCCCGGCAGCATAAACGGGAAGCCTGGTTGAGTACACAATTCAGTGCCCAAGACCTAACGGCAAGGACTTTGTCCTGTCGCAGGCGTGGCCCTAGTACCATACCTGGTGCACAGAAGGTGCTCACGAAATATTTGTTACATGAATGAATGTACTCAAGGAAAAGTACAACTCTTTTTAGTTCTTAGACCAATCAGTATATATTGTTTTCGGGAGGCCGCATAGAGAGGACACTACTTTCATAACAAGAGTATAATGTGAGGATCAGGTGGTCAGACACATCCTTAGGGCTGTCATGATGATAAAGCTCATGGAGCTGTTTCTCAGTTCCTTCCAGAACGAGAGGCATCACACCAAGCACAGTTCAGTAAAAGCAGGTTCACAGTGGGGGTTTCTGTATCAGCTGGATTTATCATAGACCTTTAAAAAGACCTCACCCAGCTCCCATTTACAATGAAACAAAATCACTTACTTATTTTCCTTTGAGAATGCAAGAGATTTTATTAAAATAATGGATCATGTATCTTTTGAAACACGTACTTGTGATTTAAAAACGAACATCTCTCTTGATTATCCCCCCCTTGATTTTAAGGATGTGAGAGACGTCTGGAACAATAACTCCTTAATACTTAACTCGGGTGCTTGGAGTCCCTCTATATGAAAGAGTGTGGGTGAATGTTAAATAATTTATTTTAGTTTTTTTAAGATTCCATTTATTTATTTGACAGAGAGAGAGCACAAGCAGGGGGAGCATCAGGCAGAGGGAGAGGGAGAAGCAGGCTCCCCACTGAGCAGGGAGCCCAATGCGGGGGCTCGATCCCAGGACCCCGGGATCATGACCTCAGCCGAAGGCAGTCGCCTAACCGACTGAGCCACCCAGGTGCCCCGAGTGTGGGTGAATGTTTATCCAGTGGGTTCCCTGGAGCTAGGATTGGAAAACTAGAAGGAAAGGTGCTGGATTCTCTCCTGGAAGAGAATTCCCAAGAGTTTTAAGTTCTTGGTGGTTCACAAGCCAAGCAGCCTCTGGACAGCATTGGTCCCTAGGCCACTGAACTCTTAGCTGTCGTCCTGCCTGCCTCTCCAACTTCTCCTGTGATCTGGGCACAATGTGAGGGGATTTCTGCATGTTAGTCCTTTTGATTTACATAACGTCCCTGCAAGGAAGCCCTCCCAGTTTTCCAGACAAAGAAATGAAGAAATGAAGCTCTCTCCGGAGTCTAGGAGCCAACAAGTATAGAGTTGGAATGTGAACTCTGCCGTGACTGGATCTGAAGTCTAAGTTGCTAAGAAACTGACCCTGGGTCTGGAGTGACCCTATCAAGGTATGTCACCCCCAGAAAGATCCAGGCTGAGAGCCCACTCTCTATTCTACCTCTGGCACTTTTTAACTGACCAACTTGGCTATCATTTGGCTCTTCCAAAAAGGAACTCATTAGTTCCTTAGCAGGCCTCTTCTTGAGTGAGATAATCCACTTCAATGTTTTTTACTTCCATGTATTTGTGGAAAACTTCCAAATCTGTATCTCCTGCCTCCCCCATCCAGGTCCCCCATAGCCTTTGTGCTCATTTGCTTCTAACCACACTGGTCTTGCTCCCTAACGGGCTCCTCTGGCATGTGCTTTCTCATTTCTTGCCGGTACTGTCTGCCCAGGCGCTCACGCAGAGTTAAATACCATTCTTGTTCCTTCCCTTTTGCCCACCTCTCTACTCCAAGTCGAATCATGTAAGTCCTGTCCCTTGAACCCCCTAAATACTTCTCCATTCTGTCTCCTCCCTTCAATCCAATCACCACTGCCCTGGTTCAAGCCATTGTTTTCTCTGGACAGTCCCAGCAGATGATCCCTCCCTAAATGAGGGGTCTGTTTCTAGTTTTGTGCCCTTGGAGCTGCCGGAGACAGATCTAAAAATGCGATCTGATTACATCAATTTGAGTGTAAAACCTTTCTCTGCGTATAGGATTGTCTACAGGAAAAAGTTCCAGCTCACGAATCAGACAGCCGCGGTCCTTTGGGACCAGCCCCTGCCTCTCTCTGCAGCATTGCTTCCCTGCACGTGGTCACCCACTTTGTGCTCCACAACACGGCTGTGCTCACAGACCCCCTGTATAAATAATGCAGGTTTTCACTTCTGTTTTTGTCCAACGTAGTCCACGTGCCTGGTTTGCCCTGCTCTTGGCTCAGTGAATTCTTAATTTCTTTTTGATTGAAGTATAGTTTGACACATAACGTTACATTAGTTTCAGGTATACATTGGTTTGACAAATTCTTTCCTCCTCATTTGAAAGTTATGAGAGATGACTAAAGAAAAAGACTGACAACATACAAAAATTAAAAGAGCAAAACACACCATTAGCAAAGCTAAGATATATTGGAAGGTATATTTGCAATGTATGTAACAAATGGTTTAATAGCCATAATTTATAAAGAGCTCTCAAAAATCACTAAGACAACCAAACATAAAAGTGGACAAAGGATATCAATAGATAATTAACAGATGTAAAAGTGCAAATGTTTAATAGACTTCAAAAAAGGTGCCCAGACTTTAACTGACCACAAAGAAATGCAAATTAAAATGGGGTTCCGTTTTTTTGTTTTTTGGGGATTTTTTTTTTTTTTTTGGCTTATCAGTTTGGCAAACACTAAAATACCGATGATATTAAGTTAAAGTGAGAGCACTGTTGGGGCGCCTGTCTGGCTCAGTTGGTTGAGGGTCCAACTCTTGATTTCGGCTCAGGTCATGATCTCAGGGTGGTGGGATGAATCCCCAGGGCAGGCTCTGCACTTAGAGGGGAGTCTGCTTGAGATTCTCTCTCCCTCTCCCTCTGCCCCTTCTCTACAACTCTGCTAACACCACCCCCCCCATGCTCATGCTCTCTTTTGCTCTCTCTAAAATAAATAAATAAATCTTAAAAAAAAAAAAAAGTGAGAGCACTGTTATACACCTGTTTGGAAGGCAGTTTGGCAGTAAAGATTTTCAATTACCAGTTGACTCAGCAGTTCCAGTTCTAGAATTCCCTGTCTGTATGTCTCCACCCCAAATACATACAGAGTATGTAAGAACAAATGTCCAAGGGTATTCATTATATCATTGTTTGGTAACATCTAGATGCCTGTCTACAGAAGAAAGGTTATACTATGGAACAATCATCAGAAAGAATAAGGTAGAACTATGTGTCCTGACATGAAAAATACATTGCTATCTATCGGTGTATTAGTTACCTATTTCTGTATAACAGGTGCCCCCAAACCTAGCAGCTTAAAACAACAGACATTTATTTTAGAGTTTCCATAGGTCAGGAATCCAAGGGTGGCTTGGCTGAGTGGTTTTGGCTCAGGTTTTGGCATGACAGTGCAGGTAAGCTGTCACCTGGGGCTGCAGGTATCTGAAGCTCCAATGGGGCTCAAGAATCAGCTTCCAAAGTCACTCACGTGGTTGTTAGCAGGCACCCACCATGCGGGCCCCTCCACAGGTTGCCTGAGTGTCTCTATAACATAGCATCTGGCTTCCTCCCGGCTGAGTGACAGAAAGAAAGTTCCAGATGGAAGCTTCAGTCTTTTATAACCTAATCTCAGCGAGTGACACCATCACTTCTGCTGTGTCTTACTGGTCACACAGACCAGCCCTGGTACAACGTAGGAGGGATTGACCAAAGGTGTGACTACAAGGAAGCAGGGATCTTGGGGGCTGACCTGCCCACAATACGCTTTTTAAAATAGTAAATTATACACAAATAGGTCGATGTCCTAATTTTATCATTTTTTTTAAAAAGGGGATTATGTATGTATAAATAGATACGTAAGAAAACTGTAAAGATTTGCACTAGTAGCCAGCTCTGTGTAGTGGGGTTGGTATGGGGTTGGAGGTAGGGAATATTGAAGATAGCATGTTCAATTATTGTTCTAAAGTCTGTTTTCCTTGTACATACTATAATGGGAATGGGTTACTTTTACAATTAAAAATAATGAAATAAGACCATATTTCCTTCTCCAGGATGTCTTTTCTGATACCTCTTGAGAAAGCTGATTTTATTGTCCTCTTTATTGCTCTCTTGTTTCTGCCACGGGGCCCCACTGTTGCATAAGCCTCATTGTGTTGTCTCACCTGCACCTGTGAATCCTGAAGAACTCAGATGAGTGCTCATCTTTGAATTCTCTGTGGCTAACCAAAACTGCCTGGCCCCAAATACTCGCTCTATATGTTTGCCAAACGAATGACCTAAAGGATTTATTTAATGCCATCAATATGTATTAAGTAGCTCCAAAGATAATGGAGCTTGATACCAGTAGGTCAAATAGCTTTTTGACCTTCAGATCTACATTCTTGTTCAATTAACCTTGCTAAACATAGTATTCTTGTTTTTCCCATTTTTCTTTAGGAGCTCATCTAGTAATTGGTGTGGGAGATGGTATTAATTTTTTTTAAATGAAAGTCCTAATGGAAAAGAATTATATGCAATAAAGTAGAGAAAATGAACTGTTTTCATGCCAATGCAGGTTTCAAGTATTAAGCTAAATTTTCTTGCCTAAATGAGAAGGGTAAGATAGCTGAATCAGCCCCAAATCTTTTACCTAATGTTAGTATCACAAGTGGAAGCAATTATAATTGCTGGCAGAAATGAATCATTCCAAAACTGGGTCTATGCAGACAGTTCTTTATTGTGTTCACTTAAGATGGCTTTTATTGGAATGGTCCCCAGAAGCAGAGATCTGTTATTCGCTGATTTCTTTAAAAAGTTAATCTTCAAGGTTTTTTTTTTAAATCTGAGTATACTTTGTTTATATGCTTCTACTACACACATACACATAATGTGACCTGCTGCTTCAGACCCCATTCCCTAAAGAAAGAACATCACTTGAAAAACAGCCCATGAAATGGCCAATAGTGTGTAACCATAGCCGTTAGCAACAAAAACAAAGAATTTCCCAGGGAACCAGAAGCCCGGGTTTCAGTCAATTGCTTTTCAGTGTTATTCCTGGAAAGTTGACACACTGAGCCATTTGCAAACATTTTCTTGAGTGTCCACCTGAGGGGGGCAGGGAGGTGGCCCTACCAGGCCCTGGGCAGGACTGGTTGAAACCTAGATCTCTCCCACCAACGTGAGCTCCAGCACATGCAAAGCTGGCCCAGAATAAGGACTGCAGTGATGCTGCCAGTCCCTGGTGGAAATTATTTTTCTGCTCTGGTAAAAATAATCGCGGCTTCAATATCCGGGCTGGAAGTGCCGCGTTCAGCACAGAGGGGGGAGTATGGAGGAGAAAACAAAAGAATCACTAAAGAAACGGTTCGTGTATACTAGTTCGTGCAGCAGTTAAGGGCTAGGAGGTTGGGATCCCGATGGCAGTGGGTGGCTAGGAAAAGTGAAGGAAAGGGCGAGGTGGCGCGCTGCAATTTCAGGCTCTCTTCCTCGCTCCCAAACCCTGGCCAAGTCTGTAATTTTAAAGTAGCGCGAAAACTGAACTGTGTCTGGCTTTTAGCTGTGACCTCGGCTGAGCGAACCCCTTTGCTGCTGCTGGGTTTCCGTGTCTGGGCGTTACTTTCCAGGGAACGAAATTCAGATCGAAGGGTCACAGAAGCCTTGTGCCCGGAGAAAATAATTTCCTACTTTTCTTAGCCAGATAGAAAGTAAACAGTTCTCAAGTCCTGCAGGGCCCCCGGGAGGTAAGAGGTAGGGGTTGTCCCGCTCCCCAAAGCCGCCAACGACAGCCCCGCAGGCTGCGGTCGGTTCCCGGGATTCCAGAGAAAGCTACACCTAGTCTCTGCGCGGTCTTGGCCCCCGGGTTCCTGCCCCCGCTACGCCCTCCCTCCCCTGCCAACGCCCCCCGCCCCCCGCACCTCCCAGCGTAGCCAGTCGCTCCCCGCCCACCCGTGGTGCACCGTCGCCCCCGTGGGATCCCCCAGATCGGTGGAGGGCTCTCCCTCCAGAGACTTAGCTTCTGCTTTTATGCTTATTTCACATCTTTGCCCCACTTGAAACGTGTGCCCCTGCCTCCGCCCCCAAGCTCCGCAGTCCGGCGAGGCCAAGGAGCGCCCCCCCCCCCCCACTCCCCCCGAGCCACGCGAGTCATCCCAGGTCCCTCTCTGGAAGGCGCACGGACTGGAGAGCGCGCTGGCGGCCACGGGAAGAGGCCAGGCTTGGCGCCCTAAAGCACGCTGGGGTTGGTGTCCTGGGGCCGTGGGTTTCTTCAATGTGGGGGTGCCGGCGCGGGAGCATCAGGGAGCCCCGCAGCCGGCTGGCACCGACTTTTTCCCCTTTCCTGGCCGGCAGCTGGACAAGGTCCCGCGGCTGCGCCCGTAGGGACGGCGGATAGAAAAGCCGCTGAAGCTCGGGGAGGGAAGGGAAGGGTTGGGGCTGAGGGTGCTGTCACTTGTTGCGGCTAATAAGCTCGACCCTGGAGCGCTGTTGTTTCTACCATCTTTAGCTGTGCCCGAGATCCCGCAACCCGCGCCCCTGGGCTCGGCGCTGGAGAGAAGAGGCCAGCGGGAGTAGCTGGCCTGGCGGGAGGAGAGGGGGCGGCGCCCGGAGAGCCCGCCCGGATGAGCAATGGGCTGCCCGAGAGGTGCGAGTCGGGTCCCGCTAGCGGCAGCTGCCCGGGCTTCCAGGAGCAGAGCGTCCGCCCTGGCTGGGAAACCGCGCGGGACACAACCCATTGCAGCTCGTCACATACTTACAGATCGCTGTCGCTAGGTTTCCCGCCACTCCTCTCAGACCAGCCCCCCACCCCTGCCACTTTTCGGAGTCCCCCGCCCTCGTCACTGCCTCCCGGGAGCTGCGGGGCAGTTGGACGCGAAGCGGCGGAGCCGCGAGGACGCCTGGCTGGAGCTGCCCTCTGCAGCGAGCCGGCGCCCCCTGCCCTTCGGCGCGGCGTTGGGCGGGCACCCCCGCAGCCCTCGCTCCGCTGCTCGCGGCTCTCTTCCCGGCTCTCCTTCCGCAGGTCCCGGAGCTCCGCCACGACCGGGTACCGCGCGGCCGGCGCGATGCGGCAGCTGTGCCGGGGCCGCGTGCTGGGCATCTCGGTGGCTATCGCGCACGGGGTCTTCTCTGGCTCCCTCAACATCCTGCTCAAGTTCCTCATCAGCCGCTACCAGTTCTCCTTCCTGACCCTGGTGCAGTGCCTGACCAGCTCCACGGCGGCGCTGAGCCTGGAGCTGCTGCGGCGCCTGGGGCTCATCGCCGTGCCCCCCTTCGGCCTGAACCTGGCGCGCTCCTTCGCGGGGGTCGCAGTGCTCTCCACGCTGCAGTCCAGCCTCACGCTCTGGTCCCTGCGCGGCCTCAGCCTGCCCATGTACGTGGTCTTCAAGCGCTGCCTGCCCCTGGTCACCATGCTCATCGGCGTTCTGGTGCTCAAGAACGGCGCGCCCTCGCCCGGGGTGCTCGCGGCCGTGCTCATCACCACCTGCGGCGCCGCCCTGGCAGGTGAGCGGGACCCGCGCCCACCCCCGGCCCACCCTACCCCACCGGACAGAGACTGCGGGGATCACCTAGTGCAAGGCCCTCACTTCCAGATGGGGAGACTGAGGCAGAGAGAGGCTTGAATGTGGGTGCTCGGCTCGCAAACGGGACTTCTGAGACCACGCCAAGCCTTTCCCAGCGCTCCGACCTCCTCCTTTAGAGCGCACCCCTCCCCCCAGTCCGGGCTTCCGACCCCCGCCCCTGCCTAAACCGGTATCGCCCTCTCCACCTTCCCTTCCCCCTCCACCCGCCTCCCCTCTCCTCCGCCCTGCCTCGCTTCCTTCCTCCAGGAGGGGTGGGGGAGCCGCCTGAGCCTGGGAACTGGAGCCCCCAGGCTGAGTCGGAAGGAGGGGGGCGCTGAACTTCCCTGGGTCACGCGGGGCTGGAGTGGTGGGGGTCAGGGGACAATGGAAACCAAGCTTGAGCCGCGGAGGCTAGTTTGGGTCTCTGGCGCCGCGCGAGGTGCTGAGGGAGCGAGGCAGAGGGGGCCGGATTGAGCCCCACGTGAGGGCCGAGCTTGAAGGACTGAGCCCAAAGGGAGCCGGCGGGAACGGGAAACGGGTCAGGAGAGAGAGGCGTTCGCTCGGCGCCCAGTCCGCCCGGGGTAGAGGACAGTAGCTGGGGATCCCTCTTCCTTCCGGAGCCCCACGGAGAGGGCAAGAGTACAACGAGCCTGGTGACCTCCGTGCCTACCCCGAGGGCATCTGCGCTCTCCCGGGCCTTGGTCTTGGACAGAACTAGCCAGGGTGCCCCGGGGATATGGCAGGGAAGGCGCCTCCGATTATGCCTCGAACTGGGCATTGGCTGAACTTGGCTCTTGCGTTTTATACCCCTGGGCAGAGCTGGGACGCGAACCCTGGCTACTCACCAACCCTACGCGTTGCCCCAGTGAATACCCACCCTCGCCAACCCGGTATCTTCTCTTTTTCCTTCTTGCCCTGGCTCCGCGGTTCTCCTGGGGCGCTCCAGGAGCCGGCGACCTGACCGGCGACCCCATCGGGTACGTAACGGGCGTGCTGGCCGTTCTGGTGCACGCCGCCTACCTGGTGCTCATCCAGAAGGCCAGCGCCGACACGGAGCACGGGCCGCTCACCGCGCAGTACGTCATCGCGGTGTCCGCCACCCCACTGCTGGTCGTCTGCTCCTTCGCCAGCACCGACTCTATCCACGCCTGGACCTTCCCTGGCTGGAAGGACCCGGCCATGGTCTGTATCTTCGTGGCCTGCATCTTGATCGGCTGCGCCATGAACTTCACCACGCTGCACTGCACCTACATCAACTCGGCGGTGACCACCAGTTTCGTAGGCGTGGTGAAGAGCATCGCCACCATCACAGTGGGCATGGTGGCCTTCAGCGATGTGGAACCCACCTCTCTGTTCATTGCCGGCGTGGTGGTGAACACCCTGGGCTCCATCATTTACTGTGTGGCCAAATTCGTGGAGACCAGAAAGCAAAGCAACTACGAGGACCTAGAGACGCAGCCCAGGGGCGAGGAAGCACGGCCAAGTGGAGATCAGCTGCCATTCGTCATGGAGGAGCTACCCGCGGAGGATGGAAATGGCGGGTCAGCAGGTGGCCCCACTCAGAGGAGTGGGCAAGAGGCGAGGGGCAGCCCCAGCGGAGGCCCGCAGGTGGCTAGGAGTTCGCAGAACACAGATGGCCCCGCGGAAGTGAGCAAGAGGTCATTGAAGGATGCTTACCTGGAAGTGTGGAGGTTAGTTAGGGGAACCAAGTATATGAAAAAGGATTATTTGATAGAAAATGAGGAGTTACCCAGTCCTTGAAAAGGAAATGCATGTATGTATATATGTACATACACTTATTTTGTATGTTAGAGATACCATATTTTAATGAGGGGCCGCACAATTTTATCCTTTGAGGAGTGGGGAAGGGAAGCAAAGAAGGAAGCTGAAAGGGACTGACAGCAACAGCGTGAGCACCTGTGTGAATTATTTAGTGTGAGTTTACCTGAGGCATCACCGAGACAAACAAGCGTGAAGCTTAAGGAAGGAACGCAGTGGTTCTGACTGCAGACTCCTGGCACATGAATTTTATGTCTTTATAACCATAACCAAATACCTGCATGTACTTAGAGTTCCTCAACCCACCCCCTCGGAAGATGGAGTATAGACGGGATGCCCACACTGAATAAGCTCAAAGAGGACATACCCAGACACGTCTTCAGTGATAGCTAGAACTACAGGTTTTATGGCCAGTTGAGCAAGAGTGTATTATTGAAATAATACATATACATCTATATATACTGAATTGATGTTTACTGTTTATAATCATCTGAAATATCATGTTTACTCTAATCTTTCTTCACTTTTTAAAAAAATAAGTACTCTATTATTCTATTATATATTGGTAGAAAATGTTAAAGCTATTTTGAATATATGAGTTCTTAGCTTTAAGCCTGAAGTTAAAAGTTGGCTTTTAGTAATTATAAAACTATTTCAAAGGTTGTTTGGGTTCATTGCCTCATAATATTTATTACTGAATCCCATAACCTTTTGAAAAGCCAGTTTTACTGTGTCCAATATTCTTTCAAGCAAATGCAAAGGCTGAACAATAATTCGGTATTGACTGAAGCCCAAACAGAAGTGAGTCCATTCAGTTAAGCTTGCTCTTTCGAGTCATACTGCACATCCCAAACCCTGTTACAAAAACAGTAACTGCAATATTCACTCTATGATATTTTTCTATCTTACATTTGTCAAAATAAAGTTATGAGTCTATCTGCTAAAAGATACAGTGTTATAAATTTGTTTCAGGCACATTTATGTTCTATTGTTGCTGGGTAGCTTGCCTTAGTCTTCAGTGTGTGATGTCCCGTATCTGCTATGTAGGGGCCACCGCATAGAGAAGTTCTTAAATTAGCAGGGCCGTTTACTTTAAAACAACAACAATAACAACCACAAAAACATTCCCATTTTCCAGTCAAGGAAACCGTTATAAAGTAAAATAAAATGGCTGCCTCACGCTGCGCTATGAAAGCCATCACCGCTGACGTCAGTTAACATGGAGCCTGAGATGTAATGGGAGAGTGCACGCAGAGGGCCGTCTTTCTTTCAGCCCCCTCCAGAGAGGTAATTTGAGAGAAGGCACTTTTATTATTTTTATTATTTTTTTATTATTGCCAGCATGTTCCGGAGACTCTCAGATGGTAGTATCCTGTATTTTTCTTTATTTTTCAAAAAACGAAACAAAACAAAAAGCAGAGTCAAAAATGGATGTTTTGGCTTCATCAGGTTGGCCCTACAGGCTGGTGAGCAAGGGTCGATGTGGCGGTTTGGGATTGGTGCTGGGTTCCTGGTGGTCACAGGCAGTCCATTGTTTCCACAGGTACCTCTCCAAGCCATTGGAGATGTAGGAGCCCTTGTGTGTCTGCAGTTAAAAATGGTTGGCTAGGGTTAGAATGACTTCCTTAAAAATAAGAATTAATTTTGATGTCAACATGTGAGGAGACCACATCCTGTTGCACCTCTGTGAAGCAGAGAATGAAAAGCAGCAAAGTTGAATGGACAGCATGGTTGTTTTTCACTGAAAAAATTCCTTTTGGGCCAAAACTGTGGGTTTACATTTACTGCAAGAAGATGAACTCTTTCCTCTCTCTGTAGAGACACTATATCAGTTAGAGTTCTCCAGAGAAACAGGACCAAGAAGATGTGTATATACATATATACACACAGGACCAAGAAGATTATATCTATCATATCTATCTATCATCTATCTCAGAGAGAGATTAGGGAGTTGGCAATTGTGGGGGTTGGCAAGTCTAAAATCTGTAGAGCAGGTTGGCAGGTGGGAAACTCAGGTAGGGTTTTTATGTTGCAGTCTTGAGGCAGAATTGCTGCTTCTGCAAACCTGAGTCTTTGCGCTGCAGGCCTTCCACTGATTAGACAAGGCTCACTCACATTCTGGAGGGTTTTCGCCTTTATTCAAAATCTACGGATTGTAACTATTAATCACATCTAAAAAACGTCTTCACAGCAGTAACTAAACTACTGTCTGAGCAAACACCTGGGTACCACAGCCTGGCCAGGTTGTCACATAAAAGTAACCATCACAGGCACTTATGGTAGGAGGGGACAGTGGGGAGTGTGCAAAGATGGGAAAACCCAGGAAGATCAAAAGTGTTCTGTCACATCCATTGGTTTGGGCCAAGCTTGGGAGTTTCTATGTGGATGAAGAAAGTGAGTCATAAGGCAGGGCAGAATGTGAGTCAGTGCCTGGGGCTCAGGCACAGCAGGGCATGAGCAGGTGGCAGGCCTTGCCTGGCTTCTGAGTCCTTCTTCTATTGACAGTAGCACTTCGGCCCACCTACAAACTCAGGTCCACTCTGACCTTCGGGCTCTGCCAAGGCCTTGAGTCAGGAATGAAGCTTCTGAGGCACTCCAGGATATTACGGTGGGAGGGACTCAACTGGAAGTCACCACTGTTGCTTGACTGACCTGGTGTTTGTGCCCCATTTCAGACGATGTGGAGTCTCCTTTTCTCGGAGATCATGCCCTCACCTTGCATGTAATTGGGCATCTTGTCCCTGCCTTCACAATCTGTTCCTCTATCAATTCTTCACACACTCACTTGCCATTTCTTGACTGGAATCTGTCTGTGGAACACAGCATGATGTCAGTCAGACCTTCTCAGTGCTCCCCCTGCTGTTGGCCTTGTCCCCTAAATGCCGTCTAGCCCTCTATTATTAATTGGAGCATAGATCATCCAAAACACTGGGGGAGTCATTGCCCAGAATGTGCAGGTGAGAGTGGGTGTGTGTGCTACTGGGGGTGGTGGAGCCGAGCTCAAGCAGTGGCCTAAACTTCTGCAAGATTAGCCATCCTGCAAAGGTGGTCACGTGTTATCAGAGGGCCTAGTCGTCTGTGTGATGAATAGCAATACTTCATGCAGACAAAGCTGGGTAAAACTTAGAAGTTCTCAACTGACTGATGCCTTATTTTGCACTTTAGTTTGGGAAGTTTCTATTGACCTATCTCCAAGCTCACTGATTCTTTTGGGGGGCGTGTCCAGTCTACCGATGAGCCCATCAAAGTCAATCTTCATTTCTTTTTTTTTTTAAGATTTTATTTATTTATCTGTCAGAAAGAGAGCGAGAGAGAGAGAGCACTAACATAAGCAGGGGGAGTGGCGGGCAGAGGGAGAAGCAGACTCCCCGCTGAGCAGGGAGCCCAATGCCGGACTCGATCCCAGGACCCTGGGATCATGACCTGAGCCGAAGACAGACACTTAACCAACTGAGCCACTCAGGCGCCCAGCAAAGGCTTTTATTTATTTTTTATTTATTTTTAAAGATTTTATTTATTTATTTGACAAGAGAGAGACACAGCGAGAGAAGGAACACAAGCAGGGGGAGTGGGAGAGGGAGTAGCAGGCTTCCCGCTGAGCAGGGAGCCCAATGCGGGGCTCGATCCCAGGACCCTGGGATCATGACCTGAGCCGAAGGCAGACACTTAACCCACTGAGCCACACAAGTGCCCCTCATTCTTCATTTCTGTCACAATGTTTGGTTTTTTGAAACTCCTAGAATTTCCTTTTGATTCTAAGAGTTTCCATCTCTCTGCTTAACTTACCCATCTACTCTCGCATGTTGTCTACTTTTACCGTTAGCTCCATTAGCACATTAATCATAGTTATTTTAAATTCCCTGTCTAATCATTCCAAAGCCTGTGTCGTATCTGAGTCTGGTTCTGATGCTTGCTTTGTCTAGTGAGACAGGTTTTGTCCTTGGCTGTTTAACTTGCCTTATAATTTTTTTTTTTTTTGAAAGCCAGAGGATGTATGGGATAAGAGGACCTGAGGTCAATCAGCATCTAGTGTGAGATTTCATGTTCATATATCTACAAGGTGCTCTGTTTAATGTTTGCTGAAACCGTGGGTGTCAGAGGCTTCAAATTCTTCTAGTGTCCTTGCTTTTATCTTCTTGTTGTCTTTGTGCTTCCTCCTAAGATAGACTCTGATGCTTCTCAGAGCTTTCGGCTGTAATTCACCCTTATTATACTGGAGACTTGTTGGTGTGCTGGTAAATGGTAGGGGAGGGAAATTGTTCTACAGTCTTAGCGTTCTTCACTTCTGCATAACAGAAATTTCTTCCACTTCTGGGTTTTATCCTCCCATGTTCCTACTATGAAACCCATAACTTTCATGTTAACCTCCAAGGAATAATTGCTGACCTGATTCATTTGTTACCTCCATCTCTAGATACCACAGTCGGTCTGCCAGGCTAGACTTCATTATAGCATCTGGTACCTTCTCCCTGGCCACACCCCCCTCACCACCCTTTACACACATAACAAGTACTTCTGATTCTGGGTATATTCCTCTCTGAATCTGTTCTCTCCTATTTCCGAGAGAAAATAGCAGGGTTTGGAAGAAAGCTGGTGAGGAGAACAGAGTAGAACGTAGAATAGCAGGATGCACAGCTAATAAAATGAGCCCCCAAATCTCCCATGGGGAACCATCCCCTCCTGACTTCTGGTTCATGTAATTCAGATAGTGTTGACCCCATCCTTCTACCCTCAGTGTGTGACTCCAGCCAATCCAACCAAAGCATTTCCTCCACTTGGAAGCACAATCAGTTCAGGATGGTCATGGGACCTGGTCAGAGTTGATGTGCAAGGATACTTTTGGCAAGACTTAAGTATGTTTTTTCTTACTGGACTTGAACCTAGAAGTATGGAGTGGAATGGGGCCAGATGTGCTGTTACCATCTCACCACAAGGAAAAGATACAATGGAAAGGAAACAATACAGAGAGTCCAAGTGGACCGGAGAGGTAGAAAGAGATAGAGAGAAACAGTTTTGGTGACCCCACATGGCCCTGAAATTAAGGTTTCACTTAGGTTAGCACTATCCTTCAGATTGTCGGTTCCATGCAATAAAGCCTTTTGTTGCTGTCATTATTTGCTTATGTCATTTCAAGTTGGGATTTTTGCCATTTGCAACCTAAAGAGTCCCAAGTGACACAAACATAAATTAACGGTTCTCAGCCAACAGAGAGAGTAAGGACCAAGAGAGGTTTTTTTGTTGGTTGGTTTTGTTTTTGTTTTTGATTTTTCACCACACAATCCATGATGCCCTGCACTCCACTAAGGATTAGAAAGGTCTCCATGATCTCTTGCAAATGACCCTCTAGCATGCGTGTATCCCCCATAGTCTTAAACCACCCATGCTTAGTTAGATCCACCAGTCTTTCTCTTCAGTTTACAATTCAGTTGATTCCCATATTCATGCTTCACAAATTCACTGGATATTGGAAGAATTCGTGTACTGCATACTGTTATAAATACTACTACTGGATGCCTTTATTATAGCACTTACTATTTGCTAGGTGAGGTTCTAAGTGTTTACAAGTACTAATTCACTTAATTTGCACAATATACTTAGAGGTTGGCATTAATATTATCCCAATCATACAAAGGGGTGAACTGAGGCATGGAGATGCTGAGTAACTTGCCCTGATCTCAAAGCTGGTAACCTGTAGATCTGGGTTCGCATGTGAACCCAGGCAGTCTGGTCCAGTGCCCATAAGTTTCATGCCATGCTCTTCCCAATGAGAAGTGCTCAGTCTGACACCACGAGGCTGGACATGCTGGGAGTGGTGGTGAGCAGCTCCAGTGTTGGTTGACCCTGCAGCTCAGTGGGGATCCTGACTCCATCCCTAATTCTTTCCTGCTGTCCTCCAAAAGGAAAAAGATAAAATTTTATTTCTAGAACAACCTATATGTGTATGTATAAATCATTTTCTGTTTGTGAGCACTAAGGGACCCAGAGAGCCACTGAAAAGCAGAGTAAAGAAAGGGGCCCCATTGCTATTATAACAAAGAATCCCCAGGCTGTCCAGCCTTTTGGATCAATTTCTCTCTTAATATTCAAATAAAATCACTTATTCCTCACCTTATATATAACCGTGGGAAGTAAAGCCCTTCAGTAGTGTTTCTGAGGAGTCATTGAACATGCTCAGTGCGGCTGATTACTTCTTGCTCCCAGTTGCTGTGTGGATCACTTTAAAAAAATCCAAGCAAACAGCTTTATTGAAATATAATTTACATACCATAAAATTTGCTCATTTTAAGTGTACAATAGTCTTTAGTATGTTTCTAGAATCGTACAACTGTTACCATTAGAACATTTTCATCATTCCAAAAAGAAATCCTGTACCCATTAGAAGTCACTAGCCATTCCTCCCCAGGCCCCTCCAGCCCCTGGCAATGCCAAAT
The DNA here is from genome assembly GCF_002201575.2 of Neomonachus schauinslandi. Classification (NCBI taxonomy): domain Eukaryota; kingdom Metazoa; phylum Chordata; class Mammalia; order Carnivora; family Phocidae; genus Neomonachus; species Neomonachus schauinslandi. The sequence continues at coordinate 27,787,724 of NC_058410.1, read as the reverse complement.
CTACTTGCAGCCTCTGGATTTGCCTGTTCTGGACGGGTGCTTCTTGCTAGCCTGAGAGTGTTTCTTCAGACTGCTTTTCTTCACCAGCTCCCATGCTCCTGTTTTTACACAGGTATGGCTAATATGAAGTTGACATTGAGATTCAGTTGACAAGATTTACTGAATGCTTGACGCTACTTATCATAAGGGCATTTCAGTGTAAAAAGGAACATTTGAAAGTCACTATCAGAGGTCCCTGCTCTTGGAGTCTCTGAGCGTCCCTCTCTCTCCTGGGGCTGCTACCTGCTGTGCTGAGGCAGGGCCCTCCCCCTCTCAGAACAGCCCCTTTTCCCAGAGGAAAGGACTTAAGTCCCCCAGTTCCTTGTTTTCACAATATTTTTCTCAAGAAGTAACCAGAAGCACAATAACACTGTTCTATAAAATAAAAAAGCAATCACTCTCCCATATGATTCTTCACCACTTCTTAGAACATAGAAAAGCCAGTTATTAGAACATCCTCCCTCTCCTGTTCCACTCCAGGGAGAGAGGGAGAGGGAGAAAGTTATTCTGGAAAACTTTATAACTAATGCAAAGTTGGTTGCCTGCCTTCCCCCGTTCTTCCTTCACAGAGAACTCTAAATTTGTTCAGATGAAAGCAGCAGTGTGCTCAGGGAAGGTGGGCCAGCCCCCTAGCAGATTAATCATCATTTTTAAAAAACCATCATGGTGGACTCACATCTCTTTGCCAATCACTGGTTCAGGGGTGGGCCTGTGACCCAGCTAGCGAATGAGATGAATAAGTAAGTGTGCTAGCGAAGGATTCTGGGCAAGTTCTCCATAGGATGAAACTCCCTTTATCCTGCCTTTCATGCAGTTGGTGAAGATGTAATGTCTGAAAGGTAGTCATTTTGCAACCAGAGAGGACACAGTTTTAAGGATGAAGGGCAATATGCTGAGGAACCAACAAGATGAGGGAAAGAAGGGCACCTGGGTGGCTCAGTCAGTTAAGTGCCCGACTCTCGATTTCTGCTCAGGTCATGATCTCAGAGTCCTGGGATCAAGTCCTGCGTTGGGCTCCACACTCAGTGGGGAGTCTGCTTGAAGATTCTCTCCTTCTATCCCTACCCCCTCCACGTGCTCTCTCTCTTTCCAAAATAAATAAATAAATCTTAAGAAAAAAAAAAAAGAATGAGGAAAGAGCCTGTTCACTGATGCCTTCATTTTACTGCTGAATTAACAACACTGGAACTGCTCATGTCCACACTTCTTGTTATAGGAGAGAAAAAATTCCTATTCTAAAGTCACTTTTAGTCGAACATTCTTTTTCTCTCAATCAAAAGCTTCCCAACTGATATAATATCAATTTGATAATTAATTTTGCTTCAAAAAGAAAATAGACTTCTTTGTTCCCATTTTCATCCCTCCATCTATCCATTATCTATGCATTGACTCAACAAACATGTGTTAAGGATATATTACACACCAAGTTCTCAACAGTCTATTTCCTCTTTTTAATATTTCTGTATAATAAATGTAATTAGTGGTTTTACATACATGAAGAATTACGTCCAAAAATGCTCGTTTGGTGATAAAGACGCATTGAACATTCCTTGAAAGGGCAATACAAACCCTAAAGATTATCTTCTGAAGTTTCCTGACAGACCAAACTGGGCAATGCTTCCCATAGTCACCAAAATTTTAAAAATGAACCAGAAACCCCATACAAATGGTTAAAAGATATCAAAAGAAAGTTTTTAGCAAAGGAGATCAAATGGCTCTTCTATGCATGAGAAGATCCTGAATCTCATTTAAATAGGAGAAAAACAAACTAAAGAGCAATGAAAATACGGTTGTCATGAGGGTGTAGGGAAACTGACACAGTGTCAGGTGGCTCATGAATGGGCGTGTCACTATGACCTCTGTAGTGAACAGAGCACTTGCTATGGACTAAATGTGTGTGGGTTCCCCCCTGCCCCTATTCATATGAAATCCTAACCCCCAATGTGATGTTGGTGGGCGATTGGGACTTTTGGGAAATAAATAGGTCATGAGGGTGAGGCCCTCAGAAGTGGGATTAGTGCCTTTATAAGAAGAGGCAAGTGAGCTAGCTAGCCTCCTCCCTCTGCTCACTGTGGTGTGAGGATACAAAAAGGTGACGGCCATTTGCAAACCAGGAATTAAGCTCATGCCAGCAACTGGATCTGCCAACCGACCTTGATCTTGGACTTCCAGCCTCCAGAATTGTGAAAGTTTTCTGTTGTTTGTAAACTACCCAATCTGTGGTATTTCATTATGACAGCCCAAGCAGACTAAGACGGAGTTTTAGATATATATCTTCAGTGGGAACTGCAGTTTTCCCCAGGCATCCCTTCTCCCTTCTTCCTCTCAGTACTGGAGTGCCCTCTGCTTTAGCTGCGCACCTGTTGCTGACCTTGGACTACTCTCCTATCTCTCTGCAGTCAGCTGCAGCCAATGGAAAGTGAAGGGAATGGATGTGGACAATGCTCATATCACTTGGTTACAAGAAACTTGCTTGTTGATGGAAAAGTTTTGGAGTAGATTGTAGTGATGGTTGCACAAAAGTGTGAATGCGATCAGTGCCATTGAACTTTACTTAAAAATTGATAAAATGGCAAATTTTATGTTGTATATACATGTCTTAGTCTGCTCAGGCTGCTCTAACAAAATACCACGGCAGTGGCTTAAATAGCAAACATCTATTTCTCAGTCCTGGAGGCTGCAAGTCCCAGATCAAGGTGCCAGCAAGATGAAACCCACTTGCTGGCCTGTAGACAGTCACCTTCTCACTGTGTCCTTACAAGGCCAAGAGAGAGAGAGGGACTCTTCATTCCTGTATATGGGTACTGATCCCACTTGGGGCCTCCACCCATGACAAATCCAATCACCTCCCAAAAATCCCACCTCCAAACATTACTACATTGAGGATTAAGATCTCAACATATAAATTTTGGGAAGACAATTTCAGTTGATAGCAATATAGTTTATCATGATTTTAAACATTAATAATGAATAATGAATTATACCAAAATCCATTGAGATGTGCACTAAATGGGTGAATTTTATGGCATGTGAATTATATCGTAAAAAAGCTATTTTAAAAAAGTAAAAAGAAACCTGTTTGTCCTTTCCTTCCTCTCTTTCCAGCCTCACGACTCCACTGTGGATGTGGTACTAACCCCGCTATGACAAAACTCAGGGGTGTCAGGGCACATGCAGACGAGAACGAGGGCGCTGAGTAGTACTGTGAGTGAGGCTTTCTGCCACCACAGCCCTCCCTTGCTTTCAGACTAGTGCAAGAGACTACCCTTGTTTGTTGAGCTTTTGTACTCCGAGTTCTTTGTAGTTTAGCAGCTTAGCCAGTATTCTAACCAAAACATTGCCCCCTCACTTCACACGTGGAGAAAGACAGTGATTTTGAAAAACAAGGGACAAGGATTGACGGCCTCTTCCCACTCTCTTTCTTCCACTTCTTCCTCCCTCCTCCTGACCAACACTCAGCTTCTAACCAGTGATGCCCCAGGATTCCACATGTCCTGTACCTGCTCTGTAACTTCACTCTTAATTTACAGAACTGCTGAAGGCACAGAACTGTATATAAGAATAAACTACGCTATTCAATTTTTTTTTATTGATTTCATTAAGAGCTGAGAGCGTTTCCATGAGGACAATATTCTATAGCAGATCTCAAATAAAAATTTGTTTGTGGTTTATGCCAACAGTCAATTTATAATATCAGCTATGTTCAAAAGGGCAAAAACAATTTTTTCCTAGCTATCTGAGTAATGCCTAGTTGTCATTTGTTTCTTTTATTGCACTAGAGAAAAGATTTTAGAACATGAAAGGAAAAGGAAAGAAGCCATCATTTTCATGAAATCCCTCCTTTATATTGTAAACTAATTCAGTAGATCTTTGAGGCTTGCAAAATGTAACAATGGATTAACCTCAGTGATATGTTCTGGAAACAGTTCATGAAATAAACTTGATGCAACAGAAAGAACAATTACTTACTAGCAAAGGGCAGGTGGTTGATTTTGTCCTACCACATGATAGAATTCTAAATGTGTTTGATCCATTCCTGCCCCTGCATCAACCTTCTCTTTGGTATGATAGGAGAGAGAAAGCTTGACTTTAATCATTTGATGCCAAGGCACCCAGTTGAAAAATTGAAAAACCCAGTCATCTTGATGTTTTTGTGCCTCGATGTAGAGCACCTAATTTAGAGTTATCTGGACAGTGGACCATTTTTTTTTCTTTTTGTTTTGTTATTTGGCTTATATTTATATATATACAAAGCCATATATCTATATCTATATATATAGAGAGAGTGTGTTTTCTTGTATCAAAGATCTCTTAATGAATAAGAGGCACTATTGGTTTTGGGGCTGGCTTTCCATGTAATGATGATGAGTCTAGAGTGCTAATCTATTGTGTGATATAATAAAATGCCACCAGTTATAAATCTCTGCTGTATAGCACCCCTGTCTTGGATTAGTGGGAGTTCATACTGCAAATCAGAAGTCCTGGATGTCTGTAGAGTGCTTTCAGACTGACTGCCCAATTCTCCGGAGGGCTACCATTCTCTCTCACCAATAATTTCTGGGCCCAGTTACCCTTAAACAGCCCATAATAAGCAACCCAACTTAAATTGCCAGTTCCCTATTTTTCTTTAAGGAATAGCATTCAATTTTCAAATGAATTGGGTAGGCAAATAGGGAAAAGTTTTATATTTTGCAATTCACCTAGTGGCTATCTTCCAAAATCTGCAATATATTTTACAAGTGTTATTACCAACTTGGTGAGTGGCCATTTCCATAGGCATTTACTGTCATTGCAATGATATAAGGGAAATTCACACTGCCTAATATTACCTAAGCCTTCCTGAGTGCTGCTTTAATCATAGGATGGCACCACCTTTTTCACTGGCTTATTTGACTTTGTGGGCAAGTACCATCCCCTTCAATTCCATAGCTATAGGGAGAGATGATTGCCGAAAGGGAGACAGTAGACCAGATAGCTCACTGCACAAAGGTAGGCATTCTGCTGCTTATCTGTCCTCCTCCTTCCCTCTGCCCAACATGGCGCCTGCAACATGGACTAGCACTTAGTAAATACTTTTTGACTGACTGACAGAAGAAATCAGTCATGAAATCAAAGTATAACTTCAGTTTTCTCATTCAATTGGAAACTACAGTGGATTATAAGCTTCTTTTAAGATGGGCTGATAGGTAAGCCTCATTTCCCTATAGTGCCCTTCTTGGAAAATAAAATGCTGCAAATTGAATCTGCCAGATAAGGAATAAAAGGCAGAGAGGCCGGATGGCTGGGTGTAGGCTGTTCAGAAGTCTACTGGCCTAGGACAAGAGCTCTTACGCGGCACTCTTCGTGCCTCCGGGCTCCATGCAGTCAGGTTTTAGGAGACTTGCTCTGCTCAATCCAATAAAAATGTTCATAAAGAAACTTTCTTCTGTGTGTTTTTTTTTTGGCTAGGATGCTTGCCTTGAAAAATAATATAGAACATTGTTAACAATTCAGACAGGGAAAGTAGAAATAGGTCAGACAAAAAATGGAGGGTGAAGTTGTCCTGCCCTTTCTTTAATCTTTTGAACAGTGTTTGAAAGAGCTCTTGGCAGATGAACAAATTTGTTCTGTATTGTGGAGTTAATATCTGCGCCAGGATTTCTGTCATCCCTCTGGGGGTGGTGATCAATATAACTAATAAATAGCAAATGACTAGATGAAGCCCACTGGAGGCCAGCCGTCTCCCTGATGGGGTCTTATAATAGAAGACAGCCTGGGATATTAGTCACACTGAGTTTGGAGAAATGTGGGTCTTAATCGAACAGTTAGCAGCTACTAAGTTAGCACTGAGTTATCTTAGTGAAGCTAGGCAACAGATAAGGGTAACACTAAGGAAAAGAGACAGCACGAAAGTGAACCAAGTGAATCAGGGAAGAAGGAGAAATAGAAGAGGGTGAATGAGCAGAAAACCCTTTTTAGACTATTTTTTAGGACAGTTTTAGGTTCACAGTGAAACCGAGAGGAAGTTATGGAGATTTCTTAAGTACCCCCTTGAATCCCCACAGGCACAGCCTTCCCCATTATCAACACCCCCACCAGGCATACAGATGTTACAATTGATGATCCTACACTGACACATCATTATCACCCAAAGTCCATAGTTTACACTGGGGTTCACTATTAGTCGTTCAACATTTTGTGGGTTTGTACAAATGTATAATGACAGGTGTCCATCATTATGGTATCATACAGAGTATTCTCATGGCCCTAAAAATCCTCTGTGCTCTCTCTCTCCATCCCTCTCCCTCCCCACCCACAACCTCTGGCAACCACTGATCTTTTTAATTGTCTCTTAGTTTTACCTTTTCCAGAATGTCATATTATTGGAATCATACAGTATGTAGTCCCTGCAGATTGGCTTCTTTCACTTAGTTATACACATTTAAGTTTCCATGTCTTTTCGTGGCTTGATAGCTCATTTCTTTTTAGTGCTGAATAATATTCCATTGTCTGGATGTACCAGTTTATCCATCACCTACTGAAGGACATCTTGGTTGTTTCTAAATTTTGGCAGTATGAATAAAGCAGTTATAAACATCTTTGCGTAGGTTTTGGTGTGGACACAAGCTTTCAATTTCTTTGGGTAAATACCAAGCAGTGCAGTTGCTGGATTGTGTGCTAAGAGTATGTTTATTTTTATAAGAAACTGCTGAATTACCTTCCAAAGGGGCTGTAGCATTTTGGATTTCCGCTAGCAATATTTGAGTGTTTCTGTCATCCACATCCTTGCCAGCATTTGGTGTTGTCAGCGTCCTAGATTTTGGCCATTCTAATAGGTGTGTAGTGGCATCTCATTTTAATATGCATTTCCCTGATGACATATTATGAGGAGTATCTTTTCATATGCTTATTTTCCATCTGCATATCTTCTTTGGTGTCTATCAAGGTCTTTAGTCTATTTTTTAATGGGGTTGTTTTCTTATTGTTGAGAAGGAGGACTTTTTTTTTAAGGACCACAGAAGACTTTGTTGGGTTGGGAGTGAACCAGGGACCCCCAAAGATGTCTAAGATACATACATAGTAGGGGTATCAGTGTTATGTGGCATGTCTCCAGAGCTAACACAATCTAAGTCACACCCAAGAGAACCTCTGATTAAAATACAATGACAAAGAGAAAAATACGTAGTCACTAACTGAAATGCAAGGGGAAAAGGTGCATATGGCTAAGGATGTTATTTAAGAATCCAGGAGAAGTTCTGGGTGCAGGAAGATTCCTTTTTTTTTTTTTTTTTAAGATTTTGTTTATTTGCAAGAGAGAGAGAGCATGAGATGGGGGGAGTGTAGGGGGAGTTGGCCTCAGTTTCCTCTTTGAAAATTGGGATGACCAAAGAGCTTCAGAATAAGGTTGTTTTGTTTGTTTTAAGAATAATGAGTATACCTCTGTTAATTTTTTAAAGCTTAATATATGAAAACATGACTAACAAAACAAATAAATAATTTGCTTTATAGGAGTGTTCTTAACATGGTTTCTTTAGGTGGAGAGTTACCATAACTGAAAAGCCTGTCCAACTGCCTCAAGCCTGTCCTAGAAGGGTCTACTTCCACACCTGTTATGGGACTTTCACCCTATGTTGTATTTTTATCTATGTTTGTGTCCCCACTAGACTGAGCTGCCATAGAGCAAGGCTGGGGTTGTTCATCTTTGTATTTCTAGGGACTATGACTTCTAGTACCTAGTGGGCATTTAGTAAGTGCTTGCTCAATGCATGAATCCCCTCTGGTGCAGTGAAAAGATTTTATTTATTTATCAGAGAGACAGAGAGAGAGCACAAGCAGGGAGAGCTGCAGAGGGAGAGGGAGAAGCAGGCTCTCCACTGAGCAGGGAGCCTGATGTGGGGGCTTAATACCAGGACTCTGGGATCATGACCTGAACCAAAGGCAGACGCTTAACCGACTGAGCCACCCAGGCACCCTGCAGCTATTTGTTTAAACCAAACTAAATTTCAACAACACATTTATCATGAAAATCAGAGAAACACCTGTAATGAAGAAATTCACAGACCCTTTAATAGCAGGCCTTGAAAAAAGGTAATGCACTGAAAATCCTTCCTGAACTTCCTGCTATTGTATTGTTGTCAAAATATCAAAGCCAAATTATACCACAGACATCCAGTTAATTCTTCTCTTTTTATGAAGTTGGCCATTTATCTATTTACAAGTTATGTTGTCCTCAAACCTGGGCAAGTCATTGTTATGTAAGCTGGACATTTAGGGACAAAAAGCTTTCTTTTGTTTTTAGGTTCAGTAATGGAAAAAGATCCTTGGGGAGACTAGCCAAGCTGGACAAGTACCGATAATCCAGCTATGGAAGGATAGTAAAGGTGGCTTTCTAAAAATGGCCTATTTGATGGAGCTACTTCTATGTGGCTAAGGATGCGTTCAGATGCCTGCCAAAGCATGCTATTGGTTCTGGATGAACAATAAGAGCTGTAATTTTTATTAGCTTAATTTTGAGGATTTCCCCAAAGCTGGAGGTACTCCACTTAAATCTCCAAATCTTTTAATTAACAAACATTCCTAAGCAGGCTAGAATTTCTCCTGATTGAACACTCTGAATATACAACATGGAATTGCAGTACACCCTACCAGATAATTATTTAAATGAGATGCCAATACTGTGTTGAACAGACGCCTTAATTAGCAAAACAGATATATCCATATTTTGCATCTGAAATGCTTAATAATACCACTATTCAAGATGTAGAAAGACTTTCTTCTCTGAGAAGGTCAATGAAATCCCTACATTGTTAATTTGCGTGCATCCCAAAGTACATTTCTTATTACTTCTATTCATGTCATGCTTATGGGTTTGCTTGAGAGGGGTGTTGCACTTTGCTGAGAGAATGATTTTCATTGTCATATAAAATGATGTCTTTCTGAGACAATACAAATTGGTAAAGCTGAGAGTTAGAATATAATCTAAAATATTTTGTAGAGAAGCATTTAGCTTGTTTGTGATGGTTTTGTTAGCTGCCCAAAGGGGAAAAGTCTTACCTTTTCAAAGATGGATTATGACTGGTCCTCATCTGAAGCTATTAGTAGAATTATTAAGGGAAAGGTGTTGATCTCTCTGAGAAATTCAACCTTACTGAATGGTTGATTCATTCATTGTCTGCAATAGTGGTTTATATTCGCAAAAGACTATTTAAATTTAGGTACATTTATAGTAAAATTCAGAATAATCTACTGTTGTAAAGGTGGTGAGTTAATCACTTACAAAGCTAATATAAAGGTTAAAATACAAAAGTAGTAAAAATAGGTGAAAATACAGTGATTTGTTAAGGGATATACAAGATTTAAAAAAAGGCCCTTTGGATTTATATAACTACTGTGACAGATCAACCTTAAGTAGTATATTCCTAAATTTAAAAAATATTAATATAGTCTACTAGGCTTTTCCCTTTTCTTGGACCAAACTTTCAGTTAATAAATATTTCTTCCGCAGTATATTGTGTTAAGATGCCTTGGACATATAAAGAAGTATAAGACTTAGTTCCTGCTCTCAAGGAGCTAACATCGTCCTTGGGAAGCTAAGACATCTGTGCATGGCAAGTAACTAACAATCCAAAATGGTACGTAAGCCAGGATCAAAAGCAAACCAAACAATACAGACCCTTAATTTGCTCACTACAGATGTTTGCTCCAAGGCAGGATGAAGTTAGTAACTACCAAAGCTGGGCTAATTTCACTCCCTCAGTAAGTCTCTAAGTTCAAAAGATTGGAGGCATATAATTTGGGAATGAGAACTGTCTACAGATAGTACAAATCTAGATTCTGAGCCAGATCTTTCAGGCAGGTAGCAAATAGAAGAAACACTAATTTCCCAGAGATTACTTATAATGACCAGATTTATCAAAATAACTCTTGGAAAGAGAACAAATCATTGCAGCAATTCCCAGTCATGCTGGAATGACTGGCTACAAAGTGTGAGTCAATATAAATAATATAAATGAGACCCCTTTCCACATGCTTCCAGAAGCATTATTATTGGTTCTACTCGTCGTGGAATAACCACAATGGCTGCTGTGCTATAGACATTCTGGGACCGAAATATTGCGCAGTTTAGTCAAACTTTCTTCTTACTGTTCACTCAGAGATTCTCTAGATTTCACCTAATCCTAGTCACATAGTGTTCTCCCTCCCCCTTTCCTCTTGAGGAGGTAGACTCATAGTCCTCAAAAGAGGCCAGTTGCTTTCCCACTCATTCCTACCCTAAGATGAGATCACCTGAGCTGTTTCAAACCATGCCCCTCCAGATTAGAAATGACTTAGAACAAGATCAGTCTCTGAAAGGGGGTCTAGGACTGGAAAAAGTTAGAATCTGAATGTGGCTTTGTATAAAACATCATTAAGGATGTCTGAAAACCAAGAACTGAGGCTGAGTTCCAGTGGTAGCGAACCATACGACCAACATGTAACACATGGAGGTTTGGGGGACCACTATGACTTTCAAACACAAAATTTCCCATTGTTACAGGAAAAGTAATGCAGAAAGAGTTTAGGGAAGGGAATGAGGCTGACTCAGAGAACTTAAACATGAATATTTCAGGTTACAAGCCACCAACAGTTTTAAAATTCAGAAGTCTCCATTAAATTGAATTTCAAACACATCTCTTTTGTGATCTGTTAATGAGGACAGTTTGACATTCTCTCAGGTGAAATAATTTAAGTAGAAACCATGTGACATTATAATCAATTTAAGTAGCTCTTTAACTACTTCAAGTTTGTCAAAGTGTTTTACAGTTAAAGCTATAATTAGCTAGCCTTTCTATATTCACTGTGAGGTAGAGAGTTGAATTCCCAAGTAAGCTTTATAACTGTGGAAACAAAGAACAAATAATTTTCAAAAGGAGTCAACCATTTGAGTGCTGGTTTTATGGATGGGTTCATCTTATGAAATTAACCAAGCTAAATATTTAAGGTGTATGCACTATTGTGAATGTATGTTGCATATCAATAAAGTTAAAATTAAAAAAATATATATGAAGAAACCTGGTATAAAGGCAATGAAGAAAAACCTCCTTACCAGACTAGCTCTTCTGAAACCACCCAGGAAGGGCGTTTGTGTCATGGGCTTTCGGCATGCTGAGCCAGCCACCAAAGGTGCTAAAACGAACTCAGTGCCTCCTAGCCCTAAGTTAGAGTTTGAAAATAACAGAATCGTGTGCTTAGGTGTGTAGATGAGAGTTAAAGTGGCAGGGAGATAAGTAGTTGGATTTTCATACGGCTTATTTACCAAGTAGTTTGCTTCTTCACTGGAACCATTGGGTCCTGACTGCATGGCGCTCCGGAGAAGATAAGCAAGCCATCACGGTGACCTCCCAAACCAAAGCCTTCATTTTGCTGAGAAGGAAACAGGCTCCAGAAGTGAAATTACTGGAGAGTTGCTGACTCTCTCACTCCCAGAGGCTCGGTGCTTCAGATCAGATAGACCTGGAACCAAATTCCAGCTCTACCATTTACGTACTGTGTGTCGTGGGCAAACCAGTGAACCTTTTTGACTCAGTTTCCTCAATTGTTCTAAGGGAGAAAATATACTAGTGTCCGTGTTGCGGAACCTCTGGGGTGATACAAGAAAAAACACAAAATTTCTGACATGTAGTAAGCATTCCATAAATTCCTATACCACACACACCATTCTTTTTATTTAAAACCTGAGAATTGGATTAGGATATTCCCAGAGTTCTCATCAGGCAGGAAGTAGGAGATGGCACATTCTTGAAGCAAAGTTCAAGTCTCTTCTCTCTCTCTCTCTCTCTCTCTCTCTCTCTCTCACACACACACACACACACATATACACATACCCACACTCCTCCTTTGAACTCTCCTTCTATTTTCTGTCCCTCCTTCCTACGTGGTTTTGATGTCAAGCCTCTTGAGATTCAAGTCTGCACTGCAGTTTCTGCTTTCCCTTCCCCCACTGAGTGTTCAGTCGTTGAGATCCGGGTTCTACCCAGACCATTCCACTGAGACTGCTCTGCCAGGATCCTCAGAGATGGCAGGCTTACAAAAGCCAAGTCCCTCCTTTTGTTCCTATTGGTCACTCTCTCTCTAAAACATACTCTTTCCCTTGGCTTTTGTATGGCTCTCCTGGTTTCCCTTCCGCCCACCTGCCCACTTCTTCTCAGTCTCCTCCTCAGCGCTCCTCACCTGCAGGTGTTCTCCGGGGCTCCCTATCTCTCCCCAACCATCTCACCTCCGCCTGACTTTTCCTACCAGCTGAATGGCAGCCAAATGTGTCTTTCTACCTTGCCCTGTCTCTTGAGCTCTAGCTCTAGATCGGTTGCCCATGGGATGTTTCCAGTGATTAAGCTCGCCACATTTCACCTGTGCCTGCCATTGTGGCTCCTTCTCCTCCTCCAGGAAACCCCCCACTCTTGAGCCCTGAGTTGCACCAGCATCTCTGCTCCTGCCTTAGCTCTCACTCACTTCCAGGATCCAATCCATGAAAATGTTTGGTATCCTCCTTTCTTACAAATACTTTTGAATCTTACCTGTCTCTCTGTTTTCACACTCAGCTGTACCTTTTATCCTAGTTGGTTTTCCTGATTTGAGTCATTTAGAGAGGAGGTGGCAGCCTATGCAAAACACTGATGCCGTGAGCGCAAATCTGATGATTAGTCCCTTCTTAACCATCCTACTATTCGATTCCCTTCTCTTTCAGAATGAAATTCAAACTCTTAGTATAGCCTCCAAGACAGTTTCCATTTCTGAACTTACCTTTTCCATTCCGTGTCTTCCGTCCTGAGACGGAAGCTGGGACAGCTGGGATTGCCAGAAGTGTCCTTCCCCTTTCCTGTACAACGCTGTCCCCTCCTCTGGGGAGGTCTCCCTCCCGCTCCATGCCCCATCCCCAGCTGGGATGGGTGCCTGGCTCATAGCATCTGTAGGCATTCTGCCCTGTGTTGTGATTGTCTGTCTACAGGTCTGAATTTTTCATCTGAGGCAGGAAATGTGTTCTTTCATCTGTTTTCCCAGGGCATATAGCACGATGCCCACACAGACCCACCCCTCCTCGAATGCAGTCTGAGTCTGTGGAAAACTTCGGTGTAGCCGTGGAGAAGTAGGGAGGCGTGAGCATGTGTGAACTGGGTGGCTTATCAACTCCTCTGCAGTCTAGAAGTAGCTCAAAAGTAATTTGAATAAAAAATGAGAAGTTCATTTTTCCCCCTTATCCACCTACATTATCATTTCCCTGCTACCTGAAGACTAAAACCCATATAACTTTCTGTTGCTTGCATGACCGTGTCAAATGATCTGAAACATGTCATGTGTGAGCAGTCTCTCTGGTGGGTCTGACACCCACAGGATCAGATTCCTCCTACCTTTTGCTTTTTCCTCCTAAATTTTTCTGAAACATGTTATATATTCCTGCGAGCTCTTTCATCCTGGAACAATTCTCCTCTGGTGAAAACATCCCCTTCATCTTGTTCCAACCTCCCTCTCCTCAATAAACCTCCACGGATAGAACAAAGGTGATGACTTTTTAAAAAATTTTAATGAGGCACCTCAAGGAGTGACATAGAATGAGAATTTAATATTACTCTTAAAAGATAGAACAGACAACTCGTCTGAATCTTCCTTTGGAAATGCATCAAAGTAAAATATTTGGAATTGAAATGTAAATTGTAAAACAGAAGACAGTGTCCATTAGAACAAAATGATGCTGAACAGGGACCCAACAATCCCATAGAAACAGAGTTTTGTTCCTTTGAAGTAAACTGAATACTAGTTATAATATATTGTTGACCTTATCTGTTTTGCCTTCAAAATACTAAATAGAATGGAAGATAAAAATCCAAAAGCAAATGACTAAACTTAATCTTATCTTTATTCATAGGTCTATTTATTGTTGTTTTACATCAAAGCCTAGATCAATTTAAGTTACAAGGAAAGTGATCTTTATTTCATGAGCCAGGGCTAAAGGAACTCACTGAGTGAAAACACAGCTAACGGTGGAGGAACGTGCAGGGCTGAGGAGATTCTGGACCTTTTGTGGCAATCAGTATCTGTAAACAGCTTCCTTACCATTATAAAATTCATTTTACCCAGACGAGGGAAAGCCTCTGGGAGTTACTACTGAGTTCCAGAATTCCTCCATTTTTAGTGGATGTTTTACTAATAAAAAGGGAATGAGAGGGTGATTATTTGAGCAAGATGTGTTTTACTGCAGATTGCCAAAAGCCCGCTTTTCTCTAGAGAGTTAAGATCTCTTCGAATTCTCTCTCTCTCTCTTTCGTTTTCAGTAAACATGGCCATTAATGCCTCAGCTGCTGTGACCAGGCCCTCTGTCACCTGCCGCTGTGGCTGTGGCTGTTGAGATAATTTAGCAGGGAGGAGATAATGTAGAGGAGAATTGGGGATGGGTAATAACAGATCTTCCCTGTCGGTTCTTTTGCATTTGCCCAAGTTCCAATCCTTCAAAGAGGCATTCTTCACCTCTCCCTCCAATTCCCCTGACCATGCTCTAGTTCTACGCTCTCAGCAACTTTATTTATACTTCCACTTATTTATGGACTTTTTTCATGGAGTTCTCAAATTATTGCCCATCTATAGATTTGATTTCCTCACATAATTTGTATATTCTTTAGGAGATTGGGTTTCTTAAGTTGGGAGTTGAGAAATGGATAAAATCATCCTTCGATTGACCATCATTCTCTACCAGTTTAAGTGGCCCTTGCATAGGGATATTTTATTTATCCTGAGTTTTTATACTATTGGTTTTGTAGTCTAGACAACACCGTTTCTGAGGGATTGGGATCGTTGACTGGGTCAGTCATTAGAGGAAAACCTGCAGCATGTGAATGCTTATGGAAAGTGGATAGAAAATAGTCCCAGAAAAACTGTGGAATGGGAGTTTGTTGGGGTTTTGACTGGCAGGTCTCAAGATGTCCAGGAAGTAGCTCCCAAATGTTGGATCGCAAGATGGCGGTGTCCACACAGACCAGGCTGGGAGGAGAGGAAATCATGAGTTTGCTGTTCTGGGTTTGCCTCTGGGCCTCAGTTAGACTATAGAGACTAAGGAAATGAGGAACATGCTCTGTTAAGTCAACTATGACAGGGTCAGATACCAAAGTCTGGGGTCAGAATGTTTGTATGATTATTCTATTCTCTGTATTCATTTCCATTTTGTTTTCTGAAAATATTTAGTAAAATCTTTTTGAAAGTCTGAGCCTTTTTCAGATATGCCAGGGGGAGCTAAGGGCAGGTGCAGGCGTGGGCTACTCCTCTATACTAGAAGTTGGTCTTTTCTCCTAAGGATCAGATAGTAAATATTTTAGGGTTTGTGGGTCTGTCAAAAAAATGTTCTCTGTCACAACTACTCAAGTCTGCTGTTTTAGTGCAAAAGCGACCACAGACAACACATGAGTGAATGAGTGTGGCTGGGTTCCAATAAAACTTTATTTACAAAAACAGGCAGCAGGCTGGCTTTGGTTCACTGGCCTTATGATGCTGTAGATAGATAAAGGGGGTATGACAGATCCCTGAGGTCAGGATAAATGGTGCTTGAAGTAACAGAAGAGAAGCATAAGACCCAATAGCTTATGAAACAGGCTGGGATCTCCCTGGCTGCCTAAGCTTTGAGGGTTTGAGTTTTAATTTTATTAAGAAAGATACCTCCTCCACTCCCACCTCTCAAAAAAAATCATGAGAGCAGGGACTTTTTTTCCTACTTGGCTTCTGCTTTATCCTCTGCATATACATAGTTGCCCGGCGTATGAGAGGTACTCCGAAACATTTGTTATTGATGAATATTTAAGTGAATAAAATTCTCTTATATAGCGGGGTTGACAGAACATTTAGCGTCTCTGTGACTCTGGGCATGGCTCAGGACATTATTGTGAAAAATTCCTGTTTTGGTGTTGTGAGACTAGAGAAAATAAGCAGCAAAGAAAAGAAATCGACTATATTCTCTTAATTTTAAGCTAACCGAAGGCGAGCAGTGTGCTTACTCAGGTCTGCGTCTTGTACAGAACTGTGCCCTGTGTAATCCACACTCAGTGTCAGTCAGTAGCCGGGTGCTTGAGGGGTGGAAGCAAATCTTGCAGGCAGGCCCGACCCGGGGGCAGTGCTCTGATCTGAATGCTTGTGTCCCCCAGAATTTGTATGTTGAAACCTAATGCCCAATGCGGTGGTATTAGGAGGTGGAGGTTTGGGGAGGTGTTTAGGTCCTAGGGGTAGAGCCCTTATGAGCGAGGTTAATGATCTCATAAAAGAGACCACAGAGAGCTTTCTGCTTTCTTGTCTCCTTTCACCGTGTGAGGTGAAACAGCCATCGACGAACCAGGAAGCATGTCCTCAGCAGACGCCAAATCTACTGGTGCCTTGGTCTGGGACTTGCCAGCCTCCCGAACTGTGAGAAATACATTTCTATTGTTTTTAAGCCCCCCAGTCTGTGGTATTTTTGCTGTAGCAACCTCAGCGGACTGACAGGCTGGGGAGGAAAGGGAGATTTAGCAAACCCTCACTAGGTTTCTCAGAGAATTATCCATCGCACTCATGGGGAAGCCAGCCTTCCTGAACCTTTTAATATTTTCATGAATGATGCCTTTGTAGAGAACATGCTGCTCGGTTGTATGGTGCTATGTTTGAAGTATTACGCGGACTGAGTGCTTGTATCTATGCTTATTGCAATGAGAAGGCAATTTCCCTCCCCTTTTTGGATCGGTTTTGAAAAATAGGGACATTCCTGAGCACAGAAAGGGCACAGCTCAGTGTAAGCAGGGGCAGGAGGGCAGCGGGAGAGGACAGACGGGAGCACAGGGGGGAAGCCTCCACCGCAGCTGTGTGCACCTGCACGTGTGTTCATGCGTGTGCACGCATGCTAGACGGCATGCGTGTGTGTGAAAACACCGCCTCTCCAAGGGCCTTCTAACATCAAACCTCTGGGCCTGAGAATCCTTAAAGCCTTTTGGTGACTACGGCCTTATTATGGACTGGCTTCTCAGATGCCCGCCTCTGTGTCAGCAAACAGCCCCGGAGATCCGATCGCTGACCACTTTGCCGAGTACTCTGCATATTCTCTACTTTAAGACCCCTGCGCACCTCTGTAAAAGAGCATTATTTTCACTGTTTGTCACTGGGAACACCGAGGCTCAGAGAAACAAAATAATTTACTGTGATTACTCAGTAATAAGTGGAAAGGACTAAGGTGAGGCGATGAGGCACACAGGGAGCAGACTTGAAGGAGGCAAACTCTCGGGTTTGTGCAAGTGCAGGTTGACTCACTTGAACCTGGGAGTGAGTATCTCAAGTGTTGCACCCTGGATGTCCCAGGACTTACGCTTACGTCTTCCTCACTGCAGAACGTGTGCTCTTGACCACTGCACCATAGCTGAAAGCAGAACATTCTGGATGGTAACATTCATAGATTGGAATAGGGCAGTCCAGTGGTCTTCGGACTTTTTGCTTCTATATCCCCAAAGAGAATTTTCAAAAGCTGTGTGTTCTTTGCACCTGTATAAGTTGATATCTAAAAACTTTCAACTTAAGCTTACATAGTTGCAAAGAATGTAATTTCCACTTTTATTTTATTGGAAATAAACTTGATATGTAATTTTCAGTGTACTTAACTGAGCCCAAATTCCATGGTGATAAGAAAGACATGGGCATATGTGAGGGAAATTTTATACCGTCCTTTCTTTTCTTAATCCTTATGAAATCATATCTCTATTCTATTCCCTGATAGAAATTTTATCCTAGTGATTTCTATGCTTTAAAGTTTTAAATATATTTTTGAAACAAAGATATGTACGTAAATTGAAATTAATTTTTTGACCACGGGACCCTAAGTGTAAAGATTTTCTTCTGCAGTTGAGTTATTATAATTATTAGTAGTACTCAATAGGTCCTCAACATCATTATATTACAAATTACATTATATTAATAGTTACTAAATATAATGATAAGATGCTATTAGAACTGTATCTCAATGAGATAGGTGGGGTGCTTATAAAGTTATTTCATATGTTCATAGATGAAAATCACTTATGGTAGAACAAGATAGGGTTCAACTCCAATTCTCCAATTCTCATTTATAGATGTGCTGAGAAATTTTGGTCATTGAATAAGTAGATGGGAATGGAAAGAGTTTTGTTGCAGGAAAGTAACTCGCTTCTCCAAGATGTATTCTAACAAAATCACAGAATGATGTGTTGAGAAAATGATTTTTAATGATTTATCAGCTTTTTTTTTTTTTTTAAAGAATCAGAAGTCACTTGATGTGCAAAAAGGATGTTAGCTGGCCATTAGAGTCTCAACATCAACACTACCATTTCAAATTGATTTTGTCTTTCTTGCCTCAGAGAGTGTTAAGCCCACAACTGTATTGAGTCCCAACAGAGGAGAGGTGTGACTTCATTCTTTTAGGTGAGAGAAGGGTGCCTGTAAAAGGGAGATGGGAACAGAAAACCAGAAGGACACTTGGACCACAGGCTCTTTTTGCAGTAGAAAGGTTTTAATAAAAAGCCCATATGGATGCTGAAGAGCTGGGAACTGATTCCCAAACAATACTAGCTGTGCTCATTTTGAGAACCACTGGGATAGGGCATGATGAACATAAGAAAGCTTTGGAAGGATGAAATGAGTAAGGGTGGGTGTAGGATGTTCAAGTAGGATGTAGGGAGGACAGCGGGGGTGGAGGGAGGAAGGCAGCACCAGTCAAGTGGGAAAATAGGGGAGAACTGACAGGGCACGGAAGAATTAATTCACATTTTGAGAGTAGCCAGCCCCACTGTATTATACATTGGGCAATGACTCACCCTCACCCACACAACATTTAGAACCTCGTGTTTTTGTCTTGTGTGTGTTGGACAGGCTGATTTATTTAGGGTTTCAATCAAGAAAGGAATGAAGATTAAGATTAGAGTGAGAGGTTTACAAAATTGGTCAAGATTAGAAGATAGAAAGGCTACAATTTGGAAGAAGGAGAAAGGACTGAAGATAAAGACTGGGCAGGTTGCTTCTGTGTCCCTGGGTTCTGTTTGCACTGCTTTCCGCAGCAGATGTTGCTTACTTGTCTCAAATTAAATTAAAATGTCCCTAGAGCTGGAATAACGCAGTTCAGTTATCTTTCAACCAGAGCATACGATGTCTCGACACTTTCAAAAACTGCTCGGTGTCTTTATTTTGTGTGTAACACACACGAACATTTCAAGTGTCATTCAGCAACAGGCCACTTCTCTGATCAGTCTATTCATTGGCAAATTGACAGGTCTGTATGAAGTCAGGGACATGTTTGCTATGGAGCTTATGTTATTATCAATGCAATTCAAAATCACCTATGTTAAGATTAGGCTCTTTAGGTGGAAAAGCAATTAAGCTAATTTTATTTTATTTATTTATTTTTTTAAAAGTAGAATCCACACTAGGCTTGACCACTTGACATTGAGTTCAAGACCCGAGCTGAGATTAGGAGTCAGATGCTAAGCAACCCAGGCCCCCCCAATGAAGCTAATTTTTAAAAACCATCTTTGAGGGCGCTGGGGTGGCTCAGTTGGTTAAGCAACTGCCTTCGGCTCAGGTCATGATCCCAGGGTCCTAGGATCGAGTCCCACATCGGGCTCCTTGCTCAGCGGGAAGCCTGCTTCTCCCTCTCCCTCTCCCTCTGCCTGCCACTGCCCCTGCTGTGCTCTCTCTCATTGTCAAATAAATAAATAAAATCTTTAAAAAAATAAAAAAAATAAAAACCATCTTTGAATGAACAGATGAAAAGGAAGAAACGACAAAATTAAATTTTAAAATCTTTGCTTGAATTCAAAGTTCATGAAACTCTTTCGTTAACATATTCTGACACATAACTTTACAACTGAAGAAAACATTTAAAATTAGTATCATATTTTTTAGCACTGCTTTAAACCGCGGTCCCTGGAATTGTGAAACTCATCTGCCTATCTGCAGAAATTCTGTTTTCTCTTAAGTATATGTATTTATCTCGTTAACACGTCTTTCCGAAAGGAAAAGCAAATGTTACAGTCAGGCAATTATAAAAGCATCCTGTGTATATGGTTTCTACCACCACCTACATCAGATTCCAAACTGATAATCCAGCTGTTAATTCATAAAGTAGATGGGGAGAAGGTTTCTATTTTGGCTTTGGCTGTCATTACCTAACAACTTTTTTCTTTCTCTCCCCAAATACAACTCATTAGCAAATGCCACCTAAATGGTACTTCCTTTGTGACTTTGCAGCTGTCATTGTTATGCATTCACCAGGCCCAAGTGCTGTTCGGTGTATTTCTGGCAAGCTATTCATCTGTTTAAGCTTAACAAATGGAGCCCTTTAAGCTGCTAAAATACAGTACCGTAGTTATTTGTTTTTTGCGTCTTTAAGTTGCATCTAAATGAAAGGTTCTGGCTAATCGGTTCTAGGAATAGTATGAAAAGCAGTTCTAGAGAATTTCTCCTGGTAATTAAGTGGAATGCACTTGCGGCCCTCTCGCCGACCTCACACAAAAGGCGTGTCTTGCCTTGGGGCTGCCTGGGCTTATCTCGAGCAGCTTGGTGGTAACGGGCTGCGGCGCTGAGGGGAGGAGGAAAAAGGATACATGTGGCACAGTGCCCGCAGACCCGTGCTCAGGGAGGAAGGAGGCGCTCCTACAGAACGACGAGCCGGGCCCATCGTGCAATTCTGATTTATCTTTGAATTTGTGTCTTTTAAGGGCACTCCAATGGGACAGTGGGGCATAGCCTGGGAGCCCGTGGAGCCTCTCGCCTCCTCCGGGCCTCCTCCCGGAACTGCCGCCTGCCGGCTGCCTGGGCCCGGCGCCCCCAGCCCGGGCGCCCCCCTGCCCCGCAGCGCGGAGCCTGGGAGCCGCGAAGGCGGGGGCGCGCGCATGCTCCGTGCGTGCGTGGAGTCCACCGCAGGGTCCCCGGGTCTGCAGTCGCCCCGCGAGTGTCCCTGTGCTCTGGGAGGGGGGCGTTAAATAGAAACTTAAAAAACAAAACAAAACACCACGAAGGGGCACCAGAGAACCTGTGAGGAAAAGGGAAAAGCCTTTTTTTTTTCCCTGTAGTTTTCACCCCCCTTCTTCAGTAAGGGGCCCGCATTTTCATTTTGCCCTGAGCCCCGAAACTTAGACGGCTGGCCCTGAGCCAGGGCATGGAGACAACCAGCAGAGCCGACTGCTCCTCACAAAGCCCAAAGGAAAATAACCTAACCAGCAACCAAAACACTCTGCCAGGAGGCCGGCCTCCACAGGTGAATTCGGTTTCCGTAGCCAGCGTGAGAGACAATGAGGAAATCGTCTAGATCTTAAGCCAAAGCAGGAAACAGTGAGGACAAGCACCATGGAGGTGCGGGGACCGAAGACGTGGCCTTGGTTTTTCAGAGAAGTTGGGCGATGTAGAGCTCAGACTCTGAAGCCAGGTGGTCCCGGTTCCGTTTCATTTCATCAATTAATTATACCGTTACTCTAGCCGAGTCACTTAGTTACTCTGAGCCTCCAGTGCCTCGTCTGGGAAATTGTTCCTCTATCAAGCTGATATTTTGCTTTCTCCCTACCTTTAAAATTATTATAAAACGTGGGTCTTTGGGGCGCCTGGGTGGCTCAGTCAGTTGAGCATCTGACTCTTGATTTCTGCTCAGGTCATGATCTCAGGGTCCTGGGATGGAACCCCAGCTCCAGCTCCTGGCTGAGCAGGGAATCTGCTTGAGGATTTCTCTCCCTCTCCCTCTGTCCCTACCCCTGTTGGTGCTCTCTCCCTCTGAAATAAATAAATAAATCTTAAAAAAAACCAAAACAAAACATTCTGGGCCTTCAACTTAGTATTTTTATCTGGTTTGGTTAAGGAATGCCTTCTTTCCTTAATCGGTATCTGCTCTTCTTAGCCACACCTAAGTGGTTGCGTGAAAATCTTAATTTTTAAAAAGCCTCTTCCTGAAAAGACCAAAAGAAATTATAAGTGAAAATATAAGTTCTTTAAAACTGAGGAAAATAGGGGCGCCTGGGTCGCTCAGTCGTTAAGCGTCTGCCTTCAGCTCAGCTCATGGTCCCAGGGTCCTGGGATCAAGACCCTCCTCGGGCTCCCTGCTGGGCGGGAAGCCTGCTTCTCCCTCTCCCACTCCCCCTGCTTGTGTTCCCTCTCTTGCTGTGTCTGTCAAATAAATAAAATCCTAAAAACAAACAAACAAACAACTGAGGAATATTCCAACATCTAATAACAAACAAAATGTTAATATTGATACACAATTACAAATTATAATCAATAAGAAAAATTCACAAAATATGTTAGAAAAAAGCAGGATAAGGCAATTTTCAAAAGAATTATTCATGGTAATTCACTAATAAAGAAACAGTCATTATTAGTCAAAGAAATAGGAAAGCAATGATATTTTCACTTAGCCTGAGGAAAATCTTATCACTGTTGGCAAAAGTGTGGGGGAAACAGACACTCATACTCGGCTGGCTAGAGGTCTCCTGGAGAGCAACTTGGCACCAACCTTTGAAAGTATTAAAAAGCAAATACTCTTTGATCTAGCATTTTACTCATAGGTATTTATCTTGAGGAAATAATTAGTCATGGATATATCTGTGTTTATAAGGATGATGGTCACTGCTTACAATGGTAAATGGCCTAAATGTTCAACAATGGGAGGCTGTTAAATATGTAAGTATATATTTATAAAGGTATAAATAATTAATACTATTCTATAATAAGTAAATAAAATTATGAGTACATATATATGATGGAATATTACTAGGCTTATTAAATTACTAAATTATAGATATATATTAAGAACCTGGAAAGAATTTTTCATTATGTTTTTAGGTGAAAATAGCCTGTTGTAGTTTGGAAAAGCAGTATAGCATAGTGGTTTGGTGTGTGAATTCAGAAGCCAGACTGGTTGGCTTTGAATCGTGGCTCTACCCTTTCCTGGCTCTGCCCCTAAAAAGCTGTGTGACTATGAGTAAATTCCTTAATATCTTGTGGCTTGGTTTCCTCAGCTGTAAAATGAGCTACTCTTGGCAGTCTATCTCACCGGGGTATTGTGAAAATTAAGTTAGTGCATGTATAGTGCTTAGAATAGTGTCTGGCACATGGTAAGTTCTCAACCAGTGTTAACTTATATTTTACTATTTTATTAATTATATATGCATAAAAATGCATAGAGATATATATATGAATATATTCCCAGGTGTTATTTCAGTTGGGATTTGAGTGATTTTTTTTCTTTGCTATATATACTTTGCTGTATTTTCCAAAAATTTGTAACGAAAGTGACTTACTCTTATAATCAGAGGGAACACTGAAGGTAATCCCATTTTTAAAGAAAGCACAAGCTTCCTCTTCTCTAAAAAAGACAAAATGAGGTTGCGTGGATAGCCGCAAAAGTAGGTTAAGAAACACCCACATCGGAGGACTCAGAAAATCTTCCCTGATACAAGGGATAGTAAATGTGTAAAGAAACATTCAACTCCTCTATTGCTTGAAGTAATGATCAGAATTCCAATTAATGTGTTTCAGCCACCTTCTGATTTGTAGGACAGTTCCAATGTTGCCTTTTTTATCTCAGTTATACATTTTTAATGAAGATGAAATACAAGATAATGCCATTGTTGATGGCACAAGGGAATATGGTGTATTAGTAAGAATAGCTAACATGTCCCATTCATTTAACATCTTCTAAGCACCTCTAAAAGTCAGAGCTATCATTTCCCCCGCTTTGCACATAAGGAAACCGAGGCCCAGAAATATTAAGTAACTTGTCCACGTCACATACAAATAAAAGATAGAGCTGGGATTCAAATCCGGTCGGAGCTCGGAGTCTGTACTCTGTAGGCTATAGTGATCAAGAATTCCAAAATAAACAGATGGGAAAAAAAAAGAAAGATAAACACGGGGCCATGGGGAGGGAGTATTAAATCAGCTGTTTCAAGCACTTTCAGGGCACAATTTTATCTTATTTGTCTTAAATTCCCAGAATTTTACTCCACACCTGGTGCATAACAGACACGTATAGATGAATGCCTGAATAGCTCATAGGCCTGACACAAAGCAGATATTCTTAGGTTCTTAATAAGAGGGACATGGTTGGACACTCAGATTTGTAATTAAAACAAACAAAAAAAGCTAGAGACTCTCCTAAAATGAAAGGACACTAACGGAGAATGTGGAATATGGCACATGAAGGGATCTCTTCTTCCAGACCCGTACCCTCTTCTCTTTGAGACTGCTTGAACTATTTATTAGTGGTTCCTGGGTCTCTAATTAGAGTCCTAAGCATTTCCTTCTGTTTCCCACAGGGTTGGAGTAGTGCCCTGAGGGCTTGTTACCAGCAGCGCCCTTCACTCCTACTAATCAGCCAGATGGCAGCAGCAGAAGTGGCCGCGAAAGCAACAATCACAGGGTAGGGGTGACAGTGGAGGTCTCCGACTGAATGGGGACTCAAGGAAGCCTACGCCCTGGAGTTTCTTTCTTTCTTTCTTTCTTTTTTTAAAAGATTTTATTTATTTATTTGAGAGAGAGAGAATGAGAGACAGAGAGCATGAGAGGGAGGAGGGTCAGAGGGAGAAGCAGACTCCCCGCGGAGCAGGGAGCCCGATGCGGGACTCGATCCTGGGACTCCAGGATCATGACCTGAGCCGAAGGCAGTCGCTTAACCAACTGAGCCACCCAGGCGCCCCCGCCCTGGAGTTTCTGAGCCTGAGCTGTGAGAATTCACTTTTGCCAGTTAGACTTTATATATTAATTGGAAATACTTGATTATGTTAATTTATTAGGCTAAAATGGAAAACTGCTTTCAAAATAATCCTTCTAGATGGCAATTTCGTGTTAGAAACATTGATAATTTGTCACTACTCTTAATAATCTAAAACTTTTACTGACTTTGTAAATGGCTCAATGTGTGTGTGGTGTTTGTGCTTGTGTATTTATTTACTATTCTTATGTGGGAAAGTGCATAAAAAGAAAACACACTCACACTCATTAGTAGCAACTTATAGACCTCATAATCCTTTTTTTTTTTTTTTAAAGTATGCTCCTTGCCCAGCGTGGAGTCTAACACGGAGCTTGAACTCATGACCCTGAGATCAGGACCTGAGCTGAGATCAAGGGTTGGAGACTTAACCGACTGAGCCATCCAGAGCCCCCAAATCTCATAATCCTTATGGGGAAAGTGACCAGAGAAATGTGACTACCACCAGAGATTTTCCTGGCCATTATAGACCTCAGTGTGGTCACTGGCTTCCCTCAACAAGGGCAACACATGTTGAGATGTGTTAACGGAGAGAAAGCAGAGAGTCTAATGAAAATGCCAGTAGGCCCTTTGGGAAACTGGCAAATAGAGTGTACTATGAATGTGGACACAGGCTGCAGAGCCCTCCATTGGTCTATTATTAGAATAGGGGCAATATCCAGTGCCTTTAATGCTGAAAGATACATACCTGGCACTTCATTTCCTCAGTGTCACCAGTGAATTATACCTAATATTAAAAAGCAAGAACATTTGTTCATTCAGTTATCTATCCATCCATCCATCCATCCATCCATCCATCCATCCAAACAATTGAGTGTGGTCATTTAAAACTGTATCCAGCTGGCTTCTTCTGTTGCTACAAATATTCCCTTTTGGAAGCCATGATGTGACATGGTTTATGGCTAAATTGATTATATTTTCCTGTTACAACACCATTATAATTGAGAGCTTGCTTCTGTTCCCAATGTCAAAAAATTATAAACAGGACTCAAAATATTTAGCAAAAGCACTGATATAAGTAAAACCGCACAAACCTTGATAATCTATAATATAGTAGAAGTATATTCCAAGACACTGAATCTTAGAGATGGAAGAGACTTTGCTAATCTTTATTTCCAAGAAAACAAAAGTTCAGAGACAGGAAAGGACTTGCCCAGTGTCACTCACTTAACTCAGAAAAGGTAAGACTACAACCCTGGTCCCTCGGTTCTCAGATGCATGTTCCTTTTCTGACACCTTACACCCTCCCACAGAAAAACCCCAAGATTTATTTAAGATTGCTTAAATAAGGGGCACCTGGGTGGCTCAGTTGGTTAAGTGTCTGCCTTCAGCTCAGGTCATGATCTCGGCTGGCTGGTGTCCTGGAATACAGCCCAGCATCATCATCGGGCTCTCTGCCCGATGCAGAAGCAAGGAGTCTGCTTCTCCCTCTCTCTCTGCCCCTCCCCCACTCGTGCTTGCTCACTGTCTCTCTCAAATAAATAAATAAAATCTTAAAAAAAGGTGGCCTGAGTAAGAGACCACAATATATTGTAAAATGTGCATACAACGTGAAAAGGTACAACTATATGTCATGTGTCTAAATTAAATAGCTCGCCAAAATAAATATGATCAAAATAATTAATTTTTAAAAAATGGTTTGCTTTGTTAAGATAGATTAAAATATGAAAGAAACACTGTGGAAGCCCATTTCTCTTAATAAAACTGCTCAGAAACATTTGGGCCAGTAATTAAGTGGACTCCAGCATCCTTCCGTTCCTTCTTCCTTCCTCACAGAATCCTGATTTTATTTAGACTCTTGCCACTCCTCTGCACCTTTGGATTAATAATATACTGGAGGGAGCAAGAAAGGGTTGGGGGACCAGCTCCAGGGCTAAAGAGGAATCTACCCCCTTGCCTGAGATGGTTCTGGAAAAGTCATGTGACTCAGTCAGACAAATTGGCCAAGAGGGGAATGTTGTTGAAGGCTCTGGAGGAGTTTCTAGAAGATGCCCTCCCTTTTGAGATTATTTTGTTAGGGCTGAGGTTTCTGAAGCATCTCACTACCTATCAACGAACTAACAGTGAAGTGGGCCAATGGTGTTGATTGTTTAAGCCCACTGAATGTTGTCCCTTGTTTGTAGCTCAAGATGGATGCGAAATGCAGGTGCGTCCCTCCCTCCCTTCTTCTCGCCCCTCCCTGCCTTCCCCCCTCCCTCCCTCCAGTATATTGTCATTAATCCTTATTATGCACAGGCATTCTTCTCAGCATGGAGGATATCACAGTAAAGTTTAGAATCCTCGTCCCCAAAGTGCTTACCGTGTAGAGCAGGCTTTCCAACTTTTTTTTTATTATCATCCCCTCTAAGGAGCCTTTTTAGATATATTTTTATAATGCTGTTTCATGAAAATTTAATACCACAGATATACTCTATATCTGTGTGTGTACTATATATATTTTGTTCCTCAAGAAGCAATTATTGCCTCCTTGGGAGTGATATGCCCCCTGGAGAACAGTTTAGAGGGAGAGATGGAAGGAGGCTATCGCAATGAGATATATTATGAGTGGGATGTCTCCAGGATGGGGACACCTACTCCTTTACAGGAAGCAGGGGCTTTGCAAATTCTTTATAAAATAGCCATTGCAACACAGAAATCTTTAAAAGAATCACCATGGACTTTATCTGGTTTTAAATTCATTCTGTTCCATTTGTTTCTCTCTTTTCCCTTCAGATTCTCCTGTAGCAGCAGGTTCTGGAAGCCTGAGAGGAGAAAGCAGACAGCCAGGGGAGGTAAGCAGGTATAGACAAGGAGGCTTCCGGTCATAAGCCTCAGTTTTGTTGGCAAATCATCTTATTATCTGTCATGTCTCTGAAATGTCTTCCCATCTTTCTCTTCTTCTCATTTTCTTTGCCACCATCCTCATAAGCCTACATTACCTCTGGTTTGGGCGATAATCTATTTTCTTAATTATTTATTTAGGACCAACTGAATTTCAAGTACTTCTTATTACAGTCTCAGTCAACACAACAACCCTGGGAGTTAGGTATTAACGCTTCCATTTTACAGACAAGAAACCTGAGGCTCAAGGGTTTTAGTGACTTGCCCAAAGCACAACACTAGTAGGAAGAAGCCGATAGAGCTGGTACCTAAACCCAGTGGGGCAACCTAGGCCGGTGCTCCTTCTACTGGATTTTTGTAATATATTTTAATGCATTTAAAAATTATACATGTGATAAATGAATACATTCTCTTTGCAAAAAATAAAAATATATTACAAGTTGATATTCCCATTAATCACCCTCTCTATTCCCCCATTCCCCCAAAGGTAACCAGAGTCACAGTTTGGCATGGATGGTTCCAGATCTTATTCTAGGTACTCCAAACAGCAGTTTGTGCCCCACTATGCTGGAGGGAACAATATAGTGCCCTCGAGCAGGGCCCCACTGCATGGATGACCTCCTGTGACACATGACAGCACCTTGCATGTGGCTGAGCAGCTCTGCTTGGTAACTGGTTGGTTGGCAAATCCTCTTCTCATAAACTACAGGTTTATAATGTGCAGGTGGTTCTATCTTCTGCTCCAGACCAGGCCGCGAATATTCAGTATGTTCCGTTTGGTTTGTGTTTCCCGCCCTCCCCTTATTTACATGATTTCTCCTCATCACTTTTAACCAGAACACTTGGTCCCTTTCTCTCTTTAAGATAGCAACAGTTTTCTTTGTAGAAGGTACTTTGGTAAATATCACTTTGTGCTGTAAATTAAGCTTAATATAGCACTTTCCTATTACTGATTAATGTACTACCTCATTGTTTTGCACCTTTTTCTTCAGTTAATAGAACTTTTGAGCTAGAGATGGGGAAAATAAGTTATTTTGAGGTTGCCAAACTTCCTGAAATCAGCCCTGGGGGATTATCACTATACACAGTCATCCCTGCTCCCTGTACGCTGATTCTCCAGCCCCTCCGGGGTCCTGCAGTAGGACACTCGGGAGGAAAGGGGACACATTTGTAAGGGAAGAAGTTGGGGTTGCTGATCCTCATGGAGACAGGCACGTGGGGCTTGGCATCCGGAGTGCTCAACCTAGGAATATGTGGCTGTGTGGCCCAGAGTGCCCATCTAGCATGCAGGTCTCTAGGTAGAGTTCTGGATGCAGACCCTACATGATACCGATCACATGGCCATCATGCTAGGGTGCGGGGCAGCTCATCTTCCCTGCAGAGATGGAAGTCAGACCTCAGAGGTTTCCTTACCGCACTTAGGACTGGGGACAAAGACATTTGCTCTAAGGAGTGTTATTTGAGGCACAGGACCAGGGTGAAGAATGTGGAGAATAACAGGAAAAACTGGTATTGCTTACCTGTCCCTTAGGCCAGGGCAAGGAAATGAAAGCGAACAAGCTGCTGTGAAATCACCCCACACTCTGGGAGTCCAAGGTGGGCGGTCACAGATGCTGCCACCCTCTACCGAAGGGGGCACACCATGCTTGGGAGTGAGGGCGCTTGTCCACACGCATCTGCTTCCGGATGCAGGAGGGCTGAGAGGAAGGTGAGTGGTCTGAGAGATAAGAATGGAGAATCTGGGTGAAGTTGGTCAAGTGTGCTATCTCCACTAATTTTCTCTGTGTCAGGACTCCTACTAGGAAAACCAGCCAGTATATATTTTACTCAACGATTCCTCAGTTAAGTCCTGTTCACAGACAGAGGTGTGATATAAAAAGCTTCTGCCACAAGGTGGCAGCAGCATCTTCTTGGCTGTGTTCACCAGCCTAGTGGGTGCTTTTTCTTCAAGGGCAGAAGAGATGGTTTTCTCCCCGCTTGTATTTTAGAGACAAGTTGCTCTCTGAGAAGCTTAGGAGCTTCACAATACTTATTACAGGAGTTTTCTTAATGAGTCTCTTTTCTTAAATTAATGTCTGGGAAAATAGGAGGTTATGCCTTAGGGGGTATATTTTCTGTCTTTTCTTAACAGTAAATATTTTAAATCTAAAACTCCTTCTGTCTGTGAAGCCAGTGGTTTTGCAACACGATTAGGGACAGGGGTATTAGGGGACCAGATATTCTAATTGAGGCAAATAGTCTCGGTTCTGGCAATGAGCAGGTGCTCTGGAAGAAGTCCCAGGCAGGCTCTGCTGTGCCCCTTATCTGAACGGAGCTGATGAGCTGGCCCCCTTCCAGAGGAGGGTGACCAGTGCAGAGAGGGATCTGGAAACCAGGCGCGACAGGGACGGGTGGAAGGGACACATTTACTAAGGAGGAAGTGATGCGAACACTGCAGTCGAATATTTGAAGGGCTGTCATGGAAAAAAAAAAGGTAGTTGGAATAGGTTGCTTAAATCGTAGCTATGGAAGGGACCTTAGAAATCCAATCAAACACACTCCTCAATTTCCAAAAGGGGAAAATAAGGTTGAGAGGGTGACACTTATCCAGTGTCACACAACTGGCTGGTAACAGACAAAGCTAGGACTACAACACAGATCCTTGACTATACCCAAATATGGTCACCAATCGGTTGTAAGCGGTTCTAGTGGTGGGGGGAGGGGAGGGTGGTGGCCTCCGTGTAGTGTTGAAGCAGAAACTGGATGTCCACAGAGAGTGTTCCTGAATCACTCAGAGAGCTGGCCACAGCCCAGTCACTAGAAGACCTCTGGGTTTACTTCTAAGATTCTCTCCTTCTGTGTGGTTGCCATAGGCTTCTCAATAATTGGTAGGTAACTCATGGTAACAGAAAGTTTGTGTGTGGTTGGACAGGCGGGCCCTAGGAAAAGTCTGGCTTCTAGGAAGACTGCTTGTATATGGTGGCACAACTGGAGGCTAGCAGAGGCTCTGGCCTGGGATTCCCTAGCGTCTCTGCCCTTGCAGAGTCCCTAGGCCCTGCCTCGGGGGAGGTGAGAAAGAGAAGAGCACTGCAGACTTCGCTAGGCAGCACCCGGCCCTTGGGGGGGGGGGGGAGCGGGTTACTTGTGATCTGAACTTGGAGCTCCTCTTGCCCACTTCACAAACTCCGTTCTTGTCTCTACTCATGCAAAATCCTTCATAAGCAATATAGGATATATACATTTTTACCACCTCTCCCTATATTGGTTTCTTGTCTTTGTCAAGGTGCCTGCATGATCTGGTAATGTGGTTTCATCACACCTTGTGTGGCTTGGATTATCATCTGGAGGATGAAGAAATGGGGGCAGGCCATTCCCTCGATACAAAACGCATAATAATTAAGCACCTGATGACTCATGTCGTAAGATGGATAGGAGTGGCAGAAATTGGATTTCTAAGGTCCCTTCCATAGCTACGATTTAAGCTGCCACTCCTATCCATCTTTTTTTTTTTTTAAAGATTTTATTTATTTATTTGAGACAGAGAGAATGAGAGAGACAGAGAGCACATGAGAGAGGGGAGGGTCAGAGGGAGAAGCAGGCTCCCTGCCGAGCAGGGAGCCCGATGCGGGACTCGATCCAGGGACTCCAGGATCATGACCTGAGCCGAAGGCAGTCGCTTAACCAACTGAGCCACCCAGGCGCCCTCCTATCCATCTTTAAATACGATTTATTTTCCTCTGGTACACAGAGGAAAATGAGGTCCTTCCGCTGCATTCACCCAGAGAATGAGCTGGTGATACCAGAAGGAATTGGGCAACCAGGCTTCCCCCCTAGGGGAACCGAAATGACCTTTGGTGTGAAGAAGAACATTTCCAAGGGAGTTATGTATATATCCTTAAGTGTGTTAGAAGTGTCTAATTAGTATATCAAATTTGTTTGCTTAGGACGAGGCTAAAGAAATCACTTAAAATGAAAGGGAAGTAGATTAGAAAAATAACAGCTGTTAGGAAGTGCTGTGTGCACATACTAAGGGCTTCCCAGGTAGTTCCTGGTTTACTCTTCACAGCCACTGTAGGAGTTGAATTCCACTTTACATGAAACCAAAGTAAAGCAAAGAAAATTTGCATAACTTGCCCAAATTCAAACAGTTGACAGGGGCAGACCTGTCTGAATCCCAACAAACCCAGATCTGTGTGAATTTAGAATCTGGATTCCTCACCCCCTGAGACAGGGCTCTATAGAATGTCATCCCCACCCCTCCCCCGACAGAGGGGCTTTGTTTTTGCAGAACCCCAGCATGTATTGGATATATAGGGCCTTATTCCGTCTTTGTTGAGTGGATGAATGAATGAATAAATAGCAGGAAGTGGATGCTGATGCTGGCAGAAAATCCTAAATTGGTATGTGTATGCCTGATGCTTAAGAAACCCTGACCTAGTTTAATCATTTCAAAGTGTGTCCTCAGGAACTATCCTGGGGTTCAAGCCGCAGAAGAGCTTCGGGGGGCTGCTGTGAGGGTCGGGAGGCCAGCTTCAAGCCCATTCTTCCAACTCCCTCCATGGCAGCTCCCTTTTATCTAGTATGGCCCCTCTTCCCACTTTAGTTTTTTAAGAAGTCTTTACTCCTGCCGCAATTAAAACAAGCAAAAGAAACAACAAAGCCAAAACCCAAACCCAAACCAAAACCTCCCAGTGATCTAGTGCAATAACATCACAATATGATGAAGAAACTGGGGCCCAGACAAGTTAAAGATTAAGAACGAAGTCAGACGTGAATCCTGTCTTTCTGACCCATTGCTCAGTGCCTCTGTCATCACGCTGAGAAATGATGTTGGAAGCATGTTGGAAAACACCATTGTAATTCTGATGCTATGTCTTGTATGGAGCAAAGTGGCTGTAGGGACCAACCCTGGCCTACATAAAGACACATTTTAAATGCTGGGTGTTTCCCTTTACAAAAATGTCTTAGGTGAGGCCAGTTCTCACCATTTGTTTCTACATAAAGAACAGGTAATTTGGAAGTACAAATTTAGGAGGAGTAGATGGAATTAGCCGATCTGATCAAAAAAAATTTTTTAGGACACAATGTAGTATAAGATACCGCTCAAATGAATGTAATTTAATAAATCACAATTCAAATCTTGAACACAGATAAAAGATAACATTATTATACAATACATGGTAAGTGCGAGATGAATTAGACACAAAAAGTGGCAAGTTCAGTTGGGGAAAGAAATTATTTCTGACTTGAGGGGCTTCAAGGCTCCAAGGTATCGGTAACACTCGAGGGGGCCTTGAAGGATTGGGGGGGTCCAGCCATTCCTGACCGAGGGAGGGGGAAGACTTTGGATGAGGTGGGTAAGGATTTTGGGAAAACATTTGTGGTTGGAGCTGGGGCGCTGTGCTGGTGGTGGTGAATGTGGAGACATCCTTGAGGCAGAATGTTGGTTCTATCATTTACTTAAATGATAGGAAAACATTTTTAAACATTTTAAATAATGTGGAAATCAAAGACACATGCATTATTATCAATGATAATAACATAACATTATTATTATTAATTAAAAATACAGTTTCCTTCAGCTACATGGAATATAAAATTTTTACTATTCTTTAAGATCAACAATTGTTTTAAAAACACATATTGGTCCAGTTTTCTGGAATAAATGTACATTGTTAAATGCAAATCAATTTTAAAAATCTAAACGGTACTTTAAATGAACTGGAGATTTTATTTAATGTAATCATATTGTGAATATTTGTTGTTGCTAAGTAATAAATCACTGTATATGTAAAAATTACTAGGCTTGTGTTTTGGAGGAAACAGGACTTAACACTTTCATTCTAAACATAAAACACTGTGAAGAATCATTTGGGGGATTACTAAGACAATTCAGAAAAGATAAGGAATGAGGGAAAGTATTAAATTAAAATCAATTTCAAAAGCTTAACAGATAGCATGACATTGGTATAATAACAGACATAAATCAATGGAACCAAGAAGCAGATTTTAGTTGATGCAAGGATTTTATATATGATAAAGAGCGTGCATTAGTTTTCTAAGCCTGCTGGCCCAAGTACCACCACCTGCATGGCTTAAAACAACGGACACTGATTCTCCCACAGTTCTGGAGGCCAGAAGTCTGAAATCAAGTTGTCAGCAGGACAGTGTGCCCTCTGAAGATTCCGGGGAAGAATCCAGCCTTGCCAGCAAACGCTGGTGGTCCGTGGTCTATGGCGGCCTGACTTCCAGCTCCATTTCTAGCTGTACAGGGCCACCTTCTCCCTTTGCTCCTCAGTCTTCAGATGGAGTTCTCTTGGGATCTGTTTCTTTTCTTCTTATAAGGACACAAGTCGTATTGGATAAGGGCCCACCCTACTCCAGTATAATCTCATCTTAACTAATTACATCTGCAATGATCCTATTTCCAAATAAATTCATTTGGGGTCCTGGGGGTTAGGACTTCAACATATCTTTCTGGGGGACACATTTCAACCCATAACATATGGTATCATAAAAGAGTAGGGAAAGAAATAATTGCTCAATAAATGAAAATTTGTTAACTCTTGGGGGAAAAAATAAAATTAGATGGATACTTCATACTTTAGCCCCAGATAAATTTAATATGGATTCAAGTTAAACATGAAACATGAACAAGTAAAAGAAAAACAGAAGAAAAATATAGGTGTATTGATAAGGAAAAATCTGTGTCCTAAGATGGCCGACTGAGCCAGCAAGGGAGTCCCAGCCCCTGCCCCGGAGCTCTTCTGGGTTGTTCTCCCTGCTCTGCTTCCCGTGCGTGCCAATCCGGGTCCTTCTCCCTGCCCCGCTTTGCGCACGCACCAAGAGTGCCCAGTTTGCTGAAGTAGAAGTGTATAAATTACCCCCTTGTTTGTGCTCGGGGCTCAGGCCTTTGGAGATCACTCTCCTCTGAGCCCACTGGGGTTAAATAAACCTCCCATCCTCCAAGATCTCCGAGTGCCACTTGGTTCTTCCATTGGGCGGTCCAGTCCAGGTTCCATAACATTTGGTTCCCTGACAGTTACTCCGCACCCTGTTTAACACAGAAGAGAGGAGGAGAATACTGAGGGAGCATGGTAGTACCTGGAAGAGCATGCATCAGCGGGAGTCATGGACCCTGCTGCCTGGGCTAATACGGCCGCACCCAAAGAGCACCCAGCATGGGACTTCACCACAACCAAGGGACAGGCCCACATCCACCGCTACCAGGAGGCCCTCCTCTGAGGAATCTGGGCAGGAGCTAAGAAACCCATGAACATGACTAAGGTATCCTCGGTCACTCAACAACCAGGGGAGTCCCCCAGGGACTACTACGAAAGACTATGTGAAGCCTACAGGGTATACACTCCATTTGACCCCAAGGCACAGGAAAGCCAACAGATGGTAAACACCTCCTTCGTGGCTCAGGCTGCCCCAGACGTCAGGAAAAAAGTTCAGAAACTAGAGGGTTTCACCAGGATGAACACCACCCAGCTAATAGAGATTGCCAATAAGGTCTACATGAATAGGGAGGTAGCAGCTGAACAGGAAGCTGACAAAAAGATGAAAAAGAAAGTCAGCCTCCTTACTGCCGCCCTGAAAGAAAAGGACAACACAAAAGCAGGGATACCCTGACCACCAAAAGGGGGGAGACCCAGAATCCCCTTGGCAAGGGATCAATGTGCCTACTGTAAGGAGAAAGGGCATTGGAAAAACGAATGTCCCAACCGGGGAAAGGCTCAAAAGCCCAGCCACTGCAAGGAAGAACCCCGAGAGGAGGACCTCACAGGCCTTGCAGGAATGGACTCAGACTGAGGGGGACCAGGCTCTTTCTTCCTTGGCCCCTATGAGCCCACGGTCAAAATGAAGGTGGGGGGGGCAACCAGCGACTTTTATGGTTGATACTGGGGCCGAGCACTCTGTTGTCACCTCCCCAGTGGCCCCTTTCAGCAAAAGGACTGCGACCATCCTTGGGGCCACCGGGACGCGGGCGATACAATAGCCCTTTTGCCAGGCTCGCCAGTGCAAACTCAGGGGCCACAAGGTCCAACATGAATTCCTTTATCTGCCTGATTGCCCCATCCCTCTCCTGGGCCGAGACATACTCTCCAAGCCTAGGGCTCAGATAACCTCCTGGACACACTAGCCTCCAACTGAACCCAAGGCAAGAGAAGATGGGGTCTCTAATACTAGCAATTACCGTGCCAAGGGAAGAAGAATGGAGGCTATTCTGCACACAGGCCCAACTAAGCAGCCTGCCAGAGTTCAGACTTGCCTTCCCTTCAGTATAGGCTGAAAACAACCCACCTTGACTAGCCCGGAATCGGGCCCCTATTGTTGTTGAATGGATCCAAGGAGCCCAACCTCAGAGGCAAAGGCAATACCCCCTCCCACAAGAAGCTAAGATTGGCATCCAAGAACATCTGGCCAAACTCAAAGAAGCAGGTATTCTAGTTGAGTACCAGTTGGCCTGGAATACCCCACTCCTGCCAGTCAAGCAGCCAGGAGGGGGATACCAACCAGTTTAAGACCTGTGGGCCATCAACAAGGTGACCATCTCTCGGCACCCAGTGGTCCCGAATCCATACACCCTCCTTGGCCAAATCCCAGGCTCAGCCAGATGGTTCATTTGCCTAGATTTGAAGGATGACTTCTTCTGCCTCTGCTTAGCTCCCCAGAGCCCACCACTGTTTGCCTTTGAATGATCTGAACCTGATACAGGGCGCCAGATGCAATTGACTTGGACGTGCCTCCCGCAGGAGTTTAAAACTCACTAGTCCTCTTTGGGGAAGTGCTGACCACGGACCTTGCCAGCTTCCCAAGAGAGGCCACATGATGCACCATCCTCCAGTATGTGGATGACCTCCTCCTCGCCAGTGACACACAAGAAGACTGCACAAAAGGTACAAAGGCCCTCCTACAGCTCCTGTCAGACTGGGGATACCAAGCCTCATGGAAGAAGGCACAAATCTGCCAACAACAGGTCCGATACCTTGGTTTCCTCCTCACCCAAGGGAAGAGAGAACTAGGGCCAGAGAGAAAAAAGGTCATCTCCTTGCCGCAGACCCAGACAAAAAGGGGCCTACGAGAATTCCTGGGGGCTGCGGGATTCTGCTGCATCTGGATCCCTGGGTTCTCGGCAATAGCAAGACACCTCTATGATCTCTTAGGGGGACCAGATCGAGAACCCCCTGCCTGGACTGAGGAATCAGAAGCCGCCTTCACATAGATAAAGACCACCCTGGGGCAGGCTCCAGCCCTGGGCCTACCAGATGTAGAGAAACCCTACAATCTCTTTGTACCTGAAAAAGAAAAGATAGCGCTCGGGGTACTCACCCAGACTGTTGGGCCCCGGCAACAGCCAGTTGCATATCTGTCAAAGAAGTTGGACCCCGAGCCAGCAGGACAGCCACCGTGCCTCAGGGCGCTGGCAGCCACAGTCCTAGTTGTCAAGGAGGTGGACAAAGTTACCCTGGGGCAAGAACTTAATGTCAAGGTCCCTCATGCAGTTGTGTCCCTCATGAATGCACAGGGACACCACTACCCTTCCCACTCTTGGCTAGCACAATACCAAGGCCTTCTCTGCAAAACCCATGGGTCACCTTCGAAACAGTAAGGACATTAAATCCAGCAAACTTTAGACTGTGACTGCTCCGAGGTGACTGATGAAGTCTACGTGAGCCATCCAGATCTGCGTGATCAAGCCGTAAAGGATCCAGAGCTCACGCTGTTCACCGACGGCAGCAGTTACCTACAGGAGGGTGCCTGGAAAGCGGGTTATGCAGTAACCACAACCACTGAAGTCCTAGAAGCTAAAGCATTACCAAGAAGCACTACTACATCAGTCAGCTGCCGGCACTGAGCAACGAGTGAACGGGTGCATAACATGTGCTAAAAATAATGCTCGGTCTGCACCACGGCCCCCGCCAGGTGTCCAGAGGATGGGAGCAACCCCCTTCAAAGATCTAGAGGTAGACTTCACATATGTGCAGTCGAGCAGGGGGTTCAGATATCTCCTAGTAATAGTATGCACATAGTCTGGATGGGTCGAAGCCTTCCCGACCAGGACGGAGCCAAGCCGGGAAGTAGCTAAAGTCTCCTTGCGGGAGATCGTGCCCCAGTTAGGCATGCCATTAACAATCCATAGTGACAATGGACCCACATTTGTGGCAGACATTCTACAGGTCTTGACCAAATCTTTCAACATCACCTGGAGACTCCACACCACTTACCAGCCCCAAAGTTCAGGGAAAGTAGAGCGAATGAATTGTACCCTCAAGGAAACCTTAGCAAAGTTTTGTCAGGAGACCAACCTTCCATGGCCGGATCTGCTACCCCTAGGTCTCCTGTGTGCTTGCTGCACGCCCAGGACACCAGGCTTCTCCCCATTCGAATTAGTATATGGATGGCCTCCCCTGTGCTTGGGAAGCCTTCCAGGAAACTTGCATCAGGTTGGAGATAAAAAAAGAAAGGAGCAGCTTCAGGCCCTGGGGGGCCACCCTGAATAAATGACAAAAGTACACCATTGAGAGGGCCCCAATCTCCTTAGGGTCTCAGGTACACTCCTTCCAGACAGGGGACTCAGTCTGGGTCAAAGATGGGAAGAAAGACGCCCTCAAACCACAGTGGACAGGGCCCCACACTATTGTTCTAACCACCCCTACTGCCCTCAAGGTCTCAGGTGTCACCCCGTGGGTCCACCACTCCAGAGTGAAGATAGCTCATCATTCGGAACAGGAGCCATGCCAGTGGCGAGTCCAGCCAGATTTCACGAACCCACTCCGGCTTCACCTTCGACGAGACCCCACCGACTGATGGACACCTGCTCACTGTGGTCCCTCTCGCCCCCTTCATCGGCCCCCTCCTAATGCTCCTCCTCACAGCAGCATTTGGTCCTTGTATTCCTAATGCCCTTACTAGGTTCGTCACTGCTCAGATTGCTAAGATCAGACTCCAGTTGCTCCTTACTCACTATCGCCCCTTAGAGAGTGAAAATGATGCCCTCTAAACTAGGTGTTTAAAGGGGCATCAAAGGGGGGGAATGATGTTCTAAGATGACAGACCAAGCCAGCAAGAGAGTCCCAGCCCCTACCCAGGGCCTCTTCCGGGTTCTTCTCTCTGCTCTGCTTCCCGCGTGTGCCAATCCAGGTTCCTCTCCCTGCCCCGCATCGCACATACGCCAAGAGTGCCCAGTATGCGGAAGTAGAAGTGTATAAATTACTCCCTTTGTTTGTGCTCGGGGCTCAAACCTTTGGAGACGACTCTCCTCTGAGCCCGCCAAGTGTTAAATAAACCACCTATCCTCCAAGATCTCCGAGTGCTGTTTGGTTCTAACATTGGGCGATCCAGTCCAGGTTCCTTAACAGTATATGTACTGCATCATAGAGTGAGAGACTCTTAACTCTAAAAGTAATCAAATGTTTGTAAACATATAAATCTGTCAAAAAATGATAAAAATTAAAATGTCAAAATAAATGATAAACCAGGGAAACATTTACCATATATATGACAAACATATCCAGAATTCTTCACGCTCAATAAGAAAAAAATACTGAAGCAGCAATAGAAAAAAAGAGGATGAAATTACGAACAGTTAACATATTCCAATCAAACTTTTGTCTCCAGCTCTCCACTGCTCTTGTCAAAGTGACCAGTGCCCTTCGTCAGGGCTAAATCAGTCCTTAGCCTTCACCTCACTTGACCTATCTACAGCATCTGATGTTGATCCCATGCTCTTCTTTGGAAATATTCTCTTCACTTGGATTCTGGAACTCTGTACCCTCTTGGTTTATACCCTGGCCACCCACCATCCCTCATCCTTCTCAAATTTGTCCTCTCCCTCTACGTGGCACCACCTTCCACATGGTTTGCTCTGGCCCAAAACCTAGGGGTCATTGCTGACTTCCCTACTTTCTGCACCAGCACATCCAGTCTGTTGGCAAGATGTCTGCCTTCAAAATATATCCTGAATCCGATCGCTTCTCCACACCTGCACCACCCTTACCCCAGGTCAGGCTTCCGTCTTCTCTCTGGGGCTGTGGGAACAGCCTTCTATCTTGTCTTCCTGCTTCATCTTGTTCCCCTCAGGTAAGTCTTCACAGAGCAACTGGAAGTCATTTCTCTGCAACAGGAAATACAAACACAAGGTACAATTTTTTTAAATTGAAAATTAAAAAAATTAGATTAAAAAATTTCAATTTAAAAATTATCCAAAGAGAGTAAATAATGTGAAAGCTGAGTCTCACCCTCTCCGGTCCCCCATCCCATTCAGTTCTTTTCTCTGGAGGCAACCAGTTTCTTGCATTTCCTTCCAGCATTATCCCATGTATTCACCAACATATTCATTTCTTTCCACAGATGGCAGAATACTGTATATAAATAATACTGTATACATCTTGCTTTTTTTAAAAGAATGATCTGCTAAGAATCTAAATCAGATCAGTTACTCTAACGCTTAGGACTCTATAATGGTTTCCCATTACACTTGGAACAAAATCCACATGGTCTACAAGGCCCTACATGCCTTGGCCCTGGGCCACCCCATCTCTTACCCTCGCCGACTTCACACTACCA
This sequence comes from Neomonachus schauinslandi, assembly GCF_002201575.2. NCBI lineage: Eukaryota > Metazoa > Chordata > Mammalia > Carnivora > Phocidae > Neomonachus > Neomonachus schauinslandi. The sequence continues at coordinate 27,747,577 of NC_058410.1, read as the reverse complement.
CATTGGCCCTCTTGATGCTCTTTGACCAAAACAGGCTGGTTCTCTCCTCTGGGCCTCTATCCTCGATGTTTGGGATGCTCGCTCCCCATTTTTTCTTCTTCATTTAGTGGGTTTCTGCTCACATGTGATTTTACCAGAGAGGCTCTCTCTGATCCCTTATTTAAAATATCATCCTTACCTCTACCCCTTCACTGTTCTCCCTTACCTTGCTGTATTTTTCTTCAGAGCTCTTCTTCTTTCTTGAGATTATGTAAACTCGATTATTACCCCCACCTTGAATGAAAGCTCCCTAAGGGAGGTACTTTGTTCACTACTGTGTGTCCAGGGCTGACAGCTATCCTTGGTGTACGGTGGCACTTGATAAATATTAACTGAAAGGAATAATGAAAACAAGACATTTTCACATACGAAATTGGCAAAATTTAAAGTTTAAAAAATTGCTAATAAACAGTGCTGATAGGGGCTGCCAATAGGGATTATAAATTGGCATCATGTTTAACTTGGAAAATAATTTGAAAATATGTGTTAAGAACATGAATAGTTATGTATCCTTTGGACACATGTCCAGTAATCTATCACAAGGAGATATTTTGAGTGAGATGGGAGGAAAAGTTGTACAGAAGGGTCATCATTGTGTGGCTCAGTCGGTTAAGCATCAGCCTTCGGCTCAGGTCATGATCTCAGGGTCCTGGGATCGAGGCCCAAGTCAGGCTCTGCACGGGGTCTGTTTGTCCCTTTCCTTCTGCTCCTCCCCTGCAACTTGCTCTCTCTCTCTCTAAGATGGAAAAAAAAAAAAAACCCAAAAAAACAACCCTACTCATTTCAATTTTTTTTGCAGATATAAACTGTTAAAACTGAATTTGCTTCATGTAGATTTCTGCCTCTGGTATGCTAAATTAGTTTTCTAAATGGATGTAACGTAAGTCCAAAATTGCACAAGGCAGCTCAAGAGACTGTATGTATGTGGGAGATATATGTGTATAATATCATCTTTTTTTGTTCTATTGCATATCTCAGTGTTCTGAATTTCCTTTTCACAAAAATAGTGCACACCAGCATTAGTTTTGATGCCTAAAATGGGATCTTTAAATGGCTCAGCTCCCCGAGGACAGATTCCCTTTGAGAATCTCAGATCATGGGAATGAGCGTCAAAAATATGTAGATGGAGACACTATGCAGAATTCTGAACTAGGCCTGTAGGTAACATCCCCCAACTCGGGGTGCCTTTCCTATACTTCACGGTGCATTTCTCTTCCTCTTTTCAAATTCCAGTTCTTGCCTTTCCAGTGTCTCTGGCTAGAGTCTAAAAGCAAAGCAGCTAGTCACCTCATCACTGGTGTGGATCACTGATAGTATCTTAATGAGAGCTAAGGAATTTGGCCGTGTGAAGCTGTGCGTGTGTTCATTGTACACAGGGTGGGGAGAGAATATTTTTCTTTTTGAGGTGAAAAAATTTCTGATAGTCTTCATTGCTGTTGTACAGATTTTACTCCTCAAAAAATGTAAGGGGTGCCTGGGTGCCTCAGTCAGTTAAACATCTGAATCTTGATTTCCGTTCAGGTCATGAACTCTGGGTTGCAGGATGGAGCCCTGTGTAGGGCTCTGCACTGGGCATGGAGCCTGCTTAGAAGCCTGCTAAAGATTCTCTTTCTCCCTCCCCCTTTGCCACCCCCTCCCTTCCTCTCTTAAAAAAAAAAATTACAAAACCAATAGGTAAGTAATGCTTGGAACCTTGTCACTCGGAACCACAGTGCCTACCCTTGGGAAGTGACCAAAAGTAGTGAAGCATGCCTGTATATTACAAGTTTGGAGTAACTTGACCCCCATGGCTTCTGACATGTACAATAAAATACACTCTGGGCTTCCTGCATCTTCAGTTTGCAGTCTCTGATTTGTGACTGAGTTGGGGCAGATCTTAATTTTACTTGCAAATGGTCTACTTAATATTTGTCCCATGAGTTTCATAGTTCTTGCGTTGATGGAATATAATTAACGTAGTCAAAGGTATCGCTAGGCTAGTTGCCCACGTATACATTGTTAAATATAAATTGATAAACAGGGGCTCTTTTTTCCCAACTGGCCCTGCTGTTATGGCAAGAGAAGTGGAATGACCGAAGGCAAGCCTGTGTTCTGAAATCAAGTCAGTATTCTGGGGTGGAGAAACTGACACAGCGGGGGTGTAGGAGCAAGCCAAGTATACCCCGGACTGATGGGGTATGCGTCCACATACTTGTTAAATTGCCTTAGTTTCTCTAAAGAGGCAGGTCTCTCTGGGAGACTGAAAACAAAAAAGTTAGGCAAGTGCTGAGTCAAACTGTATTGGCCATCTCTATCTGGAAGTGGATATCTTCAGCCGGTACCTCTTCTCATTCCAGTGCTTCATAGCTCACGTGGCCTTATCAGTTTTTCTGGGCACATGACCATGTTGATTCACAAGCTTCTAGATGAGAAGAAATTGTGCATTCATCTCTGGCATTTGTCCTTCTGGAAAATGAGTGAACTGCACAAAACGTTATAAAAATCCTTCCTAAAAGTCCTCCAGGGGATGAATTTCTCCTAGACTGGACAACGCAACCATGGAGACCCTCTCTTTGTGTCTACCTGGTTAGTTAACCTGAGCATGGAATTCTGGAGTTTCTCTCTCTCTCTCTTTTTATTCCCTCTCTGCCTCTCATTTCGCTTTTCTTTTCCTTCTTTCTCAGAAGCTAAACAAACTGCTCAACTTGCTTCTTGAACCTCCATTTAGGATTTTTTCTCACCGGAAGCATGCTCTTGAGGTCCTATCCTCAATCCCAATCAGTTTATCAAAATATTTCTTTCAAAGAAAAATAGAGCACTTCCACAGAGCTAATCTTGGTGAGGAAAAGTTTCTCTATCTCATTCCATTTATGTTTTAACTGTTAGTGACACTATGGAACTTGCAAAGCATAATGTTAAAAACAAAACACATACACTCTGAGTTGATCTTCTGTATAGAAACTGCTCTAAGACACCGCTTTTACATCTCTGTTCTGTGTATTCTTCTCTATCTTCTCGGGTTATCTCTGTTTTTATAGTATCATGCATTATTAAAATTCCTAATGTTATACATTTTAAATGTTTATAGTTGTCCTATATTTTAAGGGGTGCCAGGATAAGCATCTACTTACATAACTATCAGAATACATCTGATAAATTCCTACTAAAATTGCATAACCAGTTTTAAGGCTTTTGATGAATAATGCCAGAAGGTTATCCAGAAAGTTTTACCAATAAATGCTTCCAAAAACATTGCATGAGACTGTTTATGTTACCAACCCCTGAACAACCTTAGGTATAATCACTATTTCAATCTTTGCCTACTTGATGAGTAAAAATAATACTCTATTACTGTTTTATTTTGTATTTTAAATCTCTCATGAAGCTGAGTATTTCGTGGGTATGAATTGCCTTTTCACCTTTGTTCATTTCTTTTTATTGAAGAGCTAATTTAAAAAAATTCTTATAAGAACTCTTTCTATTCTAAAGATACTAATCCCTTTTCTATTACATATTATAATTAGCTTATCATTTGCCTTTTTAATGATGTTTTAACAATTTTTTTAAATGTAAAAATTATGGATGGCTATTGAATTTTATGAAATGTCTATTGATACCTATTGTGAATTTTCCTTATTTTAAAATCTATAGGTGTGATATATTGCAGCAATAAAGATAAACCATACATTGGACTATCCTTGTATTTCATAAGCTCTCCTTAGACATGATATAATTTCTTTGAATTTGGCAGTAGTTTTCAGGAGAACAAATCAGGTCATGTTATTAGTGATACCAATTGTTTTCTGCTTGGGGATTCTTCCACAACTGAGCAAGTGACCTTGCCTTCCCAATTCCAAGCATCAGATGACTGCACTAGAATTGGACACCTAGTCAGAGTTCCCTCAGTATACTCCCAAATGACCATGCTGGCATGACTGTGAATACGGCAATGAGGTTTTCCTGTTGGGGGGACTTGAGAGATTGAGTCAGTCAGTGGTGGGTACGTGAGCTGAAGGTATGTTGAGTCACGTGCTGGATAAAGAAGCAAGTATTCAGGAGAGGTAGAAGGCATAGGGTGGATTCCCGAGGGCTCTTGAGTTTCTCAAATTTCCAATGGGTCTTAGATACACTCTCTGTCCCTGGATTCTGTGAGAACCTCCAGAGTTCTTTCAATCATATACATCCTCCTTTATTTAAGGTAGTTGGAGGTTTTTTATTTATGCAACCAAAAGCTAACATGTACACATCATCTTGCTGGGTTGAAGTTCATGACTATGTAGTACCAGAATGCCAGGAGGTCACTGACCTCCTAAAAACCAAAAGGATTGAACTTTGCACTAAATGATCCAGAAGTTTCCTTCCAGCCCTATAGTTCTACTTGTCTATGAAATTAATTGTGCTTTTAATTGGGATATTTTCTAAATCTAGCTTGGTAGAACTCTAGAATGACAAAGATTCAGTTAAGACCAAAGTTTGAGAGGAAATATGTTGAGACAGACCTCTTAAGACAGGAAGACATTTCCCGTTTTCAAAACATTGTATTTCCTTAAAACCCGAAGGATCATTTTACTTGTCAATCATTGAATTGAAAGGGTACCTCTGCTTCCTAAACAGGGTAACTATAGCTGTCTGTCTGTGCTTCTCCTCACGTACCTCAGACTGGGCATCTGGCACATAATCAAATCATATCAAGGGACACTGAGCCATCTGCCCTAATTTCAGTCCTCAGAAGTGAGCTATTGGAAAGGGTTTCAGCTTTTCATCTTGAGCTTACAAACCAGCGTGGTCCAATTTTCTCAATGAAAGTATTGATTTAGGCCTTTTAAAAAATAATTCCCAACCCCCGCTGACATCAAGGAGACAACGCATAGCATCAAGATAAAAAGATAATCATGCTGTGAATAAAGCTGTTAAATTTTCTTTCACACACAAAACAAAACTCTGAAATGCATGTCTTAAATGGCCAAGAGAAAAGAGCAGCAAGCTAATTAGGACCCGAGGATTAGAGAAGTTCAGTGTTGGAGGTGATGAGGGGGTGGAGGTTGACAAACTGGTCTCCCTGGAGCCAGCACCATACTGGAGTGGTCCTTCCACTAATGGGACAAATGAAAGAAAGCCCTAAATCAACGCTCTGGCTGGTATATATTTTGTATTTTGTTCATCTTTTTGGTATCAAGACAGTGGCGCTCTCTTCTTGTGGTGATTATATATGTGTTACATTTAAACTAATAGATGTATGTTTATTTGAAGTATCACATTATATTTGAACTCTCTGTACCACAAATGTCAGAACTGATTGGCTTTTAAATTACTTTTAAATCCCTAATATCTTAGTCAATTTGGGCTGCTATACCAACTTATTATAGTCTGAGCGACTTAAACAATGAACATTTATTTCTCATGCTTCTGGAGGCTGAAAGTCTGAGATCAGGGTGCCAGCAAGCCCAGGTTCTTAGTGAGGGTCCCTCTTCCCAATTATGTCCCCACAGGGCTTTCCCTTGGCAAATGCAAAAAAGGGGGGGGGGGGAGAGAAGACTGCATTTCCCTTCCTTTTAAAAAATAAGGACACTGATTCAATCTTGGACCTCCATCCTTATGACCTAACTACCTCTCAAAGGCCCTACCTCCACATACCATCAAATTGGGGGGGTGGGGGGTAGGGTTTCAACTAAGGAATTTGGAAGGACACAGGCATTCAGCCCATACATGGTAATACCTGTTCTATCCAGGGATCTGTGGATTGCCACAGAAGTGGACCCTGAGATGAGGAGTCATGTGAAAGTAGTTTATTAGGAAATGTTCCCAGGAGAAACAGGTGGGGGAATGGGGATAGGCAAGAGAGTCATATCAAAGGCCCACAGGCATAACCCTTACTCAATCCTGTAGTAAAACCATTCTGATTAGGGCAAGGGTTAAAAATAGCACTCAGGGGATGTACATTCCTATGTCGTTAGGGTTCTTAAGACCAACAAGCTGGTCATATGTGAAAAATAAGAAGTAGCGCAGAGGATCAAGTGGTTGGGGGTGGGGAAACTCAATGGGAAGAAATCAGAGAGGGAGACAATCCATGAGAGACTCTTAACTACAGGAAACAAATTGACGGTTGCTGGAGGGGAGGTGGGTGGGAGAATGGGGTAACTGGGTGATGGGCATTAAGGAGGGCAGGTAATGTGATGAGCACTGGGTGTTACATGCAACTGATGAATTACTGAATTCTACATCTGAAACTAATGATGTACTATATGTTGGCTAATTGAATTGAAATAACAACAACAAAAAAGACCAACAGGCTGGGAAATCTGAGGCAGCCTTGTAACAAAGAGCTACAGGTACTGGTTGGTAGGCACGAAAGCCCCTTGACAGAAGGCCCTTGTACAGGAAATGATCCCACAGAATATGGGTGGCAAACAGCAAATTGCAAGAAACAAGAACTGACTCAAACTAACTTCAGTAAAAGGATATCTCAATTAAGATTGCATTTGCCTGCATGTATTAGAAGCCTGACTCAGTACCTAAGCAAAGGAGTTTATGTTTCTAATATAACAGAAAGTTTCGAGGTTGGCAGTCCAGGATTGGCGTAGCTGCTTCCTGACGTTATCAGTGGTGAGTGTTCCTACTCTGTCTTCTCGTCGCTTCATGATTGCCAGATGGCTCTTCCATGTCCAGCCTCATGCTTGCATTCCTGGCAGGAAGAAGAAGAGGAAGGGAAAGAAGAAAGCTCGATGTGTATCAGTTCCCAGTTCCCAGCAACCAGCTCCCAGAAATCCTTAGCGGACTCCTGATTATTTTTCACTGGCTCTGAGTTATATAATTACCTGTAGATGTAAGGAATTCTGGGAAGGTGACACATGGTTCCCCTGAAAAGAACAATTTTTCTTTCAGTAAAGAAGAGAGAATGGGCAATGACTGGGCATCCAGCAGAGTCTATCCAATAGAGGATTTTTGTTTGTTTGTTGTGCTTGCAAAAACACAACGGACTATCTTAAGGGCATCTCAGGACAAGAAACAAGCACCACTTGAATACCCCAGGGATGGTGCCAGAACTGGCCAATGAAGAGCTTGTGTTTTGTAAGTTCAGTTTGATTGGACAATGGAACATGCGCATGCGCGGAGGAGATACGTGAAGAAGCACGCGCCCACATTGACCCGTGGAATGGTGAGCCGTGGGCTGTGTGCGTGCCGCATAACCACGCAGTTAGGTTGGCTGCACACGCCACGGCTAGGACCTGGGCCGGGATTGGTGGTGGTGCTGGCGATGGTGAGGGCAGTCACAGAAGAGAAGCAGTGGCGGCGGCGGCCACAGCCCGGGACAGAGGAGGGGCTCCATTGCCAGGATCCCTGGCTGGAGGCCGGTTTGCCAGTCTGTGCCTAGAGCCCATCTGTGGGGCATTGGCACAGATCCTAAATCTTTGGCCAGGAACTGTTGGAGCTCAGGTGGTAAAACTTTGTCAGGAAAATTATTACAAAATAAAAACGTACACATGGACATTGCAATAAAACCTATTAGGGAGGGGCACCTGGGTGGCTCAGTCCTTAAGCGTCTGCCTTGGGCTCAGGTCATGATCCCAGGGTCCTGGGATCGAGTCCCACATCGGGCTCCCTGCTCTGCGGGAAGCCTGCTTCTCCCTCTGCCACTCCCCCTGCTTGTGTTCCCTCTCTCACTCTCTCTCTCTATTAAATAAATAAATAAAATCTTAAAAAGAAGAAGACACTAGACATCTGTGTGTGTGCATGTCTGTGTGCGTGCACACACGTGTGCACAGAAGAGAGGTTATGTGAGATATAGCAAGAAGGCAGCTGTGTGTCAGCCAGGAAGAGAGGTCTTACCAGAGCCCTGATGGTACCTTGATCTTGGACTTCTAGCCTCCAGAATGGTGAGAAAATAAATTTCTGTTGTTTAAGCCACCCACTCTGCAGTATTCTGTTATGGCAGCCTGAGCTAATACACCCCTATAGATTTTATAAATAGTAAAATATTTTTAAAGGAAAAGTCTTCATATTCTGGTCCCTTTAATGGCATTTCCCCCTTGCTTCTGAACAAAGGGCTCCGCATTTTCATTTTGCACTGGGCCCTGAATTATATAGCTGGCTTTTCTCTGAGTTGAGGTCACACTGTGTGCCTCTCCTAGGGTTTCAAATGGTTCTTCTCTTTCCTCTCTCTCTAGCAGCTTTTCCTGGTTGCGTATAGCCTAACAAGGCCATTTTCATCCTGACTACATGACCTTTTGTCAAGTGTTCAACATCATCCCATTCATTCTGCCTCAGAGCCCTGACTTTCCATTTTTGGGAGAAAGAATGTAATCGGCTTAGCCCAGCCTATGGGTTTGTTGGTCCTGTATTGGATGTCCGTTTGCCCCAACTGGCTAGGGTCACACATGTGCACCCAGCTGGCCAGGCCTACATTGCAGGGGCTTAGGTGGCAGGTGATTTCCAAGGAGGTGCTGCGGGCTGGGCTTGTGTTCTCAATGGAGGCAATTAAAATGCTTACACGGAAGTTAACTTGGCCTCAATTCCAAGCTCAAATTCTTTTTCCAAGGGTGTTCAGCATCTCTACTCCTAAATATAACCAACCACAGTTTAAAAAGGAAAAGCAGAAACCAGTGCTCAGTGCTGAGGAGTATTTCAGGGCTGTGTGGCTCAACTCTCCATGACAAAGAACACATTAAGAATAGGATTGGTTGGGGGGGGGGTTGCACCTGGGTGGCTCAGTCCTTAAGCTCTGCCTTAAGCTCATTATCCTGGGATCCAGCCCCGCCTCAGGCTCCCTGCTCAGCAAGAAAGCCTGCTTCTCCCTCTCCCACTCCCCCAGCTTGTGTTGTCTCTCTGTCAAATAAATAAATAAAATATTTTAAAAAATAGGATTGGGTTGGGGCGCCTGGGTGGCTCAGTTGGTTGAGCGACTGCCTTCGGCTCAGGTCATGATCCTGGAGTCCCGGGATCGAGTCCCGCATCGGGCTCCCTGCTCGGCAGGGAGCCTGCTTCTCCCTCTGGCCCTCCCCCCTCTCATGTGCTCTCTGTCTCTCTCATTCTCTCTGTCTCAAATAAATAAATAAAATCTTTAAAAAAAAAAAAAGGATTGGGTTGAGATTTTCAACAGAATAATGCAGTGCCCACGCATTTTCAGTTGAGGATACTCTAAAATCATTTTAACATGGATTTTTTTTTTTTTTGCTATCTCATTTAACACTAAATTGCATTTGGAAGGGTCAAACAGCAAATATATAAGTAAAAGCAGCAACATAAATATTTTCCAGTGAGATAAATTTCAATAACAATTTTTGTAAGATTCATATTTATCATTAAAAAATATAGTAACATCAAGAGTTGCCATACATTTTCAGAAGCAAACTTGAAAGATTCCTGTTGAAATAAGAGGACAAATTAAAATCACTGATTACAAAAAAAAAAAAAATCATGCAGCAACACCTTAGTTACCTGGAATTCAGGCTTATTCACAACTTCTACAATCTGGAACACAGCAAGGGAACAAGGTTCCCTGAGGAGCTGAAACAGCTCCACAAAATCAGTGCAATGAAACTCATTTGCTTTAATTGTGGAAGAGGGACCCAGTCAGAGCCTATTCACCTTACTTGATACACTTTCTAAATAACTCTGATGATCTCATTTGCCAGCCCACAGCAGATTAAAACCAACTTATTAGGGTAGAGGAAATAAGTGAATGAAAAGCAGGTATGCTACCAAAATATACAAAGTGATTATTGACATCAGAGAAGAAACTGAAAAGGAGAAACTGTAAAATCCCACTAGTTTGGAGACATTCAATGCACACATATTCCATCTACCATTCTCACATACATCATTTATTTATTTATTTATTTATTTATTATTTTTTTATTATTTTTTTTAAAAGATTTTATTTATTTATTTGAGAGAGAGAGAATGAGAGACAGAGAGCATGAGAGGGAGGAGGGTCAGAGGGAGAAGCAGACTCCCTGCCGAGCAGGGAGCCCGATGCGGGACTCGATCCCGGGACTCCAGGATCATGACCTGAGCCGAAGGCAGTCGCTTAACCAACTGAGCCACCCAGGCGCCCTCTCACATACATCATTTAATAAGCGCGGGCTGAAGGCCTGCTCTTAGCTTGTTGCTGTGCTAGGCGCCCAGGAGACAGAGATTGAAAACTCAGCCCCTGCCCTCAAGGGTTTATGATCTAGCAGAAGGTGGACAAATAAAAAAGCAGTTATGATATAGTCATGGGGAATGCTAGGTAAGACTGAGGCTGGGGGTGATGAGCCAGAATGCATTTAAAATATTCCAGGCGAGATGGAATGAAGTCCTAATTAAGACAGCGGCAATGGAAATGCAGAAATGAGTAAGACATGAGAGATCAAGAAGGTAGAATTTCCAGTTCGGGATGACTGATTGGATGTGAGGGGTGAGGAAGAAAGAAAAGTCAAGGATGTCTCTCAGATTTCTGGCTGGTGTGAAGAAACAGAGGCTCCCGTCTCTCCAGAGGGCATCATCTTACTGGGGCTGACATTTTAAAGAAGACTTGGGAATCACTGACAAAAGGTCAGAGAAGTGTGAAATCCATTTAGTAGTGATTTCCTCTGTTGGGGAATAAAACAGCCCATTCTAAATGAATGGGAAGACGGAGAAGTCCTTGTAAGTTCCTTGAGGGCAGGGCACATGCTGTTTCTCCTTGTGTCCCCAGTGCCCAAATATGGTGGATGTTGAAGAGTAATTTATTTGTTTGACTTATAAAACCAATTAAAATCACTTGGACCTTTTCTAATTAGCTTCCTTCAGGGAGTAAGATAAGTCTGAGGAAATTTCTAGATGTCTTTTGTCCTTGAGCAGATAGCTCTTGGCTCCAGACATATTTCTCTTTGAGATAGAATTTTCCTTACGAGAATCAAAAGGTCTGTGTTGTCTTACTGGATTGGATCTTCTGAAAAGCCTGACAAGCAGCCTTCCCATCTCCTCAGGTTTCCGAGCTTTTATGAAAGTCATGGACGCTAGTTGGCTCCCTGACGCTGACGCTGTGGGGTACGGAGGGAGGAAGTCAGTGGCACCTCAGGGCACAGGGAATGCCCTGTGTACCCACAGGCATGTATGCTTCCAGGCCCAGGGATGGGTATGCAGTAGAAGCCTGTTATTCCCTAAATGAAAGGAGGCCTCATTCCACCGGCCTCAGAGAACAAAATGTCCCCTGGAACTCTCCTGACCCCTTAGAAACTTCCTCAGGGGTTTCTATTCAGACAAGAAGCTCATCTCTGAGGTCCAACTTTGTAAACAACAAAGTCAAGATGCACTCAAATGAAAAGCTCAGAATTAGGTCAGGTTTGGATGAAGGGAAGAAACAGTCCAGATGCATTATGGAGCTTCTCTGGAAAAGAACTGTTTTCATGATTTTAATCACTGACATCTACTGGAGCAATGTTATTTTTTTCATTTGAATGTTTAATTTTGAAAGCTGAGCTTGAGAAATAGAAGCATTTTTACCCTTTATCAAATAGCTGTGAGTCATGGTCGATATGTCTGAAAAACTCAGCTATAAAATCTCAGTTGGCTTTGAAGCAGGAACAAAAGCAAAATAAAACAAGAACCAAATTGCAAAAGAAAAACCGGCTTCCAAAAACACTCCCAAGAATGCTCATCCTTGCATACAGAATATAACATTGTATCAGATTGCCAAATTTGTGAATTTAAATAGCCCATTTTGTCATTATAAAATCTCTGGTTGGATGAGCATCCTCTTGCAAGGGTACTTGTATTTAAACTAAAACTACACTGGGCCGTTGGTGTTCTTGGTCATTTTAGGTCTCTTGTTTGTAGAAGGCATGTTTTTATTTTTTATTTTTGTTTTTTATTTATATTTTTTTTCCGGGGTAGAAAGTATCTTTTTAAATTATTTTTTAAATTTAAATTCAATTAACCAACATATGGTACATCATTAGTTTCAGATGTAGAGTTCAATGATTCATCAGTTGCAGATAACACCCAGTGCTCATCACATCACGTGCCCTCCTTGATGCCCATCACCCAGTTACCCCATCCTCCCACCCACCTCCCCTCCAGCAACCCTCAGTTTGTTTCCTATAGTTAAGAGTCTCTTATAGTTTGTCTTCCTCTCTGATTACAATGGAATATTAGCCACCAGAAAGGATGAATACTTGTCATTTACATCGATGTGGATGGAACTGGAAGGTATTATGCTGAGCAAAATAAGTCAATCAGAGGAAGTAATCAGAGAAGGCATGTTTTTAAAAAATTTCTTCTGAATCCTAAAGCAGCCATGATTTTCGGCAAACCTGAAAGTTGTTCAGTAAGTGTTATTGGCTAGTTGCCTGGCGAGCCCACTCCGAGGTGAGGCTTTCCCACTGCAACTCCATCTTTGTGGGGAGATCATTCTGAACACATTTAGCTGGGAGGGGGGCCAGCCTAGCTCCTGGGGGCAGAGGGACCCTGTGGAGGGTTGGGACGCTCGTCACCTTTCCCTGGACTCGCTGCCCCCAACCAGGAGCCAGGCCACTGTGAGAAGTCGTGGTCAACCCAAAGCCAACCCTGGGAGCAGGGGTCATCTGGAAATAGGCAGGCGAAGGAGATCTGTGGGGGGCAGCAGGATATGGGTGGCAGCCCTGGGCACAGTGACGAGCCTTATTGCATTTCTGAATGCAAAGTGAGGGGTCACTGATAATGCACTCTCCTGTTAGGAACAATCCTTGCCCTTAGTGGAGGGGGGTGAAGACATGACACACTTTCCTCTGGGAGGCCTGTGGGATCAGAACAAGCCATTTTTGGATATAAATGTCAGTGGCTTCGCCTGCAGCAGTTCACGGAAGACATAATTGCTGCGTGCTGCCTCCCTCCCCGCTCCTTCCGCACGGAGCCGCCCACCTTCCCAGCCGCCGATCACAGACTTGAGCCGAGCCGAGCCGAGGGAGAGGAAGCGGGGGTTGTACCTGCTGGTTCTTTCCCACTCTCTCAGCAGGCGTCTCTGACTTTCTGGAGCTCTGACCAGGAGAGCAGAGTGGAACTGAAGCAGGCCGAGGGGAGACCATCTGCCACGGCTGTGAAGACTGCTCAGGCAGGTCTGGAATTGAGGGCGGCCTATCAGCTAAAGCCAGGAGCCTTCTCTGTCAAGGAGACACTGAGTTTATGCGTTCTGGGATAAATTCTGGGCTTCTCGGAAATGTGGCTGGGGAAAGGGAACACGCCTCAAAATTTAATCCTGAGGCACTGCCTTCTATACTTTCTTTGGAAATACAGACCCAATGCAGAGCTATTTACGTTTACCAACTACCCCCTTCAGATTATGTGGGGTCTTTGCTATAAATCCTTATAAACTTGGAAACTTTAATAATTCTTGTCTATCATATCTCCTACCTAGCCTCAGATGTATTTAAAAGGCAGACTTGTTGAAGGTTAGGATACTTGCTTATACAATTGTAATTCTTATTGCAGATTCTCTACAAACCAAACATGGTTTTTGTAAGGAAGCATCGTTCTATACCTAGCAGGATTAAAATATTCAGAAAATTCATCCCACTTACAATTAGAGTTTACTTTGGGTCTTTTAAACATTTAAAATATAAAGGTTCACAAGATTGTATACTGGTGTTTTTGTGTGTGTGTGACTGAGTTGAAGAGCTATCATAATTCTATAGTCATAGACTCTACTATTTCCTAATTTCAGGCTGATGGACATCTCAGGGGACTATTCATCTTCAGCAATATTCACTTGGTTTTACTCCCTTATTTCAAATACAAATATATTTTTGAATGTTCCTGTCTGAGCTTATATACTGTGCTTGTCCTTATAACATTATTGGAAAGATACCAGTCATTTAATTCTCACCATTCCATACTAATTACTTTTTCTACAAGACTTTGTCTTTAAAAATTCAATAGCCTCCAGGCCTCTCTGTTCCTGAGGATGGTGCTGATAACAGAGAGAGCAAATGTGCTCATAATAAAATTTCCACACTTTTCTTTTTAAAATGTCAGAAGCAATACATGTCCATGATGAAAATGAGAAAACATGTAAGGAGAAAGAAAACCTATGCATTTTTATGTATTTATAAAGATATATTTATGAGAATGTACATGTATCTTTGTAAAAATGTGATACATTTCATCACTTTAATATTTTCCTGTTTACTATAACATGAACATGTTTCTTTATTCTAATGGCTGCCTGATTTTGCCTTGTATGTATATAATAAAATTAATGTAATTAATCTTTTATTGTTGGAGATTCAAATTATTTAAAATCATTTTCTGTGGTAAATGAATATCTTATATTCTTGTGCATTTGCTCAAATATTTTTGTAAGATAAATTTTCTGTACCCCAATTTTCTTTTTGACCATAGCCCTACTCATGGCCTTAACTTGCCCCCCTTCAATGGGACCTGATTTTGCCAACACAGAAGATAGTATTACCTCTACTGGATTCTTCCTATTAGTTCCTTGACCTTAAGTCTTCATTTTAGTTGCTTATCTCCAGAAATTTCTCATTTGGGGTTTTTTATTTCTTTGCCAGAGATTATATGGAGCTTGGTCAAAGTTATATTTAAAATTTGTCTGTTCCCTCCTATCTCTCAACATTGTTCCTCTGCTCTCTCTTTAAATGCCCGCATTTCCCAAGATTCTGTCCTTGGCTTCCCTTTGTAGTCCATACACCCCCTCAACCAATTCTCCATCTGATTCTAATTTATGAGAATGGTTAATTTTTGAGTTCTATTCTTTCCCCCAATTCTTCATCATATACTCCCAACCACCACCTTGGCATCTCCACGTGTTCAGGTGTCTCTAAGTTAGTATTCCCCAGACTACATTCATGTTTTACTCCAAACTCCCAGCAAAACAAAAACAAGCACGAAAATAAAAAATAAAAGCAACACCTCCCCCAAACCCAAACAACTCCCTTTCTCCTTCCTTGCTCTCTCTTTTAAAGTAAAGGTGCCCCTTATTCACCATCACACGGTCGTCCAGATTCAATCAATTGACATTTATTGATGGCATCAAATCATATCAGTCTCCCGCTTAAAACTCTCTAGTGGCTTCCCACTGACATTAAAGTGTAGCCCAAATACCTTACAGCCACCATGAGGCCTGGTCTTTCCTGTCCCCACCCTCATCTCCTTCCAGGCTCCTCCTGGTTCACTACGCCTTGGCTGCCTTCTTTCTGACCTTCCCTTCAAGTGCAAGTGCATGTACATCTCAGAGACTTAACCCTTGCCTCAGCCAAGAACTCCTTTCTGGACTGTGCCTTTGGTGTTATAACTAAAAGCTCATTGCCAAACCCAAGATCACCTATTCTACTATATGTTTTCTCCTGGAAATTTTATAGTTTTGCATTTTAAATTTAGGTCTATGATGCATTTTAAGTTAATTTTTATGAAGGTCTTTGTCTAGAATCTTTTTTTTGCATATAAATATCCAATTGTTCCAACACCATTTGTTGAATATATTATCCTTTCTCCATCCTTTCTCCATTAATGGCCTTCATGTCTTGATCAAAGATCAGTTAATATATTTGAATGGGTCTATTTCTGGGCACTAATTCATATCATTTTTAAGATTCATACATTCCATCAGCAAATATTTATTAACTACTATACACACACACATAAACACAGACACACACAGACACACACATACTGGTTTAGGTGCTGGGAGCATATCAGTTAAAAAAAAAAAATCCCTGCCTTCAAAAAAAGAAATCCCTGCCTTCGTGGAGTTTATATTCTAGAAGTCAAGTAATATATAACATATGAGAATGTTTTTAGAGTTCTTCACATTTCTTTCCCAACTAAGTATAGCATGCACTTAAATTCCTGTGTCTTGGTATCATATGATCTCATTGATCTGAGGAATTTGAGAAACAAGACAGAGAACCATAGGGGAAGGGAGGAAGAAATGAAATAAGATGAAACCAGAGAGGGAGACAAACCATAAGAGACTCTTAATCTCAGGAGACAAACTGAGGGTTGCTGGAGGGGAGGGCGGTGGGAGGGATGGGGCAGCTGGGTGATGGACACTGGGGAGGGTATGTGCTATGGTGAGCGCTGTGAATTGTGTAAGACTGTTGAATCACAGACCTGTACTTCTGAAACAAATAATATATTATATGTTAAAAAAAAGAAGAAGATAGTAGGAGGGGAAAAATGAAGGGGGGAGGGAAATCGGAGGGGCAGGTAAACCATGAAAGACTATGGACTCTGAGAAACAAACTGAGGGTTCTAGAGGGAAGGGGGGTGGGGGGATGGGTTAGCCTGGTGATGGGTATTAAAGAGGGCATGTACTGAATGGAGCACTGGGTGTTATTCGCAAACAATGAATCATGGAACTCTACATGAAAAACTAATGATGTAATGTATGGTGACTAACATAACGTAATAAAATACAATTTAAAAAAAATTCCTGTGTCTTTGCTCATGTTTTTCAAAGCATTTGTTCATCACGAGTTTGAGCTGAGTGCTGCTCACTTGGCAAAGTGCTGGGAATTTGAAGATGTTCCCTTCCCTGCCACCTTTTATTCTGTGTTCACTTTTTCTATTTGTTGGAAAAGCACAATACTGTGCGAAGGTTAGAGGCACCACCCCCTGCACAGTCGAAAATCCAAGTATAACTTTTGACCTCCCCAAACACTTAACTGCGAATAGCCTACTCTTTTTTTTTTTTAAGATTTTATTTATTTATTTGAGAGAAAGAGAGACAGAGAGCATGAGAGGGAAGAGGGTCAGAGGGAGAAGCAGACTCCCCGCTGAGCAGGGAGCCCGATGCGGGACTCGATCCCGGGACTCCAGGATCATGACCTGAGCCGAAGGCAGTCGCTCAACCAACTGAGCCACCCAGGCGCCCGCGAATAGCCTACTCTTGACCAGAGGCCTTGCCAATAACATAAACAGTCGATGAACACATATTTTGTCCATTATATGTATTGTATGCTGTATTCTTAGAAGAAAGTAAGCTAGAGGAAAGAAAATGTTATTAATATCATAAGGAAAATACTTTTACACGACTGTACTATGTTTTTTGAAAAAATGTGCATATAAGTGGACCCATACAGTTCAAGCCTGTGTTGTTCAAGGATCGACTATAATATAATTTTTGGATTGAGGCATATATGGGATCTTGAGTGCAGTAAGAAATGAGACACAGGCTATGTTATACTTCACA
Source organism: Neomonachus schauinslandi (assembly GCF_002201575.2). Classification (NCBI taxonomy): domain Eukaryota; kingdom Metazoa; phylum Chordata; class Mammalia; order Carnivora; family Phocidae; genus Neomonachus; species Neomonachus schauinslandi. Next base: position 27,730,410 of record NC_058410.1, on the reverse strand, counting down.
GCTCATGCTGATACTCCAGCACATAAACTCCATTCCAATGTTAATGGCCTTGGGGTTTTCTGGGTAACTTGGAGGAGAACAGATAATATTTATTCAGATTGAAGGATGATATTTTTTTAAGATTTTATTTTTTTTTAAGATTTTATTTATTTATTTGAGGGAGAGCGTGAGAGAGAGAGCATGAACGGGGGGAGGGGCAGAGAGAGAGGGAGAAGCAGACTCCCTGCTGAGCAGGGGCTCAGACCAGGACTCTATCACGGGATCCTAGGATCATGACCTGAGCCAAAGGCAGATGCTTAACCGACTGAGTCACCCAGGCGCCCTAGACAATGTCTCCAAAATGTGAATTGCTCTTTCTCTATCACTTATTTGTATTTCACACATATATATTTGTCCTAGTAATATCCGGTCCTGGTCCAAGAGTCAGAAAGAGACTTACAGAAACAAGTTGTCTTCTGAGGCTTGTGTGCAATATTCTTTCTTTTGACAACCAAAAACTTAAGAAAAAAAAATAATAAAAGAGACTTGCTAAGCAGGATAGCAGTGAAAGTGGAAAATAAAAAAAACGATGACATTTCTAGGCTCAATCTAATTTGGGGGAAGGGTGAGGGCTCAGAACCGTATGTCTAGCTGAGAATTTCTAACCTCCTTTTATCACATTGAAGCAAAGGCTTGGCTCCCCTTAGCTACACAGAAAGGGTAGATGTATGGCGGTTTTTGAAAAACAGAATGAGGTACTAGCTAGTGAACTACCTGGAAGAAAAAGGAGGAAAAAGGGGGGCAAATAAAGACGATTCCAAATATTGTTTTTTTGTAGAAGACATTTGGAGGTGGAAGAGACCTTAGAGACCATCTATTCCAATCCCTCAGCCCCATGGAGGAATCCCTTCTGCAGAAGCCTCAGCAGAAACCAGCTTGTGTGGGGCGCCTGGGTGGCTCAGTTGGTTAAGCGACTGCCTTCGGCTCAGGTCATGATCCTGGAGGCCCGGGATCGAGTCCCATATCAGGCTCCTTGCTCAGCAGGGGGTCTGCTTCTCCCTCTGACCCTCCCCCCTCTCATGTGCTCTCTCTCATTCTCTCTCTCAAATAAATAAAATCTTTAAAAAAAAAAAAAAAAAGAAACCAGCTTGTGTTTGAACACTTCTTGATATAGGGAAATAAGTGCTTCATATGGTCAAGAATTAAGAGCTGCCCATTAATTATTGAAAGCACTGAGCCGAGCTCTGCCTTCTAGCAAATCCCAGATAGGTGTTTTAATTCCATTCTCTGAAGCAACAAATACCTGTCTAATGTCCTCATTCATAGGAAGTCCTCTGCATATGGTAGCTCTCTGGGCTTCACTACCCACACTTCCCCTTATGTCCTGCCTACCAGGCCCTCTTTGAGGTGTTTTCTGTTGGTTAAAGCCTTTGTTAAAACACGATGCTCAGAATGAACAAACGTTCCAGATTTTTGAGGGTTCAAATGAGGTAGGTTGCTAGGAAGAAAGATCAACAAATGTCTTTATTGTACTTCTGTTTGTAATTTTTTGGGGAGTAGAGTTAAATGTTTAAAGTTCATCATTATGCCTGAATTAAAGGTGTTTCCACTTGAAAGTGTTGTTTAAATCTGTAATTTCCTAAATCTTTCATTTTCGAAACTGGTTGGCAGCAAGCTGGCAGGAAATATGGGACTTAGGAAAAGCAAACACATTCTATTTGCTAATGATCACTAAGCATTTGTAACCAAGGTAAGCTTATTACAGAAAGAACAGTTAGCTCAAGGGTAAAGGCAGAGCATTTAGAAATCCTAAACTTCTTCCTTGCATGCTAAAGTCAGTTAGCAGAGATCAATTATTAGCTGCTACATAAGGAAAGGATTTGTTTACACTATGTAATTTTTGTCATTGGGACTGCCTGCCTGCGAGCTTATTACTTATTAATTCATGATTCCCCCACGAGTAGGAGAAGGTGCTAGCATTTCTAAAGTTTTGTGAATCCCATGTCTTCCTCACTTCCTCCCAGGTCTCCTCACTTCCTGCCAGGTCTCCTCACTTCTTGCCAGGTCTCAAGTATTCATCTTTGAATAATGGCGGTTCTCAGCAAAGCCAAGGTTTGCAGCACATGCCCCTCACCGTGCAAACCCAATTAAACAATTTGTCAATGGTTCTTTCCAGTTTTGGATTTTGGACATAATCAAATTGGAAACTAAGAAGCTTTGTAAACAGAAAATGACTGTAAGTGTACCTGTTTCTGACTTCCAAGGGATAATGTCTAACAGCTCTCTGATTCCAAATGCCTTGACCAATGGTATGAAGCTGATACTGATTATGGAACCCATGGGAATGACATAAAATTCGGGGGCTCTGGGGCTCAGTTATTGTTTTTTTTTTAACTAAATAAACATATTTAGGGCTTGTATAATATACATACTCATTTTAAAGAAGAATAATCAAAAGGGAATACCCAGTTTCTCCCATGTTTAAAGAGCACGTTGAACCAAAGCCCCTGGGAGCCCCATGTGCTCCCATATCCTCTAGTCCTCGGGGAACCACGATCCTGAACCTTCATGTTAATCATTTCCTTGCCTTTCTTTTTCTTTTTTTCTTTTTCTTTTCCTTTTCCTTTTCTTTCCCTCCCTTCCCCTCCCCTCCCTTCCTTTCCCTTTCTTCTTCTTTTTTTTTTTTTTAAAGTAAGCTCTTTGCTCAACCTGGGGCAACCCTGAGATCAAGAGTCCCATGCTCTACCAACTGAGTCAGCCAGGTTCCCCTTCCTTGCTTTTCAAATTGTTATAGTTTTTACCACATATTTTGAATAGTGTTTAATTTTGTAAGGGATTATCCTCTATATTCCTCAAGGAACCACTCTTTTTGCTCAACATGTTTATGAGATTCATTCATGTTTTACATATAGGTGTACTTTATTCATTTTCACAGCCTTCTCCTGCTGATAGATATTAGTGCTTTTCAAGGTTTCTTTTTTTCAATGAATAATGTTTCTGTGAAAATTCTTATATATGCCTCCTGGTGCTTTTTCCATTGCTGACATTTATCAGATCTCATTTTCTGCCAGGTACTCCTCTAATCACTTTAAATGTATTGATTCATTTAAACCTCCCACAGCCCTATGAGGTAGGTATAATTATTATCCCCCTTTCACAGATGAGGGAATTTGGTTCAAAGAGGTTAAGTAAACTGCTTAGGAGACAAGCCTAAGAAGAGACAGAGCTGGACTTTGAACCAAGCTTCTTAGCTTCAGTTTGTACTTTTAGTCAGTACACCATACTGATTCCTCTGCTAATCAATCACTCGGTCAATTTGAAAAGTTCTAGGGCCTTTTTCTAATTTGTCCATATATACCTTTGTTAGTCAAATTGTTAGTAAGTTAGTCAATTGTTAGTTAATTTTGTTAATAAATTCTTTTAGAAGCACAAAGCCAATAAATCTAATAAAGATCCAATATCCCATGCCTCCTTTTTGGGGAGTAGGATTAAAATTCCCATGATTTCTCCCCCCTCCCTTACATCACATATTCTGAAATATCTGCATTTTGAATCAATTTCAGAATGGGGAGGAATGCAATTCAAGAGAAGAGAGACTATTATGTAAACTATCTTAACTATATGAACCTTTTAAGAACAGTGGCTAATTCGTATGTCCCATGGATGTCAGTTCCAGGGACAGACAAATGGTGGATAGTATTTATCCCCATCAGTGTTCATTGTCTCAGTGGCTTGTATATGAAAACATAAACATGAGTCATATGTCCATTTTTCTGAGTTGGTGAGAAACCTCCAAGTACCACCTAATCCAGAGAATGAGAGATTGAGAAATCAAAAGAAATCTGTTGAGGAGGTAAGGGAGAAAATACCTCATCTGCTTACAAATTTAGCAAAGCGCCAGAGACAAGTTTTAGGTAAAAACATGGACAGGCAGCCATTCCTGAGGACAGAAGGAGCTTCCCTCTATCTGCATAACACATCAGCTTTCACCTCTTTCTGAAGAGAGCCTTGGATGTAGCAATAGGAACATTAACCTGGCATCTTTACTGGCATTCAGAAATGAACACCAACTGGAAAATCTGTTAAAGACTCAAACTAACAAAGTAAGAAAGAAATCTTGCAGCTACTGCAGGTAAAGGAGCCTGGAGGAATATCAGTGATAAACATGAATGTTTATCCAGGATTTATAGTGAAAGCCAAGGTTGCCTTCCAGCACCTGTCACTGAAGATCCCAAAGACTGCAGGAAGGGAGTAGTAGGCACTAAACACAGGGGAGGCCAATACCTCAAAGGACAGATAAATGACCACCTAACAATCAGCCGGCCGCTCCGCAGAGGTAGTGATTTCAGAAAATAACATTTTGGAGAGGTTCAGCTATCTGTAAAGGACTCACAGCTCTTTGCTCTTAATAACTCCAACTTTTGGTGGCTGTTCGACTAAAAACATTTTAAATCATTAGATTTAGAAAAAGTAATTTATAATCTGCCATTTCAATAGTTCTAGTGTAAGACTGAGACTTCATAAAGTTAATCTAAGTATAGTTAAAATAAGATAGTTTGTTGTATTTTTTGAGTGAAAAGAGCAAGTGATAAAAGAGTTCGGTATGATTCCTCTTTTTGGGAAAAATATACACATATATACATTGAAAGTGTCTGGAAAATTCTACACCAAGGTAATCAAGCTAGGCACTACTGATACTTTGGAGAGGAGAACTCCTTCTTGTGAGGGCTGCCCTGTGCTGGTATGTCTAATAGTATTCCCGGCCCCTCCCTCCAGGCCCCACATGAGCAGCACCTTTCCTCTAAGTCATGACCATCAAAAATGTCTCCAGCCGTTGCCAAATGTCCACTGGGGCTAAAAATCACTCCCAGATGAGAAGCGTATCTCTACCTAATAGGTTTACAGTGGTTCAAACTGGGAGGGGGTTTGACAGGTAATTTTTATCCCCCTTCCCTTCACTTCTAGTTACTCTACAATGAGTATGTCTACGTTTATCTCCTGTAGTGAAAAATAAGAACCATTAAAATACCTACAACCATAGCACTCTTTGGTAAACAAACAATAGGCACGTGCTTTTGCACAGTCTTTGCAAAAAAAAAAAACAAAACAAAACTGTAGATAGAAGATTTATAGAAGATACCATGAAGGGAACCACAAAGAAAATAGAGAAAACCAGTTCTTCCAAAATAGGTTAGCAAAAATTCCCCTCAAGATGTGAGGGTGGTAATGTGTGGGCCAGAAAGCATGTGATTTATGATCCAGGTGCACTGATCTGTGCTGATGCAGCCCACTATTTAATGTTCTCATTACATTTACCATGCTGGGTAGATTTGTGCTCTGGGCTGTACTGGGAGTTAGCTGAGCCTGGGGGCACCAGATCTTCCCCATGTTGCAGGCTGAGGGGTCCGTGTCCCTTTCCACATCCCTCCTTCCCATGTACATGGGCTTCACTCACTCTGTAGTGGGTGTATTTTCATTCCCCCAATGTAGAATTCATAGGTTCCGGAAATAGGGCCATGAATTGATGTTTTCATGAGGAGAACCTACGTAATGTGGAAGATGTAGAAGCAACAAAATTTTTGAAATGCTCGATACTCCTGACATGCTTAGAATGATGTAAAAGCGACTCAGAATTAGATTCCCTTTTACAAAACCACAGACGATTTCAATCTGAAGGCATAAAGTAGGAAGCAAAGTACGATGGCACTTTCGGGTAAGAAAAACCAGGTGAGGCACACTCGGGCTTTGAGTTGAAATAGTCGTGTCCAAATGGCTTGTCTTTCTGGAACTAAGCACATGCGCTGGCAGTTAATAACAGTAAACCCATGGCGCTCACTATGGGCCAGGCACTGTTCTAAGTGCCTTCTGTATTCCAACTCTGTTCATGTCAAAACAGCCCTGAGTGAGTTGTCATCTCTATTTCATAGATGAGGACACTAAGACACAGCAGGTGCTCAAGTAAATATTTTGTGACTGAAACAAATAAACCAAACTATCACCAGTCACTTTGTTTTCTCTCTGCTCTTAATAACGACTCGCTCTTTCCCACTCTTCAATGTCTTTTAGAGTTAGTATTATAAATTTGTTCTTCAAAACCAGCAGAATCGTGTCTACCAAGATTGAGAGGAACAGAACACTCTGGTTAATGTAATTATAGTCTAAATTAAATCATTAGATCAGAAATGGTTTGGACTTGTGGACAATCTCTGCAGACCATGACTCCAGAATCCATCTGTCCTACCAGGATTCTCTGCTTGTGCCAAAATATAAATGAGGAAATATGGATGTTATCTTTTTCCTGCAAGAGCATGGATGGATCATGAGTTCATGACTAAAACAAATATGTATTAAGGTCAAATAATATGATATTGCTGCTTCTGCAGGTCAAAAACTGTCAAATATCAGTAATTTTATATGGGCCAACTTTATCTATTCTGTCATATATTAATGCAGTCACTACAAAGTTGAACTTCCTAGGTGAATGGTGAAGGAGACGGGACTAGTTCCTGGAAATTAACTAGGATGGTATTGTTTATGGTACACTTCAGTTCCCACAGTAAATTGTGGCGAATTTTAATACATTCTCCCTTACATATTCTATTCATTTAACTTTTTCTTTTCTATATTCTTGTTTGTATATTGTTTGCATATTTTGTGTATTGTTTGTATATTTTGTATATCCTTGTTTGTATATCCTTGAGTGTATATTTTGTATATCCTTGTTTGTATATCGTTGTTTGTTTATTGACTTTAAGATTCTGTAGGTAGGGGATATTCATCATACACACTCCAAGGGGTCTTTGAAGTATTGCTCATTCAAATAGAATGTTTGATATTACAAATATAGTGACATAGTGCTTCACCTGCTAAACACATTCCACTTTACAGACAATGTAAATATCTTTTTAAAGATATATTTCCAGAGGTACCTGGGTGGCTCAGCCGGTTAAGCGTCTGCCTTCAGCTCAGGTCATGATCCCAGGGTCCTGGGATCGAGTCCCGCATCGGGCTCCTGCTCGGCGGGGAGTCTGATTCTCCCTCTCCCTCTGCTGCTCGCTGTGCTTGTGCTCTCTTGCACTGACACTCTCTCTCTCTCTCTCTCAAATAATTAAATAAAATCTTAAAAAAAAATAAAGACACATTTCCAGAAATAAATGTACTATGTAGCATAAAAGATGGCATTTTCTTTCAGGTTAGTTCCCTACTAAAAGTGCCTACTAAGTTATTGAGAGGACATTTTCTGACTACAAAATAATAATAACATTTATGTTAACACTCCAGAAGTTCTCATAATTCCCATATTAATATGGCCACTTTAAGTAGCCAAAAATGTGTAATATCAAGATCTGTGCCTGATTTATTCATTCTGAACTTGGATTATTGTGTTTGAATAGTGGGTTGGGTTTAAATGTCACCAACTTACCACTAATTTAGTGGTATTTGTCTGTTTTAAGTATCTCATCGCTCTGACAATCAACCAAATTCTAAACAAAGGAGTATTTATAAAATGAATGGTCTTCATGAAATATTTTTTTACAGTGCTATACACTTGGTAAGTGTCCAGAAAATAAATGCAGAAGTAGGTTTGTTTGAAAATAATCAACCAAGAGGTCATACACGCTCACCTGAGTAAATTCTTCATCCAATTTGGCAAACCTTTTTGAATGCCTACAAAACAGTGGGTCAGCCTCTGCATTCCAGGTGCCCATGATCATCGTGAGAGACACACATGCATAAACCAACCGCCCATATAAGGCAGAATGAAACAAGTAGTGTTATGAGAATAGAGAAGAAATAAGTAATTCTCATGGACACACAAAATCTGAGTAAACTTTTTTCATCCCACATCCTATATTTTTTGGTCACTCCTATGTTTGAACTCATGTGCCTTTTTTTTTTTTTTTTTAAGATTTTATTTATTTATTCATGAGAGACAGAGACAGAGGGAGAGGGAGAAGCAGGCTTCCCGCGGAGCAGGGAGCCCGATGCGGGACTCGATCCCAGGACCCTGGGATCATGACCTGAGCCGAAGGCAGACGGTTAACCGACTGAGCCACCCAGGCGTCCCGAACTCATGTGCCTTTTAACAGCAGGGGTATGGCAAAGGGAAGTTCAGGGGTTAGTCCTCCATTTGCACATATAATCCCCATTCCTCCATGAATTTCATGAGATAGGCTTCGTTTCCTTCCGATGGCTCATCTGGAACCTGCTCTTCATAGAGTTTAGACAAGAGGCCTTCCTCCGTGAGCTCCTTGTACTCAGGCTGCTCACATCCCTCTGAGTCATGTTCAAAGCTAGGGAATGACGGTATGCACAGCCTGCCGGTCCGAGGGTCCCAATCCACCAGTGTGGTCGATGACTCTTCGTCTGGTTCCTCTGCCGTGTCCACGTGCTCCTGCAGCAGTTGGTCCAAGTCTCGCAGCTGAGGGGCATAGGAATGCAGTGGTGTTTGGGAGCCCAGGTCTGCCAAAGCTGCCTGTTGCTTAAAGAACTGTCCTTGGAGGGACGCCTGCTCCTGCAGATTGAGCTCTTGATCTCCAGGCCCCACACAGACGTCAGCAGTTCTTACAGCATATTCGTATTCAACGACAGCTTTATCTGTGGGCATTGTTCTGCCCCTTGACTCTTGCTGGGTTAGGGACATACCCTTGGTGCTTTCCTCAGAGTCACAGAAAATGTCCATCAAATGTAAAGCATACCCTAAGTGTTTCACCTCCATTTCCTCCTGATGTGGCTCCTGGTCCTTGAGGGGCTCATTCAGGTCCCATACATGGTTGCTTTTTCCCCCTACACTTACATCCTTATGAGAAGTGTTAGAATCCTCCAAAATATTAAGGGTGATAAAATTAAGCACAATTTTTTCAGCAGGTACAAAGAATCTTTTGTCAAATTCATTTCCATAAATCAAAATCTATAAAGAGAGAAGAGAATGGTTTTCACCTTTTCACTTGAGAGAGACAAGAAAAACAGCTGTTAAGTAGAACTTATACTGTCATCACCTAGTTCTAAAGACCTATTCTTACCAACTCATGGAAGTGACAGTTATTCTTGGAATAAACAGAAAATCTCATTCACATGGAGGCAAGAGACCCAAGACACACACACACACACACACACACACACACACACACAAAGGCTTATGGAAGTGAATAGTGGTCCCTGGGGGGTGTGTATCCCGTCCAAGGATCAGGGTAGACTACCCCCTCCCTGGCCCATGGAATGCAGGGCAGTTTTTTAATTTCTTGAGCCTCAGTTTTTAATTGTGTAAAATTAGAATTTCTGCCACGTGAGAAGTGGCGAGGGCTGAGTGAGACAGTTTGGAAATTGCTTTGTTAATTATTGTTGACTACGTATTTGTCAACTAGCAGTGGTTACCTGGGTTCCCAGGTCTGGTTAGGACATACTCTGGATATGAAATGTGGATGGGCGTGAAAACTGGATGTAAAGAAGGAAAGAGGCACAGGAGTAGGGATGGTTTCACTTACTTCCCCATATACCTTTCTAATCCCACTATAATGAGGCCAAAAAGGGAAATCCATCTGCCTGTTTATGGCTGGTAGAGAAACTCTAAATCATGTCAGGAAACTGGTTTGAGATTAAAATGGTGCTGGGGATATGTGGAAGGTGTCTGTTGAGATGGCCAGTCATGACTTATGTTTGAATCCTCATTGTCCACCCCGTGATGTGATTTCATTTAATATTTACAAAACAGGCTTCATTCTTCAGCCTCATTCTTTTATAATATTTTGGTTTCAGAAAGTCTCATGTGCTCAATTCTCCTCTCAATGTTTCTCCCAGGAACGTCTCCCTGTGCCGGTAGGAAGCTCCCTCTAAAGTCTAAAAGGAGCGCTCCCGGGTGGCTCACTTGGTTAAGCATCTGCCTTCGGCTCAGGTCATGATCCCAGGGTTCTGGGATCGAGTACCGCATCAGGCTCCCTGCTCCACGGGAAGCCTGCTTCTCCCTCTCCTCCTTGCTCGTACTCTCTCTTGCTATCTCTGTCGCTACCTCTCTCTCAAATAAATAAATAAAAATCTTAAAAAAAAAAAAGTCTAAAAGGAGGCAGAATAAGAGAAACATTTAAAACCAAACAGGAATACATGCATGCATCATGTTTATGTGAACACGTTTTAATAATTTGCAAATAAATCATTCTTATTGTTAAAATATGCCCAGCCTTTCTAAACCCTCCAGAAGCATATTTATTCCTTCTTAATTTTTTCCTGCTCTCCTTGCTGTGAATACTTGTCCTGTCCATTTTCCTCCTAAAAGTGCTCCCATTCCATGCCTGTCTCAAGCTCTACATCCCACTCTCCTCTTTTAGATTCTCCCCTTCTTTCCCTGGACAACCGCCACAGTCTCCTAGCTCCTTTTATTGCTTCTAGTCTTACTCCCTCCTACATTGTCTTAGACCCACTATCCAACTGGATCTAAAACACGATATTGACCTTGACGCTGCCTACTCAAAACCCTAGAGATTTCTCTTTACCAAGAAAATATAAAGCCCAAACTCCTTAGACTAACACCCAATTCTCCCATTACCTGGCCCTAACAGCCGCTCTCCGGTCTTACTTCTGTAGCTCCTCATCAACAACCTATGATCCAGAAATATCATGTGGTTTTCCAAACATCGATGCACCTTGGTCCCTGCTGGGTTTTCTGCCAGCAGTAGGTGCTCTACTTCTTTCTCCCCTTTCTTAAGCGAGGCCAGACGTAAAACTTCTCCTGGTCCCCTACTCGGGGTTTCCATGCTCTCCCTGTAACTCCCTGTACCTCCACAGTCCTCGCTGCTTGCTTTCATCATAGCCTTCATGTATCATTTTGAAATTCTTGTACCCAACTTAACTTGAACATCTGGAAGAGCATGGATCCCGACTTAAATTTATTTGTGTACCTCAAGACTTAGTCTAATCTGCTCATGACACGTGAAATCTTTTCAAAGCTGAGGATTCTTTCTCTTCGGTTATGTTACTGAGAGAATCTAGTAACAGAAGTGTTTTCTAATTCATCCACTCTTTAAACCCATGCTGCCTGTACAAGGGACCTGTGTCTGAGCTTCCTTTTGTACTGGCCTGGAAGGGAGGGTTTATAATGATTCCTGCCACACTAAACACTCACCAAATTTGCTGGGTGTTTCTCTTTGCCAACATGGATATATCTGTACATGGAGTAGCCCATCACAGAAAAAAGAAACACGGTAACAGATATGGGCAAAACATACCAGAAGATGATTTTAACCTTCAATGCTGATGTTTGGTCTGTAAAAAAAAAAAAAGGACAGCGATAGAGAGTTTTTGATTGGGTGTGGTGGGAAAACATTGGCAATGTCAGGCGGCTTTGGGCTGATCACTTACAATTAGGAGCTCAGTTTTTCATTTATAAATTGAGAAGCTTGAAGGAAAAGTGATACAGGGTCTCAGAATTCTTATTCTCTGACAAGAGCTGGTCTTCGGGACTCATCTGGACTTGTCGCAAACCTTACAGTGTAGATGCATCAACAACCCAATCAGCAGATATTCCAACATTTTATGTCTGGCTGTGAGATTCATTCAGGTTCTTATATTTGAAGCTAACTGTGTCTAATATTCCAGCAACTTATACACTTTAAACCAAGCAAAAAAAAAGCCCTGTTGCTACGATCCTATTAAGCTGCCCTGACTTCTCCATACACTCATTTGACTCAACCATTTCCAAATATTCAGTAGAAGTCGGGAATGTGTGGTGTCACCTTCTATGTGGCTGACAGAACCATCCCTGAGTGGGTTGGCTAGACTTTCTGGGTAGGCCTGGAGCTTGGGATGTGTGTAGGGAGGTCGCTGAGCTGGTGTGTGCTGAGAACGGCAGTGACTTCCTTCTAGGTGCTGCTGTGCTGTAGGTTCGTGACAAGTAAAAGTCCACAGAGGAATGAAAAGACCTGGTGAACAGCTTTTAAGAAAGCAGTGCTGGCCCGCCATTGATCAGACTATACAGTTGTGAATGGGACTCAATGTGACTGATTTCTATTTGTTGGGCTCCTATAGGATCCTGGAAGTTGTGATAGTTAATTATCTGTGCCAATTTGGCTAGGCCATGGTACCCAGATATTGGGTGAAACATGATTCTAGATGTTTCTGAGAAGGCATTTTTAGATGAGATTAGCATTTATTTATTATTTTTTTAAAGATTTTATTTATTCATTTGAGACACAGAGATACAGAGAGAGAGAGACAGCATGAGCAGGGAGAGAGGCAGAGGGAGAAGGAGAAGCAGGCTCTCCGCTGAGCCAGGAGCCCGATGTGGGGCTCGATCCCAGGACTCTGGGATCATGACCTGAGCTGAAGGCAGATGCTTAACCATCTGAGCCACCCAGGCACCCCGAGATTAGCATTTAAATGAGTAGACTTGAGTAAAGCAGATTACTTTTTATAATATGGGCTGCTTCACCCAATCAGTTGAAGGCTTTAGTAGAAAAAATGGTGACCACCTCGAGAAAGAGAGAATTCTGCCAGCAGACTACCTTCAGACAAGAACTGTAACTCTTCCTTGGATATCCAGCTTACTGGACTGTCCAATATTTTGAGCTCATCAGCCTCCAGTCATGTGAGCCATCTCCTTAAAATAAATCTCTCTGTCTCTCTCCATATATATATGTTGGTTCTGTTCTCTGGAGAATATTGACTAATGCAGCAGTAGAAAAAGGAAGAGCTTTAGCACACATAGCAAAAGTTCTAGCATATTCTTTACATACTGATGAATCCAGTGAGAGTGTCATGGGAGCTCTTTCATCTGTACAGTTGTTTGGATACTCTTGATGCCTAGGCCCGAGACAAAGCAATAAAGTCACTCTCCAGATAACTATCTAGTGAAAGAGTGGAAGTGTCATGGACAATGAGGGAGGTCAACAAGAGCCAGGGGGAGAAGTCTAGGTACGGGGGTCCAAGTGCAGCCTCTTGCACTCAAAGAGCTCCTGAGGAGCACATCTGTCACCAGGTTCCACAAGGAAGGGTGCAACAACACAGTGCAGATGGCGCAGCTGGCTGAGCATTCCCTACCCCGTGAGTAGGCCACGATTCAGCCTAGTCCTCTGAATGCAATCTCTGGTCTCTGGACCGAGCTTGCCCTAATTAAAACATGCCATGACAACAATGACCGATGGCACTCAGTATACAGCAGGACATGTTTGCCACAATAAACTTAATAAACTGCAATTATATTTTAGGGATGGGGGACTGTGGAGAGCAGAAGTATTTTTCAAAGAGGGTCCCAAAAGAGGTAGTCCAGCTGGGATATCATGGAAAAGGGCAGACCCCAAAAAGATACTTCCTTATTTTGTCACCTGTCCTAGACTAGTGAGAAAGTTGGCTGCATCTCTTACCGGGAAGTATTTAATGGAATCTGTACTTGAGTTGCTTTAAATCTGCCAACTGCTTAAATGATCTACACTGGAAATCCATTCCTACCACTTGGCCGCTGATCAAGCTGTTAGTAAACAGAGCACTTTTTCCAAATACAGAAACGATTTCTTCAATCTGCTTTGTTTTGCCTTTTGCTTGTTCTGCATTTCAGTTTTATTTGATATATGGCAGAGAATCCTTCGTTTTAGGGGAAGGTATAAAAGGACAGAGTTTGAAAAATACAGCTTTTCACTTTCAAATATCACAATATCCCCTTTAGATTCCTTAGGACAGTTTCATCTTGTGCTGTGTGCGGGGTGAGGGAAGAAGAAAGCAGGGCTCCTGTCACCATGGCCATCCCATAGCTGGCGATGGAACTGGGCTGGGGGAAAAGGGGTGACATTTGTCCTAGGCCAGTGTGTTTGGAAGAGGGAGATGGAAGAGTAATAGATGAGGGGCCATTTGAGGAAGGCCAACTTTAGGGTTAATTTTTAATGTTCAGGTTTTGAGTTCAAGGTCCTCTGACCCTTGGGGAAACACAAATGAGCAAATGCCAAGCTCCTAACCCTATGTCTCCGAACAGGAGTGAGAATCTTCAGCCAAGTTCAGGAAACATGAGAAGAAGACAAAAGGAAGGAGAGAGAAGCAACGTAAGTAACTGTGGATTCGCTGATCCCAGACGTTCGTGTAGCCAGTGACTGATATCTGAGTGCAACTTGCAGAGCCTGTAATTTTATTCTTGAGGGTGAGCAAAGGCTGCTGTCTTCAAGTGTTTTTAGGAAAATGTTTTGTTTCTAGCACTAACATTTGATGTTCTTGATGTTCTTGAAGACCACAGAACTTCTCTTCATGAAAGGGACTACAATTAAAAAATGAAAAGATGTGTGTAAAAAGTCTTAATTGTTTCTTCCCATGGAAGAGGCCTGTTGGCAGCAGATATCAGGATAGGTGCTGAGAGTTCCCCGGGAGGATGCAAACGTACTCTAATCCTGGCCAAGTTCAATGGCAGAGTCCCAGGCTGCTCAATGCATTTCTGGTGATGGTTGTTTCTACCTTTGTCTCAACCTGTTTCTGGTAGACATGGATTTATTCAAACCTTGTTTATTTATTTTTTAAAATTAATTTATTATTAATTTATTTATTTTATTATGTTATGTTAGTCACCATACAGTACATCATTAGTTTCTGATGGGTGTTCCATGATTCACTGTTTGCGTATAACACCCAGTGCTCCATGCAGTATGGGCCCTCCTTAATACCCATCACTGGGCTAACCCATCCACCCCACCCCGTCTCCTCTAAAACCCTCAGTTTGTTTCCCAGAGTCCATAGTCTCTCATGGTTCGTCTCCCCCTCTGAATCCCTCCCCCCTTCATTTTTCCCTTCCTTCTCCTAATGTCCTCCATGCTATTCCTTATGTTCCACATATAAGTGAAACGATATAATTGACTTTCTCTGCTTGACTTATTTCACTTAGCATAACCCTCTCCAGTTCCATCCATATTGATGCAAAACCTTGTTTATACCTGCCACACTTCTCCTAGTTTCTTCAGAGTTCCTTCCTCAGACCAGTTGAAACTTTTTAAGCTTACCTTTCAAAGTCCGGACACACTGCTTCTCAGAAGGCTGAGCAAGGCGAGGAGGCCCTGGGGCGAGGGACAGCACATGGACGCAGTACAGAGTGTCTGGCTCCAGCCAGCCCAGCACCAGCGTGTGGTTG
The DNA here is from genome assembly GCF_002201575.2 of Neomonachus schauinslandi. NCBI lineage: Eukaryota > Metazoa > Chordata > Mammalia > Carnivora > Phocidae > Neomonachus > Neomonachus schauinslandi. Next base: position 27,715,340 of record NC_058410.1, on the reverse strand, counting down.
GTCACACACTGGGACCACTAGAGTGGGGGATGGCAAATAGCAGTTAGAGTCAAAGAATTCCAGCACCACCCCAGACAGATAGCTCTAGGAGGAAATAAAACACTGAGATACCAGTAAATCCCTCATTATTACTACAAGCTTTTTTTTTTTTTTTTTTAATACCCTCTTCCTTTAGCTCAGCAGAGCATGGTCAGGAAATGGAACCATTCTGGGAACAAGTCTAAATAACAACATAAGGACAGATTTCTTGCTCAGCCTCGCCCTGTGTCCTTGCTGACATTTTTTTTCTCTCTTGCAGAGTGACTGACAGATGTTATACAAGTCGAAGCTCTCCATCAAAGTGAGGTGGACAATGGTTCTACACCCAATAGCAACATCAGACCCCACTGACAAAGAGTGTCTGTAAGGGAAATCCGAAGGATGTTGTTGAGAGGTCTACGTATCAGCTTCCACTGTATCTTGTCTAACATGTCTTTGAATATAACATCTTTCCAGAATCCCCTGCATCTGGGCTGCAGAAAGAGACACAGATTATAGGCCCCCTTCCATTCCAGGCTTACCGTTTTATTAGATTTAGTATTATATATGGACACATTGTACTTCAGATTAGAGTATATCTGTTGCATGGAAACAGAACTGTCTTCTGGATTTCTCTTCCACTTCTCTGGAGCCGTCAGAACAATGGAAATGGATTTCTCATCTGTCGACAAAGCAATCCCTGGTGGGCCAATTTGTGCTTAAAAGGGAGGGGAGAGGGAGTTATCATGTTTGGATGTAAAAATCACCATGGATAAAACTACAATATAATCCTACTGGGATCAAAGCCCTAAAGCTCCCCCCCCACCCCCTTAGTTGAGATGACTCAGATTGCTCTAAGGTTAGCCCAAGTCATGCCACATCTTGAAACACTCATTTCACACTCCCTTACACATTATGAAAACAGAAAGTTCAAGTGTTGTATTTACCTAGTGCTTAATCCCATGGATAAACAGATCGTAAATACAACTAAAAGTGTTTACAACACTCCTGTGACTTGAATAGTTAGTGATAAATAAAATTAATATGATTTGATATGTGGTGGAAATCAGCCATGGAGGAATGAAGCACTGTTAAATAACTTCGAAGATGTGAGTAGAATGATCTAGAACAAAGGTTCACAAACTTTTACCATAAAGGTCCAGCCAGGAAGTATTTTAGGCTTTACAGCCCATATGATCTCTGCTGCAACTCTTATTCATATAAATGTAAAATCATTCTTAGCTCTTGGCCTGTAGAAAAATGGAAAGGGAGCCGAGCTGCATTTGGTCTGAGCACATAATTTGATGACATCTGACCTAGAAGGGCACCAGAGGATAGGTTCTGGCTCTAGGACCGGAGAAATACTTGTAAACTTCATTATGGCAGCTCTGAATGGATCTTCTACAGCTGAGTCAGCCACAGAACAAGAGATGGAAAAATTTAAAAAGCAAACATCAAGAAGATGTTGCCTGAACTCTGAGTTACACCTAGAAATACATCATCACACTACCAAGTTCAGAACAAGAAGACACTGAGTTTGGCAATGAGCAAAACTGCTCATGGTAAACATGAAACTCTGAGACCCAGCGAGGTGGAGCACCGTGGGCTGGCCACTTGAGCAGCTGAGGGACAGAGTGCAGAACAGAGCCCCCAGAGCACGGGTCTCTCGGGAAGGTGAGGCCGAGACGGTATACTCAATTGTCAGGAGAACTTGATATTATCTGTGTTTACAGACAACTGTGTTACTTACTTTCTAAGAATGGATAGAATCGTCCAGTTTCTACCCATTTGGAACAATTCGTTTCCCAAATGGCCTTCACTTTGGCATAATATTGATGTTCGTAATCAGAAGTTTCCACAGAGAGATCACAGCAGGTCCTATTGATATTTCTGCATTCGGATTTATTCAGCCACTTCTTTTGCCCATATCTGCTGAGAAAGAAACTGAATTAATAATGATGTACCCTCTGTGCTTTCCAATAGGAAAAAAAGTCATTACAGAAATCAATGGAAGCTCAGACCTTCACTTCAGAACAACAAAAGTGCCTGTCATTGAGATAAAAAAGAATCCACATTTGCTGCTGGCAATTTTTTTCATTACCTCAGGAGCATGAGTCTGAGTTTCTGCAATCACTTCTCCTTTCTGTGAATTATATGTGGATAGTACGTTTTGAAAGCATGTTTTTTTTTTTTATTATTATTCTTGAGCTACAGTAAAAATGTTACAAAACATGTGATCAATTCTTCTAGTAATTATGTAAGATTTTAGTCCACTATGCCTATGAAGGTCAATTTGATGGGCTATTTTAAGAAATATTAGTCATTTTTTTCTCGGAAGAAAAATTACCTTGACATTCTCATAAAATTTAAAAATCTACTTGCTATGAAGGGTCTAGGGAAAATTCACAAGTTGGAGTGCATGCCACAGTAATTATAGTGATGGTGATGATAGTGACTAGGTTGTTGATATTGATTTCTCCTTTCCTTTATTAAAGACACAACACCCATAGCAGGTGGGGGGAGGAATATTTTTAACACTTTTCAGGTGGGAGAGACTGAGGTAGGGGGAGTTGAAGGGCCACAGGCTGAGCCAGTGAGAGAGACAGGGTTGCATGGGAGGCTAGGAAGGCATTAAAGCAGGCGTGGTGGGGTTTTAGAAAGCTAACTGGTGCAGCATGGAGAACACAGTGGGCTAGGAGTGGCAGCCTGGGGAGCACTTGAGGGGATACTGCAGTGGTCCAGCTGGAAGACGTCGGTGGCTTGGACAAGGATGGTGGCCGTGGAATAAATGACAGGACAAAAGGAAGAAATATTAGGGGAGACAGGACTTGGTGATTGAGTGGAGGTAAGAGATGAGGCAGATGAAGGTGTTCAGGATGATGTCTCTTTCTGTCTGGGACAGTGAAACATTCCCCAAAAGAAGGAATACCGAGGAATAGGTTTAGGAAATGGGGAGGAGGGGTGGGAGGAAGGAAAGATAACAAGTTCAGTTTTTCACGTGTTGAACCTCAGGTATGTGAAAAATATCCAGCTGTGGATGCCCAGTAGGCACTGGGGCTCAGGAGAGAGGGGTGAGTGGGAGGCAGTGATTTTGAAATCAAGGGCACAGAACTGTTCATTTAAAGCATAGGTGTGAATGGAATTATCATGAAGCCAAAGCAAAGCCTAGGGTAAAATTCCAGGATCATCAAGATTTAAAAGTTGGTATAAAGTACAGTTAGGAATAGCAGCTAAAGGGGCACCCGGGGGGGGCTCAGTCAGTTGAGCGTCTGACTCTTGGTCTCAGCTTAGGTCTTGATCTCAGGGTTGTGAGTTCAAGCCCTGCACTGGGCTCCTCACTAGGAATGGAGCCTACCTAAAAAAGAAAAAAGAAAAGAAAAGAAACAGCAGCTAGACTGGGAGAAGGAGAAACAGACATCATATAAGTCAAGGCAAGAGCATGTCTTGAGAATGAGAAAATGTGGACTTTATCAAGTGTTCTCAAAGCTTAAGGGTATCTCCTCTTTTCAGAATATGGCAACAGATTTCTGAAAGCTAATGTCACCTGTTTCATAAGAACCATACCTGCCAGAAGACGTTAGAAATACAATTAAGATCTTGTTGACCAACTTCTCCATCAAGTGGTCACCACTGCCTAAAAGCTTTCATACTTTTTTTGTCTGTGAGCCACAAGAAGAAACCCATTTTATATTGTGACCCAGCTCACAGAAACATACATATATTTAACATATTAAAACAAAGGTTTCATAAGATGCTTTTTAAACTTTAGTACACACCATCAATTCGGTTATTTTCCATTCCAATCCACTTCACACCATTCCAGTCCTTTGCATTAAAAATAATGCTAGCTATGTCCCTCAAAATTGATTTCATGGTCCATCAACCGGTCTTGACTTATGGTTTGGAAAATACTGCCATCACCCATTTGATCCCCTTTCCTCCACCTCCCTCACTCCTGCCAAGGGCAGGACAGCTTCCCATGACAGAGGTTGATGGAGGAGAAAATACTCTTTCCCGGATTCTGAACCACTTTTCCAAAGCTTGTGACAAATCTTGTGGTTTCAGTATTGCACTATATATTTTCTGCACTAAATTCTTTTGGCAGGTAGAATTTAAACTGTTGTTAAAATTTCATCTTTTACTTGGAAACAAACTTTACTCCAAAGTGTAAGAACATACTATGTAAGTTGCCCAAGGTTACCTGGCTAGGTTCACAGGCTGGCTGCAAACCAAGGACTGTTTGGCCTTGGAGCTGAGCTTGGAGCCCTGTCAGTGACAAACACAGCTCCGTATTTCCGTCCATCTTGGACATGCACAAGCATGTAAGACCTCCGACGTGCCAAGTTTCTTTATTCATTTTGGAAATTTGTACCATATAAATTATTTGCTCTCACAGAGCTGTGATGACTGTACTTTTTGTTATCCTTTTCAGAATCAAATAAACATGTAGAGGACACTGCAAGCTCTTTGCTTCACCTAATGGGAAAGGAGGCCAGGGCATATTCAAGAGCCATTTTTCTTTGCAGAGTGATGTCTTCTTTCTTAAAACACCAGCTTCCAGAAAAACTCCTCGAAAATGAAAATGAGGTTCTAGATAAATGAAGTCACTGTAAATAGCGGCTGAAGTATTTCACTGCCTTTAGTGGTCAGAATATTTTCTTCAGAGAGAAAAATGACTTTGTCCTTTTTGTTGTTGTTGTTAATAGGGTACTTTTTTTTTTAACTTGAACAATCAGAAATGTGTAATCAACAGAGAAAGAAATCACTCTAAAACCTATTACCTGAAACACTTGGCATACATGATTTTGGACATCTCATTATGCTTCTCTGTTCACACAGGAATGATTAGATGGCTGCATACACAGACAATAACTAGATTATACCATACATATGGTTTTAATCAAAGTTGCAAATTTAGCCTGATTTGAACTTTATTTAAGATTTTATTTATTTATTTATTTATTTATTTAGTGCGAGTGGGGAGAGAGAGAATCCCAAGCAGACTCCACGCTGAGCTCGGAACCCAACCCCAGGCTCAATCTCAAGACCCGGAGATCATGACCTGGGCCAAAATCAAGAGTCAGATGCCTGACCGACTCAACCACTCAGCCATCCCCTGATTTGAACTTTAATAGAAAAAGAAATTGAAATGAAATTAAAGGAATTGTTGTAGTTCAAGTGTTTCATCACCACAAGAGATATTAATTCCTAAAAGATCTTTTAAAGTAAGAAAATGGCTTATGAAAAATATTGAATGTTTGGTTATCAAGATGATGAAATATTTTCACTTTAGATCACATTTAATGGCTTCTTGCTAGGAAACTTGGTATACTTATACACTTTCCCCACCTTTTAATTTGTTATATTATTGTTTAGGTTTCAAACATTTATAAGAAAGTTCGATAACCACATTTCCCATCACTATTTAGTCTCAGTTCTTCACTTAGATGGTCTCAATGCATACACCAGTCTTTTCACAATGACAAATAATCTCGTCAGTACTAAGCTCTTCTTTCAGGTTCATCTTTACCTCTGTCAGCCAGATATCATCTTTAGTTAGTGATTTTCTCCCCATCAAGTAGATCTCAGGGGAGGGCTCTCCTGACATCTCACTTGCTTGAAAATACATCTGTTGAACTTGTTAAGAATCCTAGATCACACCTATTTTTCCCTCAGAGGATGTATCACTGTCTTCTGTTGCGTGTTGCCACACAGAAATCATCCCCCTCCCTCTGCCCTCCTTAAGCCCTGCTCTTGCTATGACAGTCACAAAGTACCTTATCTTCTCAAAGTTCAGTAAACTCACCAGGATAGGTCTTCCTACTGTTTTTATTACATTTTCCCAGACTGAGCATGCACCTGTGATGTGCAGCTCCAGAGAGTCATTACCACTTGCTCAAGTACTATCAGTTAGCCATAGGGTTTTCCTCTCATATAACATTTTTATTTTCCATCTCTTCCCTAAGTCTGCCCACTTGCTTAAAAATTCTTCCCCTTGTCTTAGAATTTTTTCTTTAAATGCCTGCTTGTTTGCTTTCTCTCTCCCCTGCCTCCCTTCCTTCCTCCCTTCTTTCCTTCTTTCCTTCTTTCCTTCCTTCTTCCTTCCTTTCCCTTTCTTTCTTCTTTTCTTCCTATTTACCATTAGAGATCATGTTGTGTATGGACTCAAACTATGAACAGTTATTTGTCTGCACTTTTCTATTCCCATGAGAAAGCTTTTCAGGAACTTTTCACGTGTGTGTGTGTGTTTATGTGTGTGTGTGTACGTCTTTCTCCCTTTCAGTAATAATGGAGAGGTGCTATGCCAGATTCTTTGGGACTATTACTCTTTGAACAGGGCCAGTTATTTATTGAATATTGGGCGAATGGGTATAGGAGTGAGGGTATGTCACACACCTCCTCTCCAAGTCATATTATCCCTTTGCTGGAGAGCCTGCCCACCCTCACATCTGGGAATGACAGGAGCCTGATGTGCCATAAGACACATCAGTAAGGTCATAGTCGCCCTAGTCCCAGCCATCATCGCTTCCCCTCCCTCCTGCACCCTTCTCACCGGGGCGACTGGGCTTCTGCAGTGAATGTGTCACTTGAACATGATTTCTCTTTCAGCACCTCCTGTTCTGACATTCTGTGGCACCAAACTGGGGCTCATGGGGACATTTCCTCAATTTCTGGTGGCAGAAATCCTTAGATTCCATACCCTTAGGTTGTTACGTAAGCCTCTTAATACTGTGACATTTATTCTCGTAAAATTAAATTTCTACTGTTGGTGTTTAAGACAGTATAGATTCACTTTCAGTTTCTGCAGTTGTTTTCCTTTAGATTTCACAGTATTTTGCTTGTACGCTCCCTAGCTTGTGGCTTGGGGTTTGGCCATTTGCTCTGTTTCCTTGAACATGGGCATCATCTGTATGTTCTGCATTCTTTCTTGCTTGCAATGAGTTTTGAGGGACAGGTGAAATGTGAAAATGTCCATTCACTACTATCTTTAATAGGAAGAGCTGGTGGCACAGAATTCTGCGCTCAGTTTCACTTAAAAATGCCTGTTATTCCAATAAGTTTGGATATTTCAGAGGTGATGGACCTCCTTGTTTTCTCGGCCACAGAATAACATTTTGACCAAATTCTTTTCCCCACTTAATTAACTTTCCCTCACCTAAGAACCCAATGCTTCTGTCTTCACCAAGAAACGGTTTTCCAATTTAATCTGACAGAACATTCCAAGAAAATTTAGCAGGGAATATCTAAAACTTCTCTTTTTTCCATTAGTTAGTACAATAGATGGTTTATCTTTGCACAGTTACTAGGTGTTTGAGTCTTGTGTTTTTAAATTAGCCAAAAGGAAAAGAATCAACTTACATGAAATACTGCACAGTATAAGTAACTTCAGCTCCTTGTAGGCCCTCAGGTGGACTCCACTGTAGGATATTCCTCATGTTTATGGATAAGAAGGTAATATTTGTAGGCTTGGGTAAACCACCAGAGATGCAGAGAACTGAAGAAGGAGTAGAGAAGAATCAAGGTCTTAATGGAGAAAAAGGAAAACACAACCCCTGTGGTAGACAGTCTTCAGACATGGCCCCAGTTAGCCGCACCTTCCTGTACTCATGTCCTATTTCCTCCTAAACCTGAGCTGACCCGATGACTCACTTCAACCAGTGGAATGTGGCAGAAGTAACTCTGGGACTAAGTCTTAAGAAGGTCTGGCAGTTTCTACTTTTGCCCTTTTGAAAGTCCTGAGCTGCAGGGTAAAAACCTGGGCCACTCTGCTGGAGGCCACACAAAGAGGGAAATGTTCAGTTGTCCTAGCTGAGCCCAGCCTTCCAAGCAGGAGGCTGGAATGAAGCCACTGTGCCCACTCCAGCCCCATCTGCCATAGACTGAAGCTGCATGAGAGACTCCAAATGAGACCAGAGGAAGAACCATCCAGTTGAGCCCCAGTTAACCCTCAGATTTGTGAGAAATAATAAAGTGATTGTTTTAAACCATTTTGGGTAGTTTGTTAATGCACCAGCAGATAACTGAAATGATCCCCTTATTAGATACAGAAATAAAATTTAGGATAAATGGCCCTGAAAGGCTCAAGTTTTGGAGATTGGTGTTAGAGTGAGCTTTACTAAAGTACATAATAAAGCAATAATTAGAAAAGAAACCAGTGAAAGAAGACAACATATTTAATCAAATGCTGATATGTTCATGTAACTGTGCTCTAAGAAAATGTATCCTAGAGGATTAATTTGTAGGAAACTTCTGTAGAAAAATGAAAGAATTGAGACACTACCAACAAACTAGAAAAGGACAAAAGGAAAGTGGAGACAGTTTCTTATAAAAGAAAACAAGGATGATCCTTGAATTAAAATAAATTTTAAAAATCATTGGTAACGTGTAAGAATCAAAATGTTAAAATATGGGCGAGACCACAAAGTCCTGGGTTTATATTCAGATTTTATGAAGAACAGATCTCATCATAAAGACACATATTTTAGTCAATGAACTTGGAAAATAAAAAATTTTGATACTGCAAACCAAACTTAGGAAATGAAATTTAGCTAAGTCACCAAAGACTGGTCTAATTTCAGCTACAGTCCCATAATTCTTGTGTAAATTGGCTGGGGCTAACGTCGTCGGAGAAAGAAATTAGTTTTATCCTTGGGGTAATCCTTGGCTAAGATTAGCTCTATACAATGTATTGTAATTCCACAAACCAAATGAAAAGAGAGAAAACAATTCTTTGCTTTAGAATTAAACTTTGTAATGCAACCCTAATTCCAAGCCAAAATAAGCTCTTTAACATGCAGCAGAGTAACCAAAATATAGATTGCTGAGTGTGTGTTTGGGTATGTGTGCATATGTTATATTTGTGATGGCTCCTACTTTTAACCTTGATCATTTTTTTTAATACCTCAGTTTTATTTATTTTTTTTTTTTTTTAAAGATTTTATTTATTTATTCATGAGAGACAGAGAGAGAGAGAGAAACAGAGGCAGAGGGAGAAGCAGGCTCCCCGCGGAGCAGGGAGCCCGATGCGGGACTCGATCCCAGGACCCTGGGATCATGACCTGAGCCGAAGGCAGACGCTTAACCGACTGAGCCACCCAGGCGTCCCGCTCAGTTTTATTTTTAAGAAGAAAGTTAAATACTCAAGGAGAAGCACTATCAGCTGATCACTGTGTGGGTATGTGTCTGGTAGGGGCAGAGATCTCAAAAAGACACAGCCTGCCCAATGTCTGTCTTTGATTTTTATCCCTCTAGCTCTCTGGAACCATCGTGTATCAACTGGTATGGGTCTTTTTTTCTGGAGATCATATGCTATGAATAATTATCAGTGATTTAATACTGCTCTGTGCTATCAATAGGTTCTGATTTTTAATGAGAGTTTTGAGGATGAAACTGAGAACATGGGGGAGGCAGAGCCATGAAGCACTGTGTTTTCCAACCCTTCAAAAGTGAGGAACGCTTTTAACATAAAAAGTTCCAAGGGTCTTTTCAGATCTAAAACCTGCGGTTTTACATGTTTATATGACACATGCATGTGAAGAGTGGTTAGCATCTTGTAAGAATGAAAATTAAAATAGACTGTGTATTATAATATCACGGATGGAAGATATTACCAAAACATGGCTCCACAGAACTAACTGATAAGAAACTAGAATATTCCGGTGTGTGGCAACTTAAGTTTGGAGATATAAAACACAAGTTATGTTAGATATTGTAGTTCAGAGATATGTTCCAATGTTTAATCTATAAAAATCTTTATCTTCAACACCTCTGATTTCTGTTCATTTTTTTTTTTAAGATTTTATTTATTTATTTTTTTGAGAGACAGAAAGAGAGCATGGTAGTGTGCTCATTGGGGAGGAGTAGAGGGGGGAGAGAGAGGGAAGAGGGGAAAGAATTTCAGGCTGACTCCGCACTGAGGGCGGAGCCTGATGGGGAGTGGGGGCTCTCTCTCAAGAGCCTGATATCATGATCTGAGCTGAAACCAAGAGTAGGTTGCTTAAACAACTGAGCCACACAGGTTCCCCTTCTACTTATTTTTTAATGGAAGTAAACAGTTGACAAAATTCTCAAGATGCCTAAAACATACCCAAAACAGTTTTAAGAAATAACCTGGAATAAAAAAAAAAATGGATTGCTCATTTCAAGTTAAGGTAATTTAATTTTCTTGGTCATTGTTAGGAGGAAATAAAGCAATTTTGCTATTCTGAAATGAACCATGCTCTGGAATGTGCTGTCAATCTTTAATGTTCACTGGTTCAACAGACATCTTGCTTCATGTTTTATAATTGTTTAAATGATCCTCTAGAAATGTTATGTCAATTATCAAAATAGGTTAAAGAAAACAGTGTGACGATAACACTAAAACATTAAACATTTTTTTCTCATGTCATTCTATTTTTTGAAAAGAAGATATATTTCATTGGAAACGTGAAATGCATATGCTACCGCCTCCAAAAGTCTACGTTATGGGTAAATCATGTGTATCTCCACACTTTGGGTAGCCAGCCTCCAAGATGGTTCTCAATAATCTCCTCCTCCTGGCATTCCCAGCCTGCATATCCTCTCCCACATTGTATCTGGGTTGGTCTCTAAGTTTTAATAGTTTGATTTTATCTTTATAAAAAAAATTAAAAACCCAGTGAGAAGACTGGGAACTTATTAGCCTTTTAATAGCAAGTGGGGATTGCAGTGACAACTTTTTGGATATTTTTTAAAAAGATAAATGTTTAGTTAAACTCACTGTAAATGCACTGACAAGGATTCAGAGTAGTAAACACCTTTAATAGAAATACATTTAAAAATGGATATTATGGTTTGGTACACTATTTCTGGGAAAAGAATATTCTAGCTTTTAGTCCTGCAGAGTCTTCTTCTTGGATTGACATTATTTATCTGAATATATAGGCAGAAAAGATATCAGTTTGGGATCATTCCCTTGTCAATAAATCAAAGTATTATCAAGGAGCTTCCCTACCATGAAAAAGGAGGGCATGTTCTGGTATCAGCCCAGTTCTGTCACCCCAGCACACAAAATATCCCTTGTTATGACATAGTTTGCTATTTCTGAACCATTTCTCATCAGAGCAAATTAAGCCATGTAATCTTTCTTCACCTCTTGTCTCTCTGCTTGTATTTCTAGAAATGGATATTCATCAATTGGGGGGGTTGATAGTAATTTATTTACTTTTATCATTTATAATAGTTGTTAATTTTGGAATTTTAATGATTTATCTTTGATCAATGGAAATAGATGTTTCTTAGTATGGTGAGGTTTGACCTTTCTGCAAAGAAGAGTTATATGGACTGTCTGCTCCTTGGGTTAGTTCTGGTTTCAGTAGGATATGGGAGGTCTTTCGGCATGATTAAAAATTATGCCATTCATGACAGGCTAAGAGATTTTATTTTAATAGTAGATACAGTATATGAATAAAAGCCAACTTGCATAAGACTTTAAAAATATAATAAATATTGTGAAAACCTTTACATGTTATCATATTTAGTTGAAGTGAGGCAATGGCTAGCATATAATGAAAAGAGTGGCTAACATTTATTGAATCCTTACCATGTAGCTGACTCAAGTCTATGTGCTGTATACAACTAAATCATACAATTTCCATAACAGCCCTCTGGAAGGTACCTCCATTATCATCTCCATTATACAGATGAGGAAACTGAGGCACAGAGAAGTTGCACAAGTTCACACAGCTAGTGAGCAGAGGAGGTGGGTTCAGAACCCACACTGTTAAACTCCTCACTCACCTGCTACCCTTGCAAACTAATCCTTATCTGAATTTAAACAAAGACAAGACTGATGAAAAAACGCATATTATCCTAGCTATTCATATATAAAATCATTTAAGTATTAATAAATATTAGATATTGATGTCATCAGTACCTTTCTTTAGATCCCACCACACCCTGTATTAGGAAACCCTTTTCCTTTTCCTTTCAGAGTATTTTCTTTTATTTTGGCCCATATCTGATCCTGGAGAATGCAAGTAGGAACTCTATTTCTGCTTTGACACAATCCTCAGACAATGTATGGTGACTAGAAAAACAGGGATTTTTAAAAGGATGTGTTTGAGTCTATTCTGGTGTCTTTTTTAGTTGCGGAGTACATGCCTTCTATCAATTTGAAACCATACCAAAACTTAAAGATGTAGAAATAATATATTTTGCCTTGGCCTTGGGCTTTAGCTCTTGGTCTCCCCTACAGAATACACTACAGTCAATCCCATTTATATTAATGAGAAACATCAGTTCAAGAGTCATCTTATTTATCCATTCAAGTAATATTTGTTGGTGCTATTATGAGTTGAATTGTGCCCTCCCCAAAAAAGATATATTGAAGTTCTAATCCCTAGTACCTCAAAATGGTTCCTTATTTGGAAGTGGGGTTGTTGCAAATATAAGTAGTTAAGAGGAGATCATACTGGAGTAAAGAGGACTTCTAATCCAATATGACTGGTGTCCTTTTAAGAAGATGGCCAGATGGGGCGCCTGGGTGGCTCAGTTGGTTAAGCGACTGCCTTCGGCTCAGGTCATGATCCTGGAGTCCCGGGATCGAGTCCCGCATCAGGCTCCCTGCTCGGCAGGGAGTCTGCTTCTCCCTCTGACCCTCCCCCCTCTCATGTGCTTGCTCTCTCTCATTCTCTCTCTCTCAAATAAATAAATAAAATCTTAAAAAAAAAAAAAGACACAGTGACACAGGAAAAATGCTATTTGAAAATGGGGGATTGGATTCCCTACAAGCCAAGGAATGCCTGGGACTCCCAGAAGTGGGAAGAAGCAAGGAAGTAGCTCCTCTAGAGGCTTCAGAGGGAGCACAGTCCTGCCAACACTTGGATTTTGTACTTCCAGCCTCCAGAACTGGAAGAAAATAAATTTCTGTTGCTTTAAGCCACTCAGCCTGTGGTACTTTGTGAAGGCAGCTCCAGGAAATGAATGTAGGTGCTGCTATATAGATATCTAATGGTGAATACAGCTGAGTTCCTGCCCTTCTGGAGTTCCCAGACCAGGAGGAAGAGGGACATCGTTAACAAGTAAAAAAATAAACAAACATGTACTTATAAATTTGGTGATTAGGCTATGAAAGGGAATAAGGTTGGAGCAGTGGGCCACAGAACCTACTCAGATAGGGTGTTAGGCGTCAGCTTGGGGTGGGAGGGCAGTGTTCCAGGCAAAGACCCCTGAGATGGAAAAAAAAAATCTCATCCAAAAAGACATTTCCTTGGAACTGTCAAAAGGCCAGTGTGTTTGGGGAAAAAAAAAAAAGTGAGGAAGAGGGGAGTGGCCAAGAAGAAATTGAAGAAGTACATAGAGCTGGAGTCCTTATCTCTATAAGCCCTGGGAGGGAATCTGGATTCCATTTGAAATTCAGTGCGAAAGTATTGAAGACCTTTAAATAGGGGATGCCATGAGCCTATTTATATTTCGAATAGATTAATTCATTACTGAGGGGAGAAAGATTGGATGGGGGCAGGAATAGAACTGGAGAGACCAGCAGGACCATAATTACAGCAGTCCTAGCGAGGAAGGATGGGCTTGCACCCCGATGCTGGCTGTGGATATGGAGATGGGTGGGCAGCTCGCAGCTCTGTTTTCAAAGTAGAAACAACAGGGCCTCCTGATGAAGCAAAACAAGAGTCTCAGCAGCAGAATTCCTATGTTATGAAAGCTCACAAAGGAAGATTTATCAAGGAATACTCGCCCTTTTATCTGTTTTGATGATGCAAAGGAGTATTAGAAAATAGAATTAGCACTTTTTTTTAAGGAGAAGAAATAGCACACTTAAAGACAGTTGATAACTAGTATTTTCTCGTGTTTCTTAAACCTTTGTGAAGGTTTTAGGCATTATGTTTGTTTCAAGTTCGGAAAGCATAAAAGAAGACACTCCTGAGTAAACATTTAAATTGAGATAAGTCATTTTTCTAACCTGCCAGTACCGATAAGATAATTTATTCAACACTGAAGTGAAAATATGTCACACCCACATCGATGTCAGGAGTCATGTGCCAACTTATGAGTAACAAAAGCATTTTTGTTCCCATAGATTTATGGCCTGTAAGGACAGCTCTGATTCTCTGGTAGTCCATCCATTTCACATCCTAAATCATAGAGCTGTTGGATTGGCACACAGAGTTTTATTTCTGGGAATGCTGTAGAACTACAACTTTAGTTTGGAACACAAGATTCTTCATGGTCTGGTCTGACCTTTCCTTTGCAATTCTGCCAAATGCACCATATTCACCAGACACACCAAACTACCTGTGATACCCTAACTTGTTCCACTGTTCTGTGCCTTTACGATTTTGGTGCCCTCCTCCTAAAGCATCTTTTGGAACTAAAAGACCCCTCATTCCTCCGTGTGTGTATCCATGTGTGAATACTGGCTCGGACTATTTTAATGACGTGATGATGCTGTGATGTTACGTAGGGTATGCATGGTCTCCACTAAAGTGCGGGGTGGGGGGCATTCTTGATGATAGTCATCTGGATAAGAGGCTGGTCTTTGAAGAGAAGATGGAACTCAGCAGACCTCAAAAAGGGGTGGGAACTCTGGGCTCCTTTTCAGCTTCCCTGACCAGGTATGGACTTTGAGCAATGGAGGGATACTTAATGGTGCCCCTTGAATTGTGGTTATTTAAGATGGCCTCTGCATTATCAAAGCTGTGAAAGGTCAGTAAGGAGGTGTCTACTTAATGAACTTCCAATTAACGATTGGTTAGCTCTATCTGTAAGCCACATCATTCAGATTTGTGTCTGCTCTCAGTGTTTATTTTCCTTTTGTAATATCTTGGTCTTTGGGGAAGTTTCTAGCTCAACCTCATTTATGTTATACACCATAAGGAGAAAGTCCTGTCTCTGTTCTTGGGTCTTTTTAGTAGGAAGAGAACAGATAAATGACATTTGAAATGGGTAAATCTGTAACAACTTCATTGGTGGAATATTATAAAATGTGGCTACTACATTTGTTCCAAGAGTTACCTTGCATAAATATAGATCTCCAGGTGTAGCAAAATGGTGTGCAACATTTTCCTAGTGGCTTCAAAGCTAATACTACATCCTCTAAGAATGTTGCAGTTTTACTTATATGCCTGACAGTCAAAGACATTTCCATTTCATTACACTGTGGGAAAAGCTCATGGATAAATTAGTGCCTAATGTACGCCCATAAAAAGTGGTGAGGTTTTCAGAGTGAACTCACGAAGGGTCAGGGTAATCAGTCTTGAGGTTACCCAAACCTCTGTCTTTGAGTGCTGAGGCAAGTTGATTTTCCTATTATGGACTGTATGTTCATCCACCAGTGAGGAAAACAACCAGGCTGTAAGAGGCTCAACAGTCAAATGTGTCCATGTCTGGTGACTTCCCCTGTGGGGCCCTTCAAGTTTCTCAAGCTCATGACTAACTAGGGAACCTTGGCATAGAGGAAACCCTGCCCAACCTTACCCAGAGAACGTTTCCAGCCCCTTGCCCCTTCTGTCTTTCTGAAGCTAGAGCAGCGTTAAGGAATCACCAGGTTCTGAGCCGTTGGACATTGGGCTCCATGTTTTATAGTCTTTGTATCCCCAGCACGAGGCAAATAAATGCTTTTGAACTGAACTAACCAGGGGCTGGTGGGGCTCACATAAATCATGAAGGCAGGGCAGGATCCAGATACACATGAAGATTGAATGGGGGTGGGAACTGCCTAAACTGCCAAATCTTGGTATCTTGAAACCACCTTGGTCAACTTACATTGTACACACTCAACAGATGCTTTTTAATGAAGGAACAGTAGCCCATGCATGGCAAGTGGCTGCTACATATTGCCAAGTGTCTTTTGAAATAGGAAAATACCTTAATATGATTGTATCAGCTCTTTATTGTGGGAAGGGAGGTTAAAAGAGTTAATAAAAAGCACCAGAGGGTAATGAACCAATTTCAGAAAGCACGAGCTGTACACAACTCATCGTAACCACCAAATGAGAGCCAAATGGTATTGCTGCCTTTAGACTGATTATCTTTGGTCTTGTTCTAACTTCATCATGCTGAAAGGAAAAGCAGATTTTCTTTTGTCTCAGGTTGTAAACTAGTTCTCTTGAAAAATATTAACTCCTCTTTCTCCTCTTTTCTCTAATTATATATCAAGGACCCTTAAAAACTAGTCATCTAAAAACAGCCCTTACAATGTTATTCAGGAACTATTTACCTGAGTCAGGAGGATACCTGACTGAGGCCAAAGAAAAGATACACAGCTGTGTTCTATAAAGGAGAGAGCACGGGTTGGCGTTAACATTAGTTCCTGTAAACTCGATGGTCTTCTCCGAACCTCCATCTCCACAGTTATTTCTCTACTCTCTCTTGGCCCACTCACTGCTGGATGTGTGGGCTGCCTCGATGTTCTCTCTAATAATACTGTCCCTCACACAGGGCTGCCATCTGCCCTCCCTCTCTGGCTTCTAGTAATTGTTTATGTGAGTAGGTCAGAGAGAAGCTCTAAGAACAAGAGTTCCAGAGCCACACTGGAGCCCACTCCCTGCCCTACCACTTAGCACAGCCATGTGCCCTCAAGTCGGTTACTTAACCTTTGTACCTCAATTTCCTCTTTGTAAAATAAAACAATACTACGTGCTTCATAGGATTGATGGGATGATTAAATAAGATTCTTTACATAGACCTCCTGGAACAGTGTCTGGCACAAAGGAAGAGCTCAATCATTGTTCACTTAGTGTTCTCCTCCATAGTTACTATTCTCACTTTACAGATCAATCGATAGAGCCCCAGAGAAGCTGCATGATTTGGCCATGGTTATTCAACCATTTGGAGGATACCTGACTGAGGCCAAGGGTTCTGACTATTGACAGGGCTCCTACAGTAGGATACTCACCTACCGCCTTTAGGAAATGCTCCAAAGAACACTGTTGTGGGAAGAAGGGATTGTATGATCATTATAAATTTTGCATGTGATAGATGATTGATTCTAAGGAGAGATAGAAGAAATGCAATGAGGAAAACCCAAGTATTTCTTCTTCATTGAAGCTTTTCCTGGTGGAACTGTACACAGCCACGTCATTCCTTCAACATAGTTACTGGGCACCTACTGTGTGCTAGAAATAGAAACTGATAGGCACTAGGGGGCAGCAGAAGCCAGAAACACACAGAAGGCTCTGCTGCTCGCATGGAGCCAGCAGATATTGTTTGAATCTGGGACACAATCCATCAATATATGCTTTCCCTGCCAGGAATGTGAACATTTATGTGGATGAGTGATGCATGAGTCATACAGAAAAAGCAGCGCTATTTCTTTATAGCCACACCTCAACAAATAAATTTATGTGCTTAAACATGTTTTTGACTATTGCTGTTGGTACCTAGTAGCAAGCAAGACCTTCAAGTCGACACTACTTTTTAAAAGAAATATATTGGAGTTTACCCATCAAAGAGAGGGTGCATCTTCCATGTGGTTCCCAGGGGAGGGTTTATAATTATTCCTACGGTACTGCTCAGCTCATGGCATTTGGGGCATGCCTCCTTTCAGCTATAATTGTTATCAGAGGTAGCTTATAAACATGCAAGAAATTCCATCTCATTTTTTTTACAGCCACACCTTGTTTTTGCCCAACCGTAGCCTGATTTCCCAGCTTGATTACCCAAGTTTGTTGGAAATGGCTTGGAATACTTTGAAAATTAAATCATACCTCCAAGATGAAGGTTTGCCGCTTAATGGGCTATTCTGACCAACATGTGCAGGCTCTACTTGGAACTCTGAAAAAAGGAGTTTAAGAAATACATCACGGTGAGATTTTTGTGCATCACCTTCTAAAAGGTCTATTTTGAAGGCACCGTTATTAACTTGTATATGTCAGCCCCACTGTTAGAAAATCAGTTGTAGGTCAGACGCTTAATGACTGAGCCACCCAGGCGCCCCGCAAAGCCATTCTTTTATTCGTATCTCTATCACTTGAAATTTTCAGAGAGAAAGTTAACAAAACAAAAATGTGAGAAAATAATTAATAGAAAAAGTAAGAGAGTTTTAAAAATAATTATTTAGTGGAAAGGAACTGGGAAGTAATTATTTAGGGGCGATTTAGAAGTCATTAATAGTATTTGCTTCTTGTTCATTGTGGACTGGCATTTTGAGGTAAATGAAGTTGATGGTGTGATCACCGTTGTAATCTCAGATTTTCCAGTTGGACAAGACCAAAATGGAAGTGTAGAGTAGCCATCAAAAACACTGTCAGAGGGCGCCTGGGTGGCTCAGTTGGTTAAGCGACTGCCTTCGGCTCAGGTCATGATCCCAGGGTACTGGGATCGAGTCCCACATCGGGCTCCCTGCTCGGCGGGGAGCCTGCTTCTCCCTCTGACCCTCTCCCCTCTTGTGCTGTTTCTCTCTCGCTCACTCTCTAAAAAATAAATAAATAAAATCTTAAAAAAAAAAAAAACACTGTCAGAAAGGTAAATGTGATTTTCAGTGGGCTAACTCTCCTCTATAGTGAAAGTAGAAGCTTTGATGTTTTTGAGGGTGACCAGGACTACGATCAGACTTCTCTGGGGTTGAACTATGCCTTGATGAAGTTGGGTAACTGCATGCAATAAGATGAACAGAAGTCCCACATTCTGCCTGGGCCACACTGAAGATCAGCTCTTTTAGGTCCTTAACTGCCACAAAGATGTAAAAAAGCACGGGTCATTAGAAAAGCAGAGCAACAATGAAGAGGCCACGCACAAAGACGAGTCAAGGGCATTGCTGCGCTGGGCAATGGGCATTGCACCAGCCTGGAAACTTCTCCAGGGACAACTGAGAGAATGGATCAATTAAGACATTCCCTTTGCTCTTGCTCACTAAAGCCAACAGAGCCTTCAAAGGGCTGTGTTGATTAAGGAAGTGGGAAACATCACCTAGGACACCAGCCTTATCTTGCAAAACCACAGCTGTAACGATTGTGCCTTTTGATAACCGTGTGTGTAGTTTGATTCTGTATTGCAAAAAGCTGCAGACCACAGTGATTCGAGGCTGCCAATGACCATGAAGTCACGCTGTCCTATAGCTACCAAGCTCCTTACTCCTGCCCACGTTTTGTTTGCTGATTTGTAGTTTTATAAGAAAGAACTGTAGGTGTGAAAAAGGAATATTAACTACCTGGTAATTTATAGAGAGAATGTGCTTAGAGCAGGATTTGGCTTCACAGGTGTACCTTGGTGACACTGCAGGCTTGGTCCCTGGCCACTGCACTCACAACAAAGTGAGTCGGATGAATGTTGTGGTTTCCCAGTGAATACAAAAGTTATGTTTACATTATACTGTTGTCCGCTAAATGTGCAACAGCATTATGTCTGAGAAACCAATGTACATAACTTAATTAAAAAAATACTTTATTGCTAAAAACTGCTAACCATCCTCTGAGCCTTCTGCAAGTTCATAATCACTGATCACAGATCACTGATAACCAGAACAAATATAATAATGATGAAAAAGTTGGAAATATTGCGAGAATTACCAAACTGTGATACAAAGACAGAAAGTGAGCAAATGCTGCTGAGGACAATGGCGCTGATAGACCTAGCTGCTTGATGCAGGCTTGCCACAAATCTTCAATTTGTGAAAAATGCCATGTTGACAAAGTGCAATAAAATGAAGTATGCCTGTATTTTCCTGCTAATATTTGAAATGAAAAAGAGCTGAATTTATATTAAGTTATAATTGTTTTACATAATATGGATGACAGCCTACCTATAACTATTTATTAAATTTATGTTTTTTTCCTAAAAGCATTGGAAGTATTTATTCATAGCAAGACATTTAACTTCGATACCTCATTGCTTGTATAATGCATCTTTTCTCCTCAAATAGGGAGAATGTGAAGTGATATATATAAAATTTTATATATATCTAATACCAAATTATATATATATATATACACACACACACATACCAGCAACTCTTATGAGTCTCAGTTTAGAGGACGCTTTTTATAGGAAGCCCTGCCTACCTTCTAGATTTGATTGGTTACCTTGTTCTGTGCTTCTAAAGAAGCGTGTTTTTCTCAGTTCTAGCATTTATACTCTAACGTAATTACCTGTCTGTGACTAAAAGCTCTGTGAAGAAAGAGACCTTGTTTTCATGTTCACCTCAATACCTACAACTGTTCCTGATGGATATGAGTGAATGACATTGAATGAATGAAAAGTGCTCAAATCACATTGTGTCGAGGTATATGTTAACTTCTGAAAACTCAAAATGGATGCATGGTGTGTTAAGGTAATTCTTCTTCATTAAATCTGATCACCTCGAATACCTTATTCCCCTAAGTTATTTGCTCCTGAAATGCATGTGATATTCTATTTTACACTTAGAAATTGTGAGCTAATTTTTAAAATAACGAAGTAAAGCATTTAGTAGATAATTTAGTGGACTTTTTGCAACACACATATTTTAATCTAAAATGGAGGAGGAAGGCTGGCTTGGAATTGGAATAGTTAGCCTTAAGTATGAAAATGGTCCTTGCTGGAGCAAGAGCGAGGATTTTGCAGTGAAAGTGCCCCTCATATAAGCCGAGGCAGGAGGTAGGGGTCTGAGGAGAGTGAGCCCCTCTGCTGAAGAAATTTAAACTGTACTGTCTTTATTACACACCATTGATGGCTCTCCCCCCGCCTTTTTTTATTGAGCTAGAATTGACCTATAACATTATATGAGTTTTAGGTTTACAAAATAGTAATTCCATATTTCAATATATTACCCAATGGTCTCTCTCTCTTATGTTCATGTTATGGAAATTACAAGAGAAGACCTCATCTCCGCCCTCAACATTCTCAGGAGAGACTTTCAGGCATGACACTTCTATGAAAGTTGCCCTTTGACAATGGACATAGACTATAAACATGCTGAGGAGGAGAGCCACCACATGGGGCTGAAAAGGTAGCTTTTCTCCACTTTAGAAGCCAAGCTCATGGATCCTGCCCTATGAGCCTGTGAGGGTATGGCAGGTGTTATGAATTCAGTTGTGCCTCCCAAAAGAAGTATGTTGAAATTCTAACCCCCAGTACCTCATAAAGTAACCTTAATTAGGTATAGCGTCTTTAGGGAGGTAATCAGTTAAAAAGAGGTCACTTGGGTGGGTCCTAATCCAATATGACTGACGTCCTTATAAAAGGGGGAAATTTAGACACAAAGAGAGACATGCACAGAGGGAAGATGATGTGAAGAGACAGGGAGAGCACCATGTGAAGGCAGAGAATTGGAATGAAGATCAACAAGCCAAGGGTTGCCAAAGATTGCCAGCAACCACCAGAAGCTAGGAGAGAGGCATGCACAGATGCTCCCTCACAGCCCTCAAAAGGAGTGAACCCTGGGGGCACCTGGGTGGCTCAGTGGTTAAGCGACTGCCTTCGGCTCAGGTCATGATCCCGGAGTCCTGGGATCGAGTCCCGCATCGGGCTCCCTGCTTGGCGGGGAGTCTGCTTCTCCCTCTGACCTTCTCCCTTCTCATGCTCTCTCTCTCTCAAATAAATAAATAAAATCTTTAAAAAAAAAAAAAGGAGTCAACCCTGCCAATATCTTAATTTCAGGCTTCTAGCTTCCAGAACCGTGAGATAATAAATTGATGTTATTTTTAAGCTACCCACTTCGTGGTACTTTGTTACGGCGGCCTCAGAAAACTGATACAGGAGGTGTCTTTTGCTTGCTTGTATCTTTCCTCAAAAATGAACACGGTGTTTACTGAGGAGAACAATGAATGCTTTAAAGGCTGCCGAATCTCCAGAAAGTAAAAATGAAGGGATTGACGCAAGAGGCAAAATATCTGCAAAGTTGAGAAGGAGAAAATTTAAATGGGGGAAATAATGTAAACAAATGCTTTAACTAGGACAATGAAGTTGCCAAAAAAACCTCCTATCCCCAAAATACAAACGCAACTGTATGGGCTGGAACTTTGAGGACCCTGGATGAAGAGCATACATGTTGAGATCGAGAAGCATGAGGACAACTTACTGACAAGTCTGTATAGGAAAAAGTATGGAAATTACAGCCAGTGGCTGTACGGGAGCCATTCTGTGGCTCAATGTGCAACACAGTGACCACCACAGTCCAAAAACAGAACTAGCGTTGAATAGATAATCAGTAAAAATTTTTTTTCCAGAAAAGAGTATCCTTAATTGCATCACAGACCCAAGCTCTAGATAAAACATTATGCCATACTTCCATCCTTTACCCTTCGAGAAGCAAACGGAAAGAAAACTACCTCCACAAAGTGAAATTGTCTTAATATGAAAGCCTGAGTTGAAATGAGGGTTCAGAGTCTGTGTCTCTTAGGAGAGGACAACAAAGAAAAGGAGGGCAGTGCTTTCAGGCATCAGGGACCCTATGTTCACTGAGAACTTGACGCTGAATCATTTAAGGACAAACAGGCCAGGTGTAGTGCTTGAAATGTTAGTAGACCAGCCATCTCATCATGACCTACAGGGAGGCAGCGTGGGAGCTTGCAGACAAACTGGAACACAGACATGCTAGAAAGACCAGGAGCGAGAGGCTGACATGACATAACTGGGAAGGTGGTTAGCTGAGAGAGGAGAAGACACAGATGGTGCGTTTGGTTATCTGCATAGCCTGTTCTGCATGGTTCTGCAAGGACCAACTGTGGGTGTAGATGCAAGAGAGTAAGACCTTAGCTCATTACGTGGAAGGACACTGTAATAGTTGGAAGTCTGCAATGACAGGACATCCTGTCTTGGGTGCCAGGCAGTGAGTGTCTTGTGATGACAGGTGCTCAAACAGACAGGTAATGATCTGGAAGTAATGCTTCAGAGGAGATTCATACGAGAAGCACTTGGATGGGACTTTAATAATGTCCTGTCAACCCCAGGTTTCTATTTCCAAAGGAATTCTGAAAACTAAAGTAGAGGATGTATTTAATTTTAATGTCTCCAGTTGGCAATTTTTCCCTAAAATTTTCTTGTTCTCCAATTTTATAAGTAATTGACATATCTTGGAATTGACTATAAAGATTTAATTCATTTTTCTGGTATCAGCTTTTGTGTCAAATAATCATAAATATGGACCAAGAAAAATCAGAACTCTTTCAGAATATCACACTCATAGCATAAGTGTAATGTTAATAAGATGGATAAAATGATTTTACTAATTAAAACATATGCTACATTAAGCTGCAGCGGATTCTCAGATGTCTATTTTTTTAAATTATCGTGGAGATAAATGTGTCAATGATACCTGGTAAAACTGTACAAAGAAGAAAAAGATGCAAATAGAAAATCATTTTTAAAACATCACATGTGTAATGAAAGGTGTTTTTAAGCAAAAACCTGCAAATTTACTGAGTAATATTTTGTGAAAAGTACTATGCCAAGCACTAACAAAGGCAACACACGGATATGCAGTTTTATTTATTTAAAATACTATAGGGGCACCTGGGTGGCTCAGTCAGCTTAGCGTCTGACTCTTGATTTCGGCTCAGGTCATGATCTCAGGGTCGTGGAACCGAGCCCCACATCGAGCCCCGGGTTCAGCGCAGAGTCAGCTTGTCCCTCGCCCTCTGCTCCCCCCACCCCGTCCCCGCTCCCATGCTCTCTCTCTGAAATAAATGTAAAAATCTTTAAAAAAATAAAATATTATAAAAAAGTTAATGTTTTATGTTGAAATGCTTATCCTAACATATTCATTTTATAACATGAATCATTCCATCTGCCTATTCCTTTGTCCAAAGTTTATGCTTAAATGGGAAATACACGTCTTACCTAAGGCTCTACCAGTCAGAGCCGGACCAAAGGTACAGAGAACTGTCAGTCCCTCCTCAGCCCTACCTCATCGTTCCTATACCACGCCACCTCCCAGAGGTAACGAATCTCCTTTGTTGGAGAGGGAATACTGCCTTCCCTGGGTTTGTTCTATAGGAAGCTCAATAAATAATTATTACAGGCAGTAGGTACACACATTCTGAAGACAGAGGCTGGTGATCCTATGCCACACGGTTGGATCTGGGATACATGATGCTCTCTAGACAGGCTGAGGATGCGCCTCTAGCTGATAAATGTGGAAGCCATGCAAATGTACAAGACATGACCTTGTGTCTGCTCCAAAGTAACAGTAACTACACAATGAAAATCCCTGCAGACACCACCTTAACCAAGCGATCAAGGTTAACATCAGCATGAACAAGACATATTGATATCATAAATCCTTTGCTATGATGCACTGAGAAAGACAACATAGTTTGCTCAAAAGGAATAACCTCACTCTCATCATGAAGAAACATCAAATGAACCCAAACTGAGGGACATTCTAAGAAGAGATGACACCCCAAAGGGTCAAGGACATGAAAGCAAAAACAGGCTGAGGCACTGTCATAGACTGGTGGAGACAAGGGAGGCATGACAGCTAAATGTAAAGCGGGATCCTGGAACAGAAAAAGAGCCTTAAGTGGAAAAATGGCTGAAATCTGAGCAAGGTCTATAATTCGGTGAGTATATTATACCAATGTTAATGCCCTGGTTCTGAACATTGTACAATAGTTATGTAAGATGTTAAACTTGGGAGAAACCAGCTAAGGGATTTACGGAAAGCCTACAGTTCCTGAAACTTTTCTGTGAGCTTCAAATTATTTCAAAATTAAAAGTTAAAGAAATAATGAAGGTAACTTAATTAGTTCACTGGAACCATCTGTGTCTGTACAAATAATTACTCAGTGAAAGGAAAGCCTACAGTTCCTGAAACTTTTCTGTGAGCTTCAAATTATTTCAAAATTAAAAGTTAAAGAAATAATGAAGGTAACTTAATTAGTTCACTGGAACCATCTGTGTGTATACAAATAATTACTCAGTGAAATAGAATACCCAAACGCTGCTGTGTTGATATCAAAGAAGAGACATTTGAACAAATACCTTCACTGTGTTAATTATAGTAAATTAGTTCTAATAAGCATAGATGTAGTAGTAATATTTAGACTGTGGTCCACAAAAAACCTTGCAGGTGAGTTCAGAATTATTTTACATCAGTGGATACCTCTGAAAGGCTTGAGGAAAGGAGAACATGACCTTGGGAAGTCATCTTCTCCCACTCTCTCTTATTGGCTTTGGATGCTTGTTTATCTAATGCTGACCACAGTTCCTTATCTTCATTGAAGAATAAGCATGGAAATGGGCCAACAGGGCAGAGTTTGATATGCAACAGGGATAAACTTGCTCGTGAAACTTCTGTCCCTGGAGAGTTTAGAGAATGAAAGTGAATGTGGGTGTCATGCCTGTCTTGAGGGAACATCACAGATGTTCTGAATAACGTTAAAAGCTTACCTGAAATTAAATATCAATATTTTCCTAGAATGTTGATGCTACGTTGAGTTTTGTTTTTCCCTTCTCTTTGAATGTTTGGTTTATACAGCCTGATCCAAATACTAAGTTTGGTGACTGAATATTTGTGCTAAAACATTCGAAAAATTAAAGTAGTACCCTACCCAAGAGTGACAATGCCATCTAACCCTTAGAAAGCCCACATTGTTTAGCAGATAGTGTGGCTGACCCATCGGGATAGAAATCACTCTCTATTAAGAAGTTGTCTCTCCCACTCCCCTTCAATGGTTTGCCCATTTCCCACCCTTCTCCCTCTGGCAACCATGAGTTTGGTCTCACTATTTATGGATCTGTTTCTGCTTTTCGTTTGTTTATTCATTTGTTTTCTTTTTTAGATTCCATATGTGAAAGTGAAATCATATGGCATTTGTCTTTTTCTGCCTGACTTCTTTCACTTAGCATAATACTCTCTAGGTCCACCCATATGGCAAATGGCGAGATCCCATTCTTTTCTACAGCTGAGTAGTATTCCTGTCCGGGGTGTGAGCGTGGGTATCGCATCTTGTTTATCCACTCATCTATCATGGGCACTGGAGTTGCTTCCATACTAACTGTACCAAACTTAGACAACTTTTCCTTTGACTACTAAGAACACTGCACTTTAGAGGACAACTTTCTTTCTGTATTCACTGTTGTTCAGCTCTGGGTTAAAAGTCATAAAAGCCTGAACCACGTCCCTACAAAATACAGTATTCTGGGAAGCTTTGCTGGTTTTAGTTTTTTAAAAAAAATCCCGGATATCTTGCTTTCAAAAAAAAAAAAAATCTTTTTCTCATATACCAGAAAATGCAGAAGAAAAAAAGAAATCAGGTTAATGAATCATCCTGGCTTACTGGATGCCAGTTGGTAGAATTTAAACTTAACACAGCAAAGCAAATTTCAGTTACCTTTTGTCATAAATCAGTTAAAAGTTTTGTTATTTCCGAAAAATCAAAGAGCACATATCTGTACACGGTCTTAACTGCAAAGGAAAAACAATGACGTGCTCAAGAGAGGCCATCTTAGTTTAGAAACGCTGCCTCTTTCTGGACCCTGTTCTTTCCGAGCAGACCCTTCCCCCGGAGTCCGGTATTTTCAAGCAAGCGCAACCGTCACCGCCCACCGCGGGTGGGTCCCTGTTAAAGGGCGGCGGGTCGGTGCGGGCGAGGGCGCCGCGCACTGTCGCTGTCGCCAACCGCAAGTGCCGAGCTGCCGGTTCCACTCAGAGCGACCCCTGTCACCCTTTCTCTACCTCATTGCACGCCCGGCAGTGGGAAGAGTGAAGCTCTCAGTCCTGCGAATTTGACGCAGCCGCAGGCGCGCAAGAGGCGAGAGGCGCGCTGAAGTTTCTCCCGGGGCTCCCGGCGCCGACCCCCGCGCCTCCCGCTCGGCGCACGACCCCGAAACCCGCGGGACGGACCCCGGCGGCGCTGGGCAGTCGGCGGGCCGGGCCCCGTCACGTCCCGCACCAGGCGGCCCGGCCGCCACCCACCTACCTGCGCGTCCCGACGGCGCGGCCGCCAGCAGCAGCAGCAGCAGCAGCGGCGGCAGCGGCAGCAGCCGCAGGGCCCGGCGGCCGGGCGCCTGGGCCGCTCTGGCCGCCGCTCCCGCGGGGGGTCGCCGGGCCCACATGGGCTGCGGGGGTCGGGTCACATCTCGGAGGGCGTCCCGCCGCGTCCCGCCCCTTCGAGCCGCGCGCCCTTCCGCGGCGCCCCGGGCCCTCCGCTAGGGCGTCGCGCGGCGCTGTCCGCGGCCGGGAGCCCGGGGAGGCGGTACCCCGGCTGCGCCCCACCCGCGTCCCGCGGCAGCCCAGCTGGATGCCGGCGCCGAGGGGAGGGACCCCGCGATTTCTGGTCCCCGGCCACGCAGTTCCGAGAGTCCGGGCGAGTTTCCACCGCCCCGACCTGTTGTGAGGTCACCGCTGCAGGTAAAAGCCTGCACTCCGCGGAGGAGAGAATGAGGTGAGCACACAGAAAAGTGAGTCTCGTATTCAGGCCTGAGAGTCGCTCCTCTAAACTTTGAAATGTCAGAGTTCAGTGCCGGAAGAATGAATGAAAGAATGAAATGGGTATTTATTTCTCAACATACCGCCGGGCACTCTGCCATGCATTGCATTTGATTTCATGCAGTCCTCGCCACCTGCAGCCAGGTATTGTCCCATTGTTCAGAAAAGGGAAACTCACAAAGTCAAGGTATCTGCTTGAATGAAGTCCCCCGAGCTTGTGAGCAGGGAGGGGCCTGCGGATTTCCACACGGGCCCGCTTCTAGGTCCCAGGCTCTTCATAACGGGACGGCGGGGGTGGAAGTGAAGAACTGTGTTGAAATAATTAAAATAACATAAAGAAAACCCGAGGGCCTGTCTCGGCTCTGGTCCTTGAGAGGGAGTTATAAAGGCTGGGCACCGCCTTAAAATAGAGAAATAAACGATTCACCTCGGGTATGTTCCCTCTTTCCCTCACAGAAAACCTAAGTGTACAAAATTAGGTCAGCTACCTTCATCTTAGGAAAAAGCATCTGAAGTAATTGAAAAGAAAGAAGTCTTTTTGCTGGGAGGGAGTGAGAGGACGGGCAGGATTTTCAAGAGTCCCCTAAGTATGCTACATCCTTCTCTCCAGAAAGACTTGGACACAGAGAATAAATCCAGCTCGGGTTGTCCCTTTGGCTGAGCTCCGTGTCGGGACGCGGAACCTAGGACTCTACAAACGTTTGTCAGCCGGGTCCTTTAGGTTGCATCGATAGGGGGCGCTGGGTGAACGCTGACAGCCGGAGGAGCTGCGAGGGGACTGGCCTTCCTACCTGCTGTTCTTCGCGGTGCCGCACAGTGGCTCCTCACCCTGGCAGGAGGAGCTGGTGCCGTACGCCCAGAATCAGCTTCATGGCGCCCCCTCAGAGACACCAGCACTGGGCTGGCCAGGCCCATTCTCAGAGGCCAGAGTTCAGCTTCCGGGGGTTCCTCTGCCAGGATGTAACCCCCACATCTTCCCTTTGTTCCTTCAGCCCTGGGGGCTGAGAGTTGCTTCCCGTAGTTACTTCCAGGGCCTCAGTCTGAAAAATCCCCTTTTCACATTTTTAGTTCTCCGGCGTCTATTTAACCAATTCTACCTAGCAAATTCTTTCTGTTGAAAGAACTGGTATGGTTTCTGTTTTCCTGGCTGGGGTCTTACTGATTCAGGAAGATGTAGGAAGGACTGAACATTTTAGGAAGGACTCTATGTTAGCAGCTCATCATCAGCATTGTGGTGAGTCACTGTTGTCTTTACTGACTGTAAATTTTATTAGTAGGGCTTCATCCTTATCATTTTAAGTCTAGTGGGTTAAATGTGATGTATATTTGCCACAAATGTATTTGGGGCCACTCATCTTTGGTATCTAAACTTTAGGACGTAATATGCATTTCTGTTCAAATAGGAATCATTCGTGGCCCCAAAGGGGCTAAAGCAGACAGGTACATAGCCCTCCTTCCCTTATTCCCTACCCTTCTTAACTTGAGCAGTAACAGTTCTCTTACTTCGGCACACCCGTCTTCCCTCTGTCCTCCTCAAGTTCCCCTTCGCTCTTGTCAGACAGCACGTCAGAATTTCACTGGTCTTATACCTGGTAACAAATTCACCGCTTTGTCCTCAATAGATGCCTGTGGTTCTCATAGGAGGAGTGGGACCTAAAATATTGCTAAGTGTTCAGTTGATGTTTCCCATGCATTAAATTCAAGAGTGTAGTCATGACTTCTTTTGTTTTTACCTGTGACCTGGAACTCACCTTAGGGAGTTTCCTTTGTACCTTTAGATTCTACCATCTTACCCACCCTGCGAACTTCAGGAAGAAGCAGTCCAGTTCCCTCCCAGTCTAAACTTTCCCAGTCAAAATAAATCCTAGTATATCCTTCAGAAGATTTTTGAAATGACTCAACACATTCAAACTGATGTATTCTGTCATGAAAATTACAACCTTTTTTTTTTTTCCTGATTGGTGCTTTATTTTTCTATTAAGCTTTTAATTTCAGGGCACCTGGGTGGCTTAGTCAATTAAGCAATCTGCCTTAGGCTCAGGTCATGATTCCAGGGTCCTGGGATTGAATCCCACGTCTGGCTCTCTGCTGAGCCGGGAGCCTGCTTCTCCCTCTCCTCTGACTGCAGCTCCCCCTGCTTGTGCTCTCTTTCGCTCTGTCAAATAAATCAAGAAAATTTTTTTAAAAAAGTTTTTAATTTTAATTCCAGTATAGGTAATATACAGTGTTATTTTAGTTTCAGGTGTACGATACAGTGACTCAGCAATTCTACTCAGTGTTCATCAGGATAAGTGTACTCTTAATCCCCTTTACCTATTTCACCCATCCCCCACCCACCTGCTCTCTGGTGACCACCAGTTTGTTCTCTACAGTTAAGAGTCAGTTTCACAGTTTGTCTCTCTCTTTTCTTCCTTTGCTCCTTTGTTTTGTTTCTTAAATTCCACATATGAGTGAAATCATATGGTACTTGTCTTTCTCTGACTGACTTATTTTGCTTAGCATTATACCCTCTAGATCCATCCATGTTGTTGCAAATGGCAAGATTTCATTCTTTTTATGGCCTAATAATATTCCATTGTATTTATATATACCACATCTTCTTTATCTATTCATCTATCCATGGACACTTGGGCTGCTTCTATAATTTGGCTATTGTAAATAATGCTGCTATAAACATAGAGCATGCATGTATCCCTTTTAATTAGTGTTTTTGTATTTTTTGGCAAACATCCAGTAGTATGATTACTGGACTGTATGGTAGTTCTATTTTTAACTTTTTGAGGAACCTCCATACTGTTTTCCACAGTGGCTGCCACAGTTTGCATTCCCACCAACAGTGCACGAGGGTCCCCTTTTCTCCACATCCTTGTCAACACTTGTTATTTCTTGTGTTTTTGATCTTAGCCATTCTGACAGGTATGAGGTGCTATCTCATTGTAGTTTTAATAGGCATTTCCCTGATGACAAATGATATTGAACATCTTTTCATGTGTATGTTGGCCATCTGTATGTCTTCTTTGGAGAAATGTCTAGATGGCAATCCTTCTTGCCATGATTTACCACCTGCTGAGATCTTAATTTTATGGAATCTGATGTATGGGTTTTTGAGCTTTTTGATCAGCAAGGCTGTAAACCAATACCTTCCATCCTCAATCCCAGCACTAACACTACAAACAAAAAAATACAAACTTTTCCTATTCCAGTTGAACTCCTAAATAGTTTCCAGGAATGATACATCATCATGATCATCACCATCATCACCATCATGTGAGGTTACTGAATTCTGACTTTGAGCTAGGCACTATGCTAAGAAGGTTACACTTACCACCTTCTTAGGTCCTTACAACAATTCTGTGAGTTAGTCACATTTTCCAAAATGACAAAATGAGGAAACATGCTAGGTCAGGTTGTTCACTTAATAAGTGACAGCACTGGGATGTGAAGCCTGGTTAATCTAATTCCAAAGTCTGTGTTCATAATGACTTCCTTATATGCCTCTGTGCTTAAGAAAAATGAAGCAAATACATTTATGGGGTGAACTGCAAAATAACACACATATGAAGATGTATACTTATTAATTTATGAAAAATGCAACATTGGTGTGATTTCCATATTGTAAACTACAACGTGAATGCAAACATGGGAACATTCCTGGACACACAATTATAGTCAGGGGCAGGTTCAGAATATACTAGGTTTCCAAAAGTAAACCTGAAGGTTAGAGGGCAGATGATAGTTGGGGAAAAAGGAAGAAAGGAAAGAGTCCTGGGGAGATAATAAACATCCAGTATTTAGGAGATTTCTGAAATCCTTTTAGTCTACTCTGCCATTTGTTGTGGATATTTGGGACCACTAACAGTGTTTACATTATGCTGTCTGCTCAAATCTAAATAATATCAAATAATTAAAATCTTACGGAATCCCATCTCATCAGATCTTCCTCCAACTCTTCCAAATTTTTTTTTTTGAGAAGCAGCCCATGCATTTAAAAAATTTTGTAATTGTTAAGTATAATATACATACAGAAAAATGCACCAATACAGATGTTACAGCTCAATGAGTTATCACTAAGGGAACGCGTTGGCAAGTATCACCCAAGTCAAGAAATAGAACAATGCTAAACCTACAGAGGCTGTCCTCTTGCCCCTTTCCTTCTCCACAAAATCAATCATTGAGTGTGTATTCCATTGTATCTGGCTTCTCATACTCAACATTATGCTGAGAATCATCTGTGTTTCTGCCTATAGATTTAGTGCAACACTGTAAAGTTATCCATTATGTGACTATGCTACAATTTATTTATACATTCTATTTTGATGACATTTAGATTGTTTCCAGTTTGGAGCTATTAGCAGTAGTGCTTCTTGGAACATTCTAGTTCATGTCTCTTGCCTAGGTGCACATATTTCTGCCAGGTACATACCCAGAAGTGTAATTACTGGGTCATAGGACAGACATATTTCTGCTTAAGTAAATAATGCCAAACCTGTTTTCCAACGTGGTTATAACAATTTACATTCCCATCAGCTGCAATGCATTGAGAACTTTTTCATAAGTTTATTAGCCATTTGGATATACCCTTGTGTCAAGGATCTGCTCCCATTTCTTGCCTATTTTTTCTATTATCGTCTTTTTATTTTATTTTTGTTTGAAGAAATTTGTTACATATGTTGAATATGAAGCCTTTGGCAGTTGCATATGTTGCCAATATTTCTCCCTTTATTGTAGCTTGCCTTTCTGCTCTCTCAATAGAGTAATAAAAGACATTCCTAAATGTAATGTAGTTTAATTTACCAATTATTTCTCCTATGGTCATTGTTTTTTTGTGTGTCCTGTTTAAAAAATGTTATCCCACCCTAAGATCATGAAGATACTCTTCTAAGTTCTCTTCTGAAAACTGTATTGCTTTATTTTTCACATGTAAAATTATGATCTGCCTTGAACTGATTTTTATATGATAAACTAGCGGTTCAACTTTTATTTTTTATATGAGTCTGACCAATTCAGCACTGTTTATTGGAAAAATCATCTTTTCCCTAGAGCTCCATCTTCTTCATAAACTAAATGTCTTTTATTAATGGGTCTGTTTATAGATTATGCTCTGTTCCGTTGGTCTCTTTGTCTATTATTTTGCCAAATCTCACACTATTTTAGTTCCTTTCTTTTTGCTGGTAAACCAAGTCCCTCTACTTTGTTCTTATTTGAGTACCTTGGCTAATTTTGCCCTTTGTATTTCCAATAAATTTTAGAATCACTTGTGAGTTCCCACAAAACAACTGGCTGACGTTTTTTTTTTTTAAGTCATACCATACATAAAATAAAGTGCCTAAAGCACAGTAATCTTAACTTTTTTTCATATATACACAACCATGTTACCAACCTCAGATCAAAATATAGGGTATTTCCATCCCTCTAGAAGATTCCCTCATGCTTCTCATATACCTCTACCAGAGGAACTCACTGTTCTGACTTTCGTTATCATCTGATTAGTTCTGACTCTTCTTGACCTTCTTATTGGTGGAACTATACTGTAGGTACTCTTCTGTGTCTAGCTTCTTTTATTCAACATAATAATATCTTTGAGGTTCATTCATGTTGTTCCATGGATGAGTAGTTTTTACCTTTTTTTTAAATTATTATTGCTAGGAATGTTCCATGATAAGTTTTAAATATCTGTTCATTTTTATGCCAAAAGCAAATATGAGGTTCCCTGGACAGAGATCAGTTTCTTAGGATTACCCACAATAACTTCATCGGTTCTCTGGCTTCCATTCCTCTCTCTCTTTTGGGGTGACGTGAAGAGAGCCAGGTGGATCCTGTGCATGCACCACAGGAAGGGAAACCCAAAATTATACATCTAGAAGTTTAGATAGGCTACACACCCTTAGCTGCTGCTCTATCTTTCTGAGAGAGGGAGAGAAACTCTATCTCTCTAATGTAAACAAATACTTTGGAAAGTAAATGAATGCTCTCAGGAAGGCAAAGGGGAAAGTCCCTACCCTGGACTGCAAACACTTGGCTCTGGGGGAGGTAAGTTTTATTATCTTTTGAATGAGAACACAGGGCTCCAGATCTAACCCTCTTGCAATGTGAGGAGCAGATAAATCCGGGAAGAAGAGCTAGTCTGTGATGTGCCGATTTCCTTTGCTTAAGAAGGCAGACTGTCCAGAAACATGAAAATATTCATGGAGCATTGTTTCCCTGGCATTCTATTATATGAATGTATATAACCTTTGATTTATCCATTCTCCTGTTGATGGACATTTGGGTTATTACTTGTTACTGAGTTGTAAGAGCCCTTCATGTATTGTGGATGCAAATACTTTGTCAGATTTACAGTGTTGCAAATACTTTCTCCCAGTTCATGGCTTGCCCTTTAATTTTTACAATAATATCTGCAAGAGCAAAAGTTTTTAATTTTGATAAAATCTATTTTTTCCATTCCCCCCCCCCTTGATGTTTATGTTTTGGTGTCTCATCTTCAGAAATCTTCATGCATTCCAAAGTTGAAAATGTTTTCTTCTAGAAATTTTGTAGTTCTACCTTTTACAATTAAATCTATAATACATTGTAAGTTAAATTTGATGCCTGGTATGAGGAAAAAGAGATGAATGTTTTTTCTCAGGCAGCTGTCCTATTGTTCCTGTGCCATTTTTTGGAAAGATTTTCAGTCTACATGAAATTGTGTTAGCCACTTTGCTAGAAATATATTGACCATATATGCATGAGTCTATTTTTGGATCTCATTCTTCTCATTGGTCTATTTGTTTATTTTTGCACCAATACCACATAATAGAAAATAAACGTGTTTGTTTTTTATTTGTGTACTTTTTACAGAAAATTGCAAAGGCAGTGCAGAGAGTTTCTGCATACTCCTCACTCAGTTCCATTAGCACGGTAAGTGTTCTAAACTATGCAAGTTACACTGGCATATTATTGTTAAGTAAACTTCAGACTGTATTCAGATTTCTCTAGTTTTTCCATCTCTGTTCCAGGATCCAATCGAGGGTACCAGACTACCGGTCGTTCCCATGTGTCTTCAGTCTCCTCTGGTCTGTGATACTTTCTCAATTTTTCTGTATTTTTCATGACCTTGATAGTCTTAAAGAGTATTGGCCACGTATCCTGTAGAGCAAAAAAACATCCATGGATAAATTTAAAATATTATCATGAGAGTCTAGCAGAGCTTCTAGGCATGAATTCAATCTTCAAAACACAATTGCATGTCTACACATCAATATTAAATTAGTGGAAAATGAAAGAAAAGAATCATTTGTAATAGCATGAAAGATACCTAGGACATATGAAAGCTTTATGGGAAAAAGTATGAAATCCCAGCAAGTGACATTGAAGAATATTTTTTTTAGATGGGGAAATATGGATTGTGGTTATGGATTGAGAACTCAGTAGCTGTTAAAATTAGTTCATAGATATAATACAATTCCAATGATGGGGTATCTGGGTGGCTCAGTGGATTAAATGTCTGCCTTTGGCTCAGGTCATGATCCTGGCGTCCTGGGATTGAGCCCCGCATCAGGCTCCCTGCTCAGTGGGGAGCCTGATTCTCCCTCTCCCTCTGCCTGTCGCTCCCCTCTGCTTGTGCTCTCTCTCTCTCTCTCTGTTAAATAAATAAAAATCTTAAAAAAGAGAGAGAGAGAGAAAGGAAAAATGTTTTAGAAAAAAATACAATTCCAATGAAAATTTTAACAGATATTTGTGAAAGGTGATTATAAAATTCTTGGCATGGTGATTATACAATTCATGTGGAATTTCAAAGGTCCAGAAATAATCAAGATATCTTTTAAAAAGTTCAGATGGAGGGGTGCCTGGGTGGCTCAGTTGGTTAAGCGTCTGACTCTTGATTTCAGCTCAGGTCACGCTCTCAGGGTCATGGGATCGAGTCCAGTGTAAGGCTCTGTGCTCAGCATGGAGTCTGCTTGTCCCTCTCCCTCTGCTCCTCCCCACTGCCCTCGCTCACATGCCCTCTCTCTCTATCTCTAAAATAAATAAATAAAATATTTTTAAAAAATAAAAACTAGTAAAAAGTTCAGATGGGAGGACTTTCCCTTCCACATTTCAGGAGTTATTATAAAGGTACAGTAAGACCATGTGGTAGAATAAAAAGATCCGTGAAACTGTATATAGCGTCCAACATTTACAGACATTTGATAAATGAAAAAGAGCGTATTTTAGGTGAGTGGGGAAAGAATAGGATTTTCAGTGAATGCTTCTGGGAAAATTGGGTGTTTACCTTTTGCCACATCACATACAAAAATAATTTAATGTGGATTAAAGGGCTGTTATGGGTTAAATGATGTCCTCCCTCCAGTTCTCAGAAAAGTTAAGTTCAGATGAGGTCACACTGGAGTAGGATGGGCCCTTAATCCAATGTAACCAGTGCCTTTATAAAAAGAATTTTGGATGCAAAAATGCACACAGGGAGAATGCCATGTGAACATAAAGGCAAAGATTGGGGTCATGCACCTACAAGCCAAGAAATACCAACGGTTACTGGTAAGCCACCAGAAGCTTAGGGGAAAGGCCTGGAACAAACTCCCCCTCACAGGTCTCCGAAGGAACGAGCCCTGCGAATACCTTGATTTCAGATTTTTAGCCTCCAAAACCGTGAGACGACAATTGATGTCAGTTAGACCACCTTTTTTACGGCAGCCTTAGCAAACCAACCCAAGAGCTAATTTTGAAGGCAAAGCCAGGAAAATTTTAGAAGACAATATAGTAGAATATCCGTATGAACTTTGGGTAGGAAAGCATTTCTTAAGCATAAAAGCACTAACCATAAAAGATCGATGAAAAGTAAGAATTTCTGCACACCCAAAGACAATAAAGGAGAGTTAAGAGACAAGCCACAAATTGAAAGACTATAGGTTCACCATATATAACATAAATTATGCAGAATATTATGTCATATATACATATCTTTTGGATATATATGTATATATATACACATATATATATTTCTGGATACTTGGCAATTTTCATTTAATTTCAAAGAATATTTTTAACTAAGGAATTTGTGATGTTGTTTTTGTCATTTCTATTTTGAGGTTCAGAATTACTGTGGAGAATTGAACAGTACTCTAGCAGAAACAATGGCTTCTGGAAGGGTTTATAAACAGCCACAGAAGTTACATTAGTCAGTACCATAAAGAATGGTGGCAATAAAGAAGATGAAAATCCTTGCAAATATTGAATGACCTTGGCATTCATGATCACCAGAAAGTTCTCAATGCAACAACTGTTGGTATAATAAGTCAGCTGGTGGTTGCACCTGCTGGGAATGCTAATTAGCCAGAGTATGTGAAAAGAAACTAAAGAGTCCTCGTTTCTGGTATGGAAAGACAAAGCATAACATTAATAATTTGCGTTGGTCCAAATCCAGAGGTAGTCTGGCTTTACTTGGTTGTAATTTAAGGAATTTAGATCTAAGGACTTTTGAAAATGCCAGGTTGGCACATAGGGCATTACAGAGTTTTTATTTCAAAAGGAATAGCCATGATAATAGTGAAGAAGAACGAAATTGGACAGCTGAGACCAAGATATCAAAGCTTACTATAAAGCTATAAATTGATAAATTAGAAGTCATTAAAATTAACAACTGCTGTTTATCAAAAAAACACTGTTAAGAGAGTGAAAGAGTACAGAGCAGAGGATATTTGCAATATATATGCACATGGAAAGAATGCAGAAAATATGAATAACCCTTATAAATCGATGAGAAAAAGATAGACAACCCAATATGAAAAGGGGCAAAAGTTTTAATAGGTGCATTAGCAAGAGAAGCTATCCAAGTGGAGGACAGGCCTCACCACAGCAGCATCATTAATCATCAGGGAAATGCAAACTAAAACCACCAGGAGCTACTAATCCACTCCCAATATGATGGTAAAATGATACCAAGTGTTGGTGAGAAGTAAGAGTGACCAGAACTGTCATATCTTGCTGGTGGAAGTGTTAGACTGGGAAAACTGCCTTGGAAAACTGTTTAACAAAACTGCTTCCAAACAGGGCCCGATTCAGGGAGAGATGACCTGTGTAGTCACTCAGGACCTGAAACTCAGCAGGGCTCTGTGCATGGCCTAATGCTCAGCCAGCCACATCTTGAAATTCTTAATGATTTTCTCTTTAAACATGTTTTTTTAAAATTATGTTCAGTTAGCCAGGATAGAGTCCATCGTAAGTTTTTGTTGTAGTGTTCAACGATTCATTAGTTGCATATAACACCTAGTGCTCATCACAACACGTGCCCTCCTTAATGCCCATCACCCGGTTACCCCATCCCCCCTCCCTTCTGTAACCCCCAGTTTGTTTCCCGGAGTCCAGAGTCTCTCATGGTTTGTCTCCCTCTCTGATTTCTTCCCATTCAGTTTTCCCTCCCTTCCCCTGTGGTCCTCCGAGCTATTCCTTACGTTCCACATACGAGAGAAACCATATAATAATTGTCTTTCTCTGCTTGACTTATTTCACTTAGCATAAACCCCTTCAGTTCCACCCATGTTGATGCAAAAGTTGGGTATTCATTCTTTTTGATGGCTGAGTAATATTCCATTGTATATATGGACCACATCTTCTTTATCCATTCATCTGTTGAAGGGCATCTCAGTTCCTTCCACAGTTTGGCTATTGTGGACATTGCTGCTATGAACATTGGGGTGCATGTGCCCCTTCTTTTCATTACATCTGTGTCTTTAGGGTAAATACTGAGTAGTGCAATCGCTGGGTAGTAGAGTAGCTCTATTTTTAACGTCTTGAGGAAAGTCCACACTGTTTTCCAGAGCAGCTGTGCCAGCTTGCATTCCCACCAACAGTGTAAGAGGGTTCCCCTTTCTCCACAACCTCTCCAACATTTGTTGTTTCTCTCCCTGTCCATTTTTGCCATTCTAACAGGTGTAAGGTGGTATCTCAGTGTGGTTTTGATTTGGATTTCCCTGATGGCTAATGATGATGAACATTTTTTCATGTGTCTGTTGGCCATTTGTATGTCTTCATTGGAGAAGTGTCTGTTCATGGCTTCTGCCCATTTCTTGACTGGATTATTTG
The DNA here is from genome assembly GCF_002201575.2 of Neomonachus schauinslandi. Classification (NCBI taxonomy): domain Eukaryota; kingdom Metazoa; phylum Chordata; class Mammalia; order Carnivora; family Phocidae; genus Neomonachus; species Neomonachus schauinslandi. The sequence continues at coordinate 27,676,942 of NC_058410.1, read as the reverse complement.
TTATTTTGGGTGTTGAGTTTGGTAAGTTCTTTATAGATCTTGGATATCAGCCCTTTATCCAAAATATAACTTGCAAATATCTTCTCCCATTTCGTGGATTGCCTCTTAGTTTTGTTGCCTGCTTTTTGTAAGTGCAGTCTTGTTGAGAGCGTGGAGCAGGGGCTCGAGCTGGGAGGCAGGAGCAACTTGTGAGCCTGCCACTGTTCTCTGCTGCCCCATTCATGTACAGCATGTGCCATGACCACAGCACCAAATTCTGTGCAACCTCCTGCCTCAGAGGTCAGTGAGACTCAGAGGAGTACAAGGTGCGTGGGGGCACTGACATCTCTGAGCAGCCTCGTTTCCATTCAAACCAGAACTTGCACTGAATGGAGAAAGAGGGCAGTGCTGTTTTAAGAAATGTGAAAAACCAAAGAATCCTATCCTATCATTTCTTACTTATGTTACTTCCCTGCGTTAGCCAAACACATATGCTCGAAATGAGAACATGGAAGGAAAGGAAAAGAGAGGGCAATCTCCAGTTCTTTCTCCTTTTAGTCCTTCTTTCTCACTGGTAAGCTGAGGGTAGGAAGCATTGGTATAATGTGCATGTACCAGGAAACAAAATAAAAATATTTGATTTAGTTCAGTGCAGCATTTTCACTGTTCTGTTAAGAAAGGAATCCGTGGGGCACCCGGGGGGCTTGGTGGGTTGAGTGCTGACTCTTGACTTTGGCTCAGGTTGGGATCTTGGGATGGAGCCCTACCTCTCCACCTTGGGCCCCTGCTCAGTGGGGAGTTGGTTTGAGATTCTTTCCCTCTGCCGCCTGCCCTCTCAAATGAATAAATAAATAAACCTTTAAAAAAAAAAAAGAATATGCATGTACAAGCTATGAAATACAAATTGTGTAATTGCAGTGATTCTGCATACAGATTAAACGCCCTTATATTTGCATTTAAAACTACCACTGCCCAGTGCCTGGGTGGCTCAGTTGGTTGAGCCACTGGCTCTTGGTTTCAGCTCAAGTCATGATCTCAGGTGGTGGGATTGAGCCCCACGTGGGGCTCCACACTCAGCTGGGAATCTCTGCTTGAGATTCTCTTTCTCCCTCTGCCCCTCCTGCCACTCAAATAATAAATAAGTAAATCTTAAAAAAAAAAAAAACCCTGTCAATGCACAATATAAAGATGAATGGTGAAATTCATGCTAATATCTAAACATTTTAATTTTTTTTTAAAGTGACATTGAATAGCAAGTGAACACTATGACAAGTTGAGAGCGATCATGGAAAAAAGGAAAGAGTTTTATATTTTAGTATTGTGGGTGACACTTTTCCCTTACTTTTTAAGCAAGAGGACTTGCATTTTCATTTTGCACTGGGCCTTGCAAATTACGTAGCTGGTCCAGTTTACAAATCAGTAATTTTAGTCCTGGAGACATACTCAACAAAGATGAATGCTTATTTTTGCCAAAGACATGTACAAAAATGCTAATAACAGATTTATTCATAATAACCCCAATCAAGAAATAACCCAAAGTTTCTCAACAGTGCAACATATCAACTGTATATGTATATATTTATACTAGAATACTAGACAGCAATGAAAACAGATTATTGCTACATATAGCAACATGAATGAATCTGACAGATGTGATGTTGAACCAAAGAACCCAGATATAAAAAGAATATATACTCTGTGATTTCATTTGTAAGTTCAAAGAACAGACTAAACTAAATAAATGCATAGTGACAGAGTCAGAATAATGATTACCTTTTGGGGGTTGTGGGAAGGAGGGTAAAAGAGAGGCTGAGGAGCTGGGAATGTTTTATATATTAATTTGGGTGGCAGTTAAATTTATACATGTGAATGGATGTAAAAATTAAGCCAGTTGTACCCTTAAAGATATGTGTATATCATACCTCAAAAAGAGGGAAAAGAAACGTCTTTCCCAAAGTTGTATCTTTACTATATACCATGATGAAAGTGAAACTTTCTCCATTGTGTGTATGTGTGTGTGTGAGAGAGAGAGAGACAGAGACAGAGACAGAGAGACAGAGAAACAGAGAGACAGAGGTAGTGCCCTTAGCTACCACTGGGTGGCCTGTGTTAGGTTCCTTTTGGGTGTACTTGGGTAGGGAAGGGACTGAAGGAAGCAGGTGTCTATCTACATTTCCAACCCTTTGCCTTTTCATTGAAATAAATTGTTTGTAAATAGTGACATTTTGTTATTTTAGGGCACTGTTTTACTTTAGGTCTGAATTCCTAATTCAAAGATTGACTGTAATTAACTTTTACACTCTTCTTTCTAAAGTATGTTGAGTTTAGGCTCATAGCTTAGGCTTTTATGTATAATTATTTTTGACACTGATGATCTCATTTTTAATTTTCTCTAGAATCTTGATTTCATATGACAGTCATTTTTATCATTTACTTTTTTCTATGTTTAGAATGCTCTTCCTCTGAGATAGACATTATCTGACCCTTCATTTCAAATGTGCTCAGAGAGACCTTGTATGATCACCATCCCAAACAGCACCAGTCTCCTTGTCAGATTCTATGTTTCTAGCTTGTTTCTTTTTCTTTTTTTAGCATGTACCATGATAAGACATGTCTATATGTGTGTATGTATAGTTTATGTATATTACTGTCTGTCTTCCTCAGTAAGAATATCATCTCCAAGAGGATAAGAATTCTTCTTTTGCTCACTGCTTGTCACCTAGTGGGTGCACAATAAACATCTGTTGAATGAATGGCAAACCTTATTTTCAAAACTAAGAACAAATGTAATTTTGGAATTTTACATTTTCTCAAGTGTTGAATATTAACAGTTATTAAATTTTTGATGCAATTTAAAACATGGCAACTCTGGAGAGAGATAAATGATTATTCTGAAAGAAAACCCCAGAAATGTGGAAGGATAAATATTACTGGTAGAACCTGGTTGGTCTGACATCAGAATCTCCCTGGAGTGTCCCAGGGTTGCCAAGTTGGAAAGACAAAGCAGAAGTCAGCATCTAGAGCAAATAGTGAGCTTCATCCTTCGCGGTCTGTGTGCACCGCACATCAGAAATGCACCCAGCTGGCCACTAGATGTCACTCTTCTCTCACGCTCCTGAGTCTGGATGTCCTAGCCAGTCTCTCCGTGTATGAATATGCAATGTCCTGGTTTACAGCCACGACAGAGGGCACAGACTCACCTGTACCTGCCTCCTCAATATGGGACCACTTACTGTTCCACATAAAATTGATTTTCGGTTCTGAGCTGCACAGAAAGGTTTAGAAGACAGGAGTGATCTCAAGTGCCGCTCTCAGCCTCAGGCTCAGCCCTAAAACAACGCTCAGAAGACACAGGGGCCAGAAGGAACAGAGCTGCCATTTTCGCTTGCAGTCAAGAGTGATGGATTCTTCTACAGGCCCAGTCTTGGAAGCAAGGACTAGACGTCCTTTGGGTTTCACAGCTAGGTGAGATTACCTTCGAAGATAATACTAAAATCCTTCCATGAAAACAAAACAGGAAATGAAAAGCAAGGCTGAATGACCAGTTTATGTCGAAACGTGATGGTTGCTCTCATGTTGAGAGAACTTCTTCGTAGCACAAGGTTACAGCTTGACTCAGAAGTGTATCTTCAGCCAGTCCCATTAAGATTTTCAACCTACAGGCATTACCCGTTTGCCTCCCATACTTGTCCACACCTGTAAATATAATAAAGTAGGCGAGTTGCTACAGCCTCCTTACCCATTGCTTCTCTCCCACCCCTTTAAGCCTGTGCTCGCGTTTATCATTCATATCAAGGTATACATGTAGGAATTTTGCCACCCTCTCATTAGGAATATTTCCTTTAAAAGTTATTTATTCAATTTTCAATAACTATTTATTGAGTACCACCTTCTAAGTACTGAGCACCCTTTTAAGAGCTGGGGACACAGCAGTGACATAACAGATAAAGTCCCTGTTAACAGTGGAGCCCACATTCTAGTCAAATAAGATTAAAATCTTAGGGAGATGGCCCAGATTGCTTCTGTAGACGTCAGCCAGTAAGTGGTGATGCACTGGCCTTCCCATCACCAAGACGGCATTTGAGAGCTCAGTGAGTAAACCAGGCTCCAGTGAGAATCACCGCCTCCCAGTATGGGCCACTCCAACAGCCTGTAAGAGGGCACAGACACCCCGGCCCAGGCCTCTTCAGTATGGGATCACTTAGTATTCCTTCGTAACATTGATTCTTGTTTCTGAGCAATGCAGAAAGGCTTTGCTTGTGTACATTTTTGTTTTCTTCCATCAGTTCGGAAATAGCCGAAGAGATCTTTCTTAAGGCAAATCTTATCTTGTAGCTTTCTTGCTCCAAACCCTTCAGTGATTCATCATGGCTGTGAAGAGAACAACAACAATCTCTCCCATGCTGTGATTTGGCCCCTGCCTATTCCACCAGCCTCAGGAGGCACCCTTCTTCCCCTCTTTCATTTCCACTCTCCAGAGATTTGTCCCTCACTCTCAGTTCCTCTCATTGTCAGGCACTTTTCTGTATCAAAGTTTCTGTCGATGCTAGTCCCTTTGGTGGGGGAGGGGGGCTCTTTTGTAATCATTCCTTCCCCCTCACACATGCACTCACCCTTTAGTGTTGGCTTGAACTCCAAGCACTTCTGCAGTGAAATCTTTCTCCCTGATTAATCAGGTTTCCCCTATTCCATCGTCCTGACAACAGTGATGCCCCTGCACCTCTCAGACGCCTGAGCCCATGCATTGCCTTTCCTGTCATCCCGTCCCAGTGCAACATCAGCTGAAGACTTGGACAGTGGACCCCTGCGGTGTGCCAGGATATCAGTTTCGTGCTTCCCGCCTCATGGCCAGTTGGCCAGTGGGCAGTCCATCTCCAAAATCCCATATTAGAGTCTACTTCCTAGGGTCAGTTCTGTAACCACGTGTCATTGGCTGGGTCCCCTGGAAACAGCTCTGAAATGGAATTTATGGTCCGTTGTTTATTGATGAGTGCTCCAAGGATCAACATAGGTGATGGACTGAGGGAATCATATTGGTAGAGTGAGGTTGAGCTGTGATGTAGCTGTAACAGAAGCTTCAGCCAGTCGCATAAGGGGTGGGGGGCAATAGAGTTGCCTCAACTGAGGCAAGGGGTTGCTAGGCCTTATAACCCTGCATCCCTCAGTCACTGGGGGCCAGTTGCTCCAGGAGAGGGGAGCATAAACTTGGGTGAGGCAGCTCTCTTCAGCCAGGGGCAGTTCCCTGGGAAGGACATAACTGTATCAGTCAACACTTAGAGTGGCTGGAAAAGGATTATGTCAGTCTGAAGTGGGGATCTGGTTGGTATAGTTCGGTATCCATTATGGCAACCCAGACAGGCTGTTCACACATGGGACTTCGAGAAATTATTAATGGGCTCTTCTATTTCTATAAAACATGAACCTGCCGCTACCCTGAACTGATCCTACTTTGCTACTCTCTCTGCTTTCAGATTTCGTCTTTGTTGACACATTATCTCTGCCTTTTATTCTTTTGAACCTAGGGCACATGTTCCCCTGGCAGAAAAGGAAAACTTGACCAAAAAGCTTTCCACCAGACACAGTGCTGGGTACTTTATGTATGTCCTCTTTTCAAATACTAAGCTTTATTTGTATTTTCTTCCAAAATTTGTTGAACTCTAAAATTACCTCTTTGTTTCACCATTTTATTTCTGAGATTTTCATAAAGTTGTTCTAAAATTTCATTTTTATTTTTTATTTTTTTTTATTTTTTATTTTATTTTTTTTTTTTTTAAGATTTTATTTATTTTTTAGAGAGCGAGCGAGAGAGAAACAGCATGAGAGGGGAGAGGGTCAGAGGGAGAAGCAGGCTCCCCGCTGAGCCGGGAGCCCGATGTGGGACTCGATCCCAGGACCCTGGGATCATGACCTGAGCCGAAGGCAGACGCTTAACCATCTGAGCCACCCAGGCACCCTAAAATTTCATTTTTAAATGAAGACTTCCAGGGGTAGGGTGTATGCTAGTTACAGTAATAAAATGAAAAATAGACAAAGAGTGAAAAAAGATATTTTACCAGTATACCTAACTATATTATGAGTTACTTTATTATCTTCGCAGTTGCTAAAACTGATGCAGCCTTACTATTTAACATGAACTTTGCTAGAGCAAAAACTTCTAGTAACTGCCTTTTACATTGATGTATGTATTTTATCTGTAGATTTCTGCAAACAATCATTGCAAACAAGAATGGATTTTTAAATGAATTATTCCACAGCTCTCCACAAGTGTGCTAAATCCTATACCGTGCATTCTGTAATTCTTAATGAAATATTTATTTCCAGCCCGCTGTAGTCCCAACTATGTAGTGAAAACTGAAATGTATATCATCTGGGTCATCATAATATTCTTTTGTCTACTGACTTAATAGCCTTAAAAACCTTTGATCATTATATTTTGGTCTTAGAGTCTGTTCACTATTTTCAGCTGTGTTTTCATATGATTCATCTCTTCCAATATTCAATCTGGTGGGATTAGCACAGGCTGAGAAGTAGCCTGGGTGACTAGAATCTAGTGTGGGTTCTAGAATGAGGCTCCGTGTTCTCATATGTGAAAAAGAGCTCCTGTTTCTGTCAGATACTGCTCTGAGGTCAGTTAAGAAAGTCTGTGTAGAAGAGCTTTGAAAGCAGTGAGATGTTTTTAAAATGAAAGCATTGTTACTGAAAGAAATGTCAAACACATTAATTGGCTGTGTACTGTGTTCCAGGAACTTTCTACAGGCTATTTCAGAGCTATGCTACAAGGCAGGTGTTACTATCCCCATCTTAAGGATGAGGACACTGAGGCATTGAGAATAAAATAACCTCTTAAGGCCACTGACTAGTAAGTATCTGAGCCGTGATTAACACTTACTTCTTTTGGATTCCAAGCCCTGCCTTCTGTTCCCTTCACTTAAGCTGGCTTTTAATTAATTGTGTATAATCTGTGGAGACCGGTTTGCTGTTGTGAATTTTCCCATTTCCCTCCCATCTCTTTCCTAGTCATCTTTGGTAGTGGCCCTTGAAATCTTAGGGAGGCAGTGGTTTATGATTTAAAATCTCTTGCTTTTGGCATTGCAGCTTACCTTGTTTCTCATATTTGTCTTTAGATCAAGAAATCTGAACCTGAACATGCATGTTATCACTGCTAGTTATGTGGATCTTTCTTTTTCTAAGTTCAGTCCTTAGAGGGAAGAAACTGGTTTGAGGATGCATCTCACAGGTCAGTTCCAGAAGGTCAGGAGGGGCAAATGAGCTGAGCTGTTGATTCAGTTGAAGTAATTTTGATGAGCACCATGCTTGCATGTGAGTCTATAATGTGGTTCATCTCCATAAAATCCCAAACTTTATGGGTTTGAAAGCATTAACTCATGTCTTAGGAACATCCCACATAGATTATTATAATTCTTGGTATGCTGCCTGACCATCTGCTTACCTACAGGAATTACAGTCAGATGGAATGGCCCCGCTCAAATCTAGGCTCAGAAAAGAATTATGAGAATACCTCAGTCTTTTTGTTTTGTTGAAGCAGCACTATTTTTTTTTTTTACTCTGCCCAACATAATAGTAAAAAGTGTGTTAATTTGTGATTTTTCTTGTTTCACATTGATTAGAGCAGGAAAATAAAGTTATATTCCCCCCTTGTATTTTTATGAGAATATATCAGTGATCTTATACGGCATGCCTATAAATTAGTGATATTCAAATGCTTGCTGCCTTGTATTCTGTAAAGGTGTCCACCTAATTTCCGTTTGCAGATTTAGCTAAATCACAGGGAAAAGTATATGGCAGCTCTGTTGGGTCACCTAGTCATAGTTTTAGTGGAAAAAAGGAAAAATGTGACACAGAATGATCACATTCTCTTTTTTTTTCCCTTCATCTCTGATAATCAAATATTAACTTTTTAAGCACATTGCTAGCTGAATGGTAGCTGACAGGAAACACCCAGCACAATCTAGCGAAGAGTTTGTTGGACCTAAAGAGTGTCATGATCATGAACACCATAATGAGATTTCTGTGAAAATCATAATGATCAAATACTCATTTCTTAGTTGCATGCAAACAATATAAAAACACTACATTTCAACTCCCCTCATCCCATTGCTTTCTTCATATGATCTCATATAGATCATATGACTCTATCCAGGTATAAAATCCAGATAGAATCCATTTAGTATGAGAACTACATTTTTTTCTATTATTCTATTATCATTTTTTTCTACTATTGCAAAGACTGATCAAAATACAAGTGCACATGAAAGTGATGTCATTGGGGCACTTGGGTGGCTCAGTCAGTTAAGCATCTGCTTTCGTCTCAGGTCATGATCCCAGGGTCCCGGGATCAAGCCCTGCATCGGGCTCCCTGCTCAACAGGGAGTCTGCTTCTCCCTCTCCCTCTGCCTGCCTCTCTCTCTCTGTCAAATGAATAAAGTCTTAAAAATAAATAAATAAACAAAATAAAATAAAAAAGTGATGTCATGATTTAATGCCTATGTGGGTTCATTATCTCTTATTTCATGGCCATAGATTATACACTTAACCTTGGGGCCACTGAAAGAACCAGGCAAAATAGTGTAAACCCATGATCACTCTGGGAAAGCAATCAAACCTCAAAAAGATCTCACTCTTCTTCTCTCCTTCCCTCCTGCCCTCCCTCTCACTTCCTCCTCCTTTCTTAACTTCCACAAATATTTTATTGATACATTCTAAGTGCTGGTGCTGTACTACTCTTGAGGACACAGATGGACAAGCAGACACAGTACTTTTCTTTAAGAAGATCCCACTCTAGTGGGTGAGACAGACATTAAACAGATCACTTCACCACAACCCTTGGCATTACAATTATGGAAAGTGCTATGTCTGGAAATTCCTGGATGCTCTGGGGGAAAATGTAGTATTAGTATTTTATTTTTTATTAATATTTTCTTTTACTTTTTGAAATTGAAGTATCATTGACATGTACCAATAGATTAGTTTCAAGTGTACAGCGTAATGATTTGATATATGTATATATTGCAAAATTATCATCACTATAGGTCTAGTTAACATCCATCACCACATGTAGTATTTTCTGAAGTGAGATTATTTTCTTCATTATTTTGCTGTCAAGAAGAAACATTCTGGAAGGCCATTTCTCATCACTTTCTTTTCTATTCTTCTCTCTACTTCTTGATCATGCCCAACAATTGCCTGTTGGTGTTTTGAGCTAATGCAATTTCATGAGAAAATAGTCATAGTTCTAATACCTTTGCATAGCCCAAACGCCATTATATACCTCTAGAAATGACTATTTAAAAATCACTTTTTATGTTTTTATTCTATTTTTCTTAGACATGTCCCTAACATTGTCCTACTTGGGTACGTGTATTTTTTCAAATATTGCTAGCTTCCGTCTAAAGACAGAGGTCTGTTTTTTACTGAAGCTCAAAGAACTTCAAAGAGTTTTGCCCTTAAAACAATGCTGATAGATAACTAGGGTGGCATGGTGGGAACTGAAGGGAGGGGAGTTACGGTGTTTGGATAGAGCACATAAAAGTAGGAAATGGGTTGGTGCAAACCCTAGGGCCCAGAGCTGTGTGTGTGATTCTGGTTCTCTAAAGTGTGGCTTTGAAGTATAGCTATGGAATTTATTATCAGTTGTTTTCTCTCCCTCTTGGTTTATTTACAGAAATTTTCCCAAAATGTGTCCGTGAATACTTATTCCATGAGATGTTAACAAATGTTAACATGGGAAAAAACGAACAAAAACCAAAATAATAAACCTGTCCATGGTCAAATAAGTTTTACTGCCAGACTTCTCAGAAATTTTAAAATCCAAGGCACATTGTGAACTATCAAGAAAGGAATCGTAGGCAGTGTATATTCAAATTTATTTGATGATGAACCTCATTTTTACAAAACATCTGGTAAGAATAGCATTGCTTGGAATGAAGTTTGGGAAATACAGGCTTAGATTACGTTCTGAATGAATTTGTTCTCTTGAGGATACCAGTGGATGGCAAGGAAGATCTTTCGTAACATATAGAAAAGTAGAGAATAAGTCTGGGCTTAAAGTGTTGTTATAATTTACAAAATGGCTAATTCACAGGGATAAAATCATTGACAATTGAGAGTTACTATGATTTAATTTCGTAAAGGAATGATGAAGATGGGCACTAGTGTAATTTTTAAAAATTTTAAAAATCTTTAAAAAGATTTATTTATTGGGGCACCTGGGTGGCTCAGTCAATTAAGAGTCTGCCTTCCGCTCAGGTCATGATCCTAGAGTCCTGGGATTGAGCCCCGCATTGGGCTCCTTGATCAGCAGGGAGCCTGCTTCTCCCTCTCCCTCTGCTGCTCCCCCTGCTCTCTCTCTCTGTCAAATACATAAATAAAATCTTTAAAAAAATATTTATTTATTTTAGAGAGAGCATGTGTGTGTGCATGAGCGGGGGCAGGGAGGAGCAGAGGGAGAAGGAGAGAGAAACTCAAGCTGACTCCATGCTGATGGTGGAGCCCTATACAGGGCTTGATCTCAGGGTCCTGAGCCCAAACCAAGAATCGGTCGCTTAACCGCCTGCGCGACCCAGGCACCCCACTAGTGTAATTTTTATATATACTGTGAAATTTGGCAATAGCAAATTGTTCCTAGGTACTTCAGGATCAATTATGTAAAGTTAGAATCATTTTTATTTCATTTCTTTCAATCCACCAGAGTTGATTTTTTAAAATTCTAGATTCACTCATTTGATTTAAGTAGCACTGGTTTGTGGTATTTCCATTCTTCTTTACTGGAAATGAATTTCCTGGTTAGGATATGGCTTCACTGGAGATGAATAAAGGGCAAACATAACTGAATGCTGCATGATTTCATAACGCTGTAAAAACATATCGACCAGTTTGAATTGGTCTATGAAGATCTCTTTCTGTTTATTTCAATACCAGCTTTCCTCATTACTCTAGCTCTTGCATTCAGTGGGACTTTATGGTGTCTCTTTGGATTCTAAATTCCAAATTTCATTTCCTAATTTATTTGATAGAGGTAAAAACTACAGTTGTGCTTTTTGCTCTCTGGTGTCTGAAAAAAAAAAAGTTTGCCTTCTTTTCTGAAACTAGATTCTTAAATCTGTTTTTCTTTATCATCCTTTAATTCATTGGCCATATAGTAAGAAACTTAACAGATAAAGTAGAAACATGTTTCAGCTAGCTGGAACTGTCCCTATTTGAGGTTAAAAAGAGGATCCCAGCTTACACTCCAGTGTGAAGGTGGGAGTTTCTGAGGCAATGGATTTGAGGAATGGGTTTTGATTTAGACATCAAAATTTTAAATTCCACCAGTGTGTTCAAATAGAAATCTTGTTTCAAAAATTAAAATGCTCTAAAATCTTTGCTCAGAAAGTATACCAGATTAATAAATTGTTATAATGCATTTGCGCATAATGAGACATTGTCTAACATCAAATAATGATGGGAGAGAAGTGGAACTTAAGATCACCTCTGCTCTAGGATGTCCTCCTATCAGTCCAGCTCATGGGACCCTCCTTATTGTCAGACTGGATTTCAGTCAGTTTGAAAGTGGGATGTCTTTCTTTCCTTTCTGTTTTTTTTTTAAATAATTATCTATCATCATGATATAATTATAACATATTGATTTTTAAGATGTAAAGGAAGCCAGACACTTCTTCAACAATTGTGGGTGGTTCGATATCTGATATCCACAGTGTTATCTTTATTTTTCTTCTATCACCTGAGCCAGGGAAACACCTCAGCACATAGGGAGGGTATCCTCTTGGTGTTGGGATGAGCAGGAGGCTGATTGAGCACATGGTTTAAGGACTGTGGCTTGGGAGGGCTAAGGTTCACACAAGGTGAGAGCTCAGCTAGTTGGATATGATCATTCATTCGTTCAGTTATTCATTCAGTATAGATTGAGCATCCACTGTATGCCAGGAAATACACTTGCAAGGTCAGATCCCTGAAAAATCTGAAGTCAAGCTGACGTTGAAATCGCTATCCAGTGCTAGGAAGCCTAGACATTGCCTCAGGAGTGACTTGGAACAGATAGAGGGTTTTTATAGTAAGGGCCCAAACCTGTTTTAGTTCTCCCCTGAGGTTGAGGCTTCCAGGTATTTAAAGAGCTGGTGCTTTATGGTCTGGGTAGAGGTTTTAATTCAACTGGGATTGTAGTTGCAGTAGTTCATGGGTGATTGAGGTTAATGCTAACAATTTCCTATAGTTAAGGAAACATTATACTTCAGGAAGAGCTCTCATAGGAATTAATTAATTTAACCATTATAATTCTGTAAGGTAGAAGGCTATGACCTGTCAATATCACATTTGAAGTAAAGATCAGGCGAGTCTGACTACATGACTGTTCTCATTTCTTTCCCCAACTTGCCTTCCCAAGGCTTAGAGAAGGGGTTAGCAAACTATAGCCTGTGGACCACATGTAGTCTTTGGGCCAAATCCAACTGTTTTTGAATAGCCCAAGCACTAAGAATAATAAAAGGATTGTAAAAATAAAGAAGAATTGGGCATCTGGGTGGCTCAGTTAGTTGTGTCTGACTCTTGATTTCACCTCAGATCATGGTCTCAGGGTCCTGGGATCGAGCCCTGCATCAAGCTCCAGGCTCAGCGGGGAGTCTGCATGAGATTCTCCCTCTCCCTCTGCGTACCACCCCACCCCGCTCACTCTCTCTCTCTCAAATAAATAAATGCATCTTTTAAAAAAAGAGAAAAATATGCAACAGAGACAGTATGTGGCCGGCAAAACCCAAACTATTCACTATCTGGCTATCTTAGTCCACTCAGGCTGCCACAACAACATACCACAGACTGGGTAGCTTATAAACAAGAGAGATTTATTTCCCACAGTGCTGGAGGCTGGAAATCCAAGATCAGGGTGCCAGCACACTCAGGTGAGGGCTCTTTTTTCAGTCACAGATGTCTCCTGTGTCCTCACAGGATGGAAGTGGCAAGCTAGCTCTCAGAGCCTTTTTATAAGGGTACTAATCTCATACATGAGGATTCCATGAATCCTTCCAAATGTCCCACCTCCTAATAACATGACCTTGGGCATTATAATTTCAACATATGAATTTTAGAGAGCACATAAACATTCAGACCATATAGCACTGACCCTTTATTTAAAAGGTTTGCCAGCTTTTGGCTTAGTGGCTTATACATGGATCTTTAGGCTTTCTAGAGACTATTAATAGTATAAACCACTCTGAAAAAACATTTGGAAAAATTAATAGTAATTCAAAAACTTGTCAAAATTCTTGTAACATATTCTTAAAACCAAAACAGTTTGGGCTTACTTGAGAGTATGAAGAATAGCAGCTTAAAAATGGGTTACACCTGGCCCTGGACCAGTAATGTGTCAGAACCAGCTTGCAAAAGCTGATTGTGCACATCTGTTCCCAGCTCCAAATCAACCTGGTAGCTTGAAATGGCCACAGTGGAAGTAATTCTACCATAGAAATTGGCAAGATTTACAATTTGGGGCCTTTTCTCCCCAGAAAGCTGGTTTTGAGACATTTACCAGTACACCGCTAAATATACATCATTTGATGTCTGAAGTCATTTATAACCCAAGCTGATGTACTTATTCTAGTAATAAAGAGATTTGAGTGTTTTAATTTCATAGAAGCTTTTTTTTTGACATGATACTGATAAATTTTCATAGAACCCAAAGCCAAGGGCATATATAGATAGAAATCATCTATATAAAGGGAGTAATACAATCAACTACTTCACTGAGTTGTTGTGAGAATTAAATATGCTAATACTGGTAAATATTCAGTAAGCTTTCAAAGGTAAAACATTTAAAGCAATGCCAACACATGCTAGTTATTCTATCAGTGTTAGTCTTCATATATTCATATCCAGATTCTAACTCTGTGGAACAGAACACATTCAGATAAATCCCCTCTAGGTCCCATGTGGAGATAACTTTGGGCTTGGAGTCAGAAGAATAGACTATGCATCCTGTCCCATTCTTTACTGCTTTGCATCTCAGGGAAGCCAACCTCAGGATGGCTGGCTCTACTCAACTGCATAAAGAGCTTAACATCACCCTCCTTGCCAGTTAGTGGGAGGATGAGACAAGATAATGGATGGGAAGGCACTTTTCTAATGGTAGTACATCACACAAACATAAGGTATTATTATCTTACAACAGTAAGATCTTGAAATGTGTGTGATTAAGACTCAGGCTGACATTCTCTCGAAAAGAAGAAATAAATGAGTCACATTTTCCTTTGCCTCTCACCCTCTTATGTCAAAAGTGATGAATCACTGGCCAAAAATGTAAATGAGACTGTCACAAAGACTCATTTGAAAGTTTTTATTCCACTTAGAGGAGCTCTGAGGGCACTCTGTATTATAGTAAAACTAGCCTATTGACTAGAAACCAAGGTATTGAACTCTACTATGGTAGAAAAGAAACATGTATCTGTTCAGTATAGTTCACTTATTTTTCTATTATGTGAAATATAAGTTTTATAAAAATATTTTATTTATCCTTTAAAAATGTTAGTTGTGTTATGTACTTGCAAAAGTGGTTTTATATTGATAAACTTTTACCACTATTGCAAAGGTTTGTGAAGAAATTTGTTGTAAGAAGCCATCCTAAACATAATAAGATAATTAAAATGATTAAAAAATAGATAAAATAAGTAGAAATTAAGCTCACGGTGTACAATTGAGTTGAGAGAGAGCAATAATTACTCTTCTTAATATTTGCTACTGGCTCTCTGGAATCTTGCTACTCAAACTTTAATGTATATATGAATCATCTTGGGATCCTGTTAAAATGCAGAACCCATTGCAGGAAGAAGTGTGGGGTGGAACCCTGTATATAGCACATTTCTCACAATCACCCAGGTAATACCCAATACTCTTCTGCAGACCACACTCTGAGTAGAGGTAGAGGCTATGTAGTATTTAATGGAGGAAAAGAGTTTTTGAGCCTCTGTTGATTGACTGCAGATTCAATTCCAGCTGCCAGGTGAGGTCCTCAAGAGATAATGCCCCTCTTTTTGTATAAGTTTTAAACTAGTTGGAAAATGAAACAAAAAGGTAAATATTGAAGCAAAAGTAACACCTTTATTACTGATGGGAGTCTAAAGTAAAGAATGTAGCTTCACATGAGAGCCACATGGACTTATTCTGGATGATGGCAGGCCAACTTACCCACCTGCCCAGCAGCGCTGGACTGAGGCAGTGTGCTAGGAGAGAAAAGCTCCTGCTCTTTGGACCTAGCTCACTCCCCAGAGGAAGAAGCCAGAGCAGGGGTGAGAATGCCTGCCTAGTTAAAGGGATGGAGAGCAACCTGGAGTTATAGACCTTCACAGAAAGTAAACATTGGGAGGGTGAAAGAAGCAGTCCTCATGCCCACCTGCTGCCTTTGAACCAGGCAGCTGCAGACCAGCAGTGTCTCCATCTTTAACTTTGAGGGAGAAAATGCCTTGGAAGGAGGCACACTCTCCAGGAATCATCAGAAACCTTAGGGGTTTGGGGGGCAGTCTGCCCCTGTTCTCATCAATATTTCACTTGAGCTGTGCTTCTGTGCTGCCCAGATAGAACCCCTTGGAGGCCAATACTGGAGACCAGCTGCAGTTAGTTGCACAGCAAAGAGGCAGGCAGGAATTTTCACAGGACAATGTGGGGAGAGCAAGGGGAGCACTTCAAAGGTTTCTTCCAGACTCACTGCCTCTCCTAGATACCCTACTTCTCGATACCATATAGATAGTGGACAGAAAACATCAAGGGAAGAAGTAGAGCCTAAATCCACATCAAAAAGGCAAGAATCATGGAAAAAATCCAGAAAAGATGTTCAGAGGGTCACAAAATTAAATGCAATTGATAGATCAGAGATAAACAGATGTATCAAAGAAGATATGGCAAATAAGCATGGAAAAATGTGCTCCAGATCATTAATCACTAGGGAGATGCAAATTAAAACCAGGAGATACCACTACACATCTACTGGAATGGCTAAAATATAAAAAGAATTACAAACATTTATCAAGAAGCCCTGAGCCTGATGACTTCACTGATGAATTCCACCAAACATTTAAAGAAGGAAGATCAGTCCTTCTCATACTTTTCCAAAAACTGAAGAGGTGGGAAAACTTACTAACTCATTCTATGAGGCCAGTAATACCATAATGAAAAAGTCAAAGATACTCCAAGAAAGAAAACTATGGACTAATATCTTTTATGAACATTGATGCAAAAATCCTCGACAAAATACTAGTAAACTGAATTCAGCAGCATATTACAAGGATTAAACAACATGACCAAGTGGGATTTATTCTGAAATGCAAGGATGTTTCAATATATGAAAATTTATCAATATGATACACCAAATTAACAGATGAAGAAAAAAACCCATATGATCCTCTCAATTAAAGCAGAAAAGTCATTTGACAAAATTCAACAACCTTTAATGATAAAATCACTCAACAAACTAGAAGTAGAAGGAAACTACCTCAACATAATAAAAGCCAAACATGAAAAAACCCATAGCCTACATTATACTCAATAGTAAAGGACTGAAAGATTTTTCTCTAAGATCAAGAACAAGACAAGGATGCCCATCCTCACAATTTTTATTCAACATAGGACTGGAAGTTCTAGTCAGATAAATTAGCCAATAAAAAGAAAGAAAAGTTATCCAAATTGGAAAGAAAAAGTAAAATGATTTCTGTTACAGATATGATCATATATATGTACAAAACCCTAGGGATTCCACAAAAAATTGGTAAAACTAATAAATAAATTCAGCAAAGTAGTGAGATACAGCAACAGACAAAAAATCAGTTTTACATCTCTACACTAACAATGAACAATCTGAAAAGGTAGTTAAAAAACAGTTGCATATACAATAGCATAAAAAAAAATACTTAGGAATTAACCAAGGAGGTGAATGATTTGTACAATGAGAACTGCAAAACATGGCTGAAAGAAATAAAAAAAAAATAAGTAAATGGAAACATAGCTCATGTTTGTGGTTTGGAACAATTAATATTGCTAAGATATTAATACTGAAGTGATCTACAGATTCAATGCAATACCTATCAAAACCCCAATGATGTTTTTTGTAGAAATAGAAAATCCATCTTAAAATTCATACGGAATCTCAAGGGACCCTGAATAGTCAAAACAATATTGAAAAAGAAGCACAAAGCTGGAGGACTTGCCCTTGCTGATTTCAAAATTTACGACAAAGCTTGGCGACCAAAACAGTGTGTTAGGGCATAAAAAAAAGACATATAAACCAATAGAATAGAATAGAGAACACAGAAATAAAACTTTACATATATGGCCAAATGATTTTTGACAACCATTCAATGGAGAAAGCACAGCTTTTTCAACAAATGGTTCTGGGAAAACTGGATATTCACATGCTAAAGAATGAAATGGGACCCTTACCTAACACCATATACAATAATTAACTAAAAAGGGAGCAAAGACCTAAATGTAAGACCTAAAACTATATCACTCTTAGAAGAAAACATAGGGTAAAAGCTATAGCAATGATTTCTTGGATGTGACACCAAAGGTCTAGGTAACAGAAGAAAAAAGACAAATTGAACTTCATGAAAATTTTAAAATTTTGTGCATCAGAAGACAATCTTAACAGAATAGGAGAAAATATTTGCAAATCATCTCTTATAATGTATTAATGTCCAGAATATATAGAGAACTTCTCAGACTCAATAAAAACAAAAATGTAGGGGCACCTGGGTGGTTCAGCTGGTTGAGCGTCTGCCTTTGACTTGAGTCATGATCTCAGGGTCCTGGGATCGAGCCCCGCGTCGGGCTCCCTGGTCGGTGGGTAGCCTGCTTCTCCCTCTCCCTCTACCCCTCTCCCGCTTGTGCTCTCTTTCTCTGTCGGTCTCAAATAAATAAAATCTTAAAAAAAAAGTACAACCCAATTCAAAAACGGACAAAGGACTTGAATAAATATTTCCTCAAAGAAGATATACAAATGGCCAATAAGGACTTGAAAAGATGCTCAACATCACTGATAATTAGGGGCATGCAAATCAAAACCACAATAAGATACCACCTTGCAGCCATTAGGATGGTTGGTATTAAAAAATCAGAAAATAGCAAATATTGGTGAGGATTTGGAGACATTGGAAATGTTGTGCCCCACTAATGGGGATGTAAAATGGTATAGCCCTTGTGAAAAACAGTAAGGCAGTTCCTCAAAAAATTAAAAATAGAATTACCATGTGATCCAGCAATTTCACTTCTGAGTATATACCCAAAAGAACTGAAAGCAGCATCTCAAATAAATATTTGTAAACCCATGTTCTGAGCAGCATTATTCATGCTAGGTACACCTGGAAGCAACCCAAGTGTCCATCTGTGGATAAACAAAATATGGTACATACATACAATAGAATATTATTCAGCTTTAAAAAGGAAGTAAATTCTGCACATGCCACCACATAGATAAACCTTGAGAATGTTATGCTAAGTGAAATAAGCCAGTCATGAAAAGACAAATACTGTATGACTCCACTTATGTGAGGTACTTAGTCAAAATCATAAAGACAGACACTGTCAGGGGCTGGGGGAAGGCAGAAATGGAAGGCTATTGTTTTAGTGGGTATAGAGTTTCAGTGTTATAAAATAAAAGTGTTATGAAGATGGATGGTGGCGACGGTTGCACAACATATGAACGCATTTAATACCACTAAACTAGACACTTAGAAATGGTTAAGATCGTAAACTTGATCTTATGTTTGTTTTATCACAATGAAAAGAAAATTGGGAAAAGAATCCAGGTGAATGGATAAACAAATTGTGGTATACCCATGCAATGGAATTCTACTCCATAGTCAACAAAAATGGTCTACTGATACACACAATTCTGTGGAAGAATAATCATGCTTAGTGAAAGAAGCCAGACAAAAATAGTATATGCTATAGGATTTTATTTATATAAAAATTCTATACAATGCAAGCTAATCTATAGTGAAAGACAGCAGAGCAGATTGCCGGTAGACAGAAATGGGATGGGAGGGGTGGGGGGAGATAACATGAAGGGGCAGGATGAGACGAGACCTTTGCAGAGATGGATGTGCTCAGTAACTTGATTGTGGTGATGGCTTTGTGGATGTATGCTTTTGTCATAAGGTATCAGATTGTGTACTATAAATATGTACAGTTGATTGTATATCAATTATATGTCAATAAAACTATTAAGTTTAAAAATCCTGGCTAACATTTTGGGGATACTCTGTTCACTGTGGTAGGTGTCTGACAGCTGGTAAGCAGGCCTCACTTAAAGGTCAAATGTGGTGTGGGCAGCCATCACGGTTGCCACTGATGTTTGCTGATGGTGTGGCTCCCTGGACCACGTGGGCATCCTGGGTGATACGAAGTGCAAATGAGAGACCGAGGACAGAGTTACTGCTTCTGCACTGTGGGAATTCTATACCAAGTCCCTCTTTCCCAGCTGGTCCTACATGCTGGCCACACTCCCAAGGGCCTGGAGGAACTTCTGTCATCACTTACTTTCTTCCTCTTCCCCACCCCTCTCCAGAACTGTGCACAGACTCCCAAGGCCCACTGCCCAGGTTCACGTTCAGGCTTCACTAGTTAGTAGCTGTGTGGCCTTAGACAACTGTATCATTTTCTTAGGCTACCTAACAAAATAACACAAATGGGGGTGCTTGGCACAACAGAAATGTATTATATCACAGTTCTGGAAGCTACAGGTCCAAAATCAAGTGTGAGCAGATTGGTTTCTTCTGAGGGCTGGGAGAGGGGTTCTGTTCCAGGCCTCTTCTCTAGCTTCTGGTGGTTTGCTAGCAATCTTTGGCCTTTGGCTTGAGGCAGGAGAACTCTACTCTTTACTTGGCCTTCTCCCTGTGTGTGTGTATGTCTCTTTTTAAAAGGACATCGTCATCCTGGATTAGGGGCCCACCCTTCTGCAGTACGATCCTATCTTAACTAATTGCATCTGCAATGGCCCTCTTTACTAATAAGATCACATTCCGAGGTACTGGGGATTAGGACTTCAGCATATGAATTTTCAGGAGATGCAATGCAATTCATGACAACTTCTTTAACTTCTCAGTGCCTTAGTTTCTCTGCCTGTAAAACAGGGATATTAATAATCCCTACATCTTGGGGTTGATATAAAGATTCCATCATCATAACACATGAAGCACTTTGAGACGCCCGCTCCCTGACACAGTGAGCAATTGTGAAGTGTCACTATCACTGTTGTTCTCTCCTGCTGCATGTGCAGATTTTGAGCTGCGAAGAGTTTCTGTTCTGGATTCACAAGTCTACATCCCCTCCCAGCCCGTCACCACCCAAAGTTTTTACCAGCACACATAAAAATAATACAAAGCAGAATATGCCAAGTACGGAGGTCCTGAGGGGGTGATAGTTCTGTGTGCTGGGTAGTCATGGGGGCCTTCGTGGAGATGTTAGCAGACTTTGAAGACAGGGAGGAAGATTTGAATCCTTTTTTCAAAGAGGAATTTTATGTTTCAGATTTGGGGAAAAATTACTGATCTTCGAACTTCAACGTCTCATTTGTAAAATGGGAAAACCACAATTATTGCAATGATTAAATGAGACAATGTAGCTAAAGTGCCTGTCAGATACCCCAAGCCTAATAGGTTCTCAATGAATATAAACAAATAAACAAAGATAATTCCACATTGGAGTACAATGACAGACTGTTCCCCAAGGACGATACAGGAGCACAGTGATCACCCTACTCGGGGGACCTCTCCTGTAGTCACTTGGACACTTGGAGCTGGTTTTAAGTTGAAGAGGGCACCTTGAAATATAGCCACAGGGGATCCGTGGTGTGCTGTGGGTCTACAAAGAGGCAAAAAAACTCAGCCCCCTCTGCTATCTTTAATTCATAAGTTCCTTATTCCAAACTAGGAGTTTCTTATTCCTTTTATATAAATTGACAGGCTAGCTTGAAGAAAGCATGTTTGCAGCTTATAAAATAGAATAGGCATTAACCTTTTCTCAAAGATTCATGTGCTTGAAGTATTCGAAGAAGTGGTATTTTTATTAAACCCATGTTTGAGTTAAGGGCGTTACCACATATATCACATTTAGATCACAACTTTTCAAAGAGAGGAGACTCAAACACATCTATAATAGAATTAGAGTAAGCATAATTTCAGATTTCTTTGATATTTGGGACAGCACTTCAGTATCTTGGATTTTGTCATTATGGATCCTTACATTTCTTTTTCGAGCCTCAATTCTTCATCTTTAAAATGGGGATGATACAGTTAGTATAGTAATTAAATGAGACCGTGTAGGTGAAGGGCCTATTATAAAGCCCTAAAATTTGTGGTTCTGGATGCCTCGTGTTCTTCCTATTTGGGGAGAATCCAAAATTTGGTGGTAGACAGGGCTTGGCTTACCCCAGTGGAAATCAAAGGGAGGCAGATTCTTTTTCTACCCTTGACCCTTGGCTGCTAGAGCATGGATGGGTGGCCAGAGGGTGACCAGTCAGAGGCTCCCACTGGGAGCATTCAAAGGCTCAGGGCCACGTAGATATTATTTGTGGTGGCAGCTGGGATGCTGGTGACAGTGCAACAAGGACCCAGGACCAGCAGAGCCCAGCAGGGTGTTGGCTGGGCTTTGCGCACAATAGTTTCTGCCTAAACCCAGCTCCCCCAGCGATCCGGGGAACTGATTTCTATCTTTCAAACAAATTCATGTTTTATTTAAATTAGCCGGAAAATCTGCTCGTTGTGTGCAACCTAAATCACTGAGCAGAGCAAGCTTCAACTTTAATTTTATAGTAAATGTGCAAAATTACCAGTTAAAGGATTATGGCTGGTGGATGGTTGAGTTTCTCCTGAGTTTTACTCCACAATACAGTTGATTGTTACAGAAAACCAAGATTATTCAGAAAAAGGGTGGTGTCTTGATATTCCAATATAAATAATATTTTCTAGGCACCAAAAGCAGGTTTTCAACCACATAGTGGTTGTAAGCCAAGAAGTTGTTAGCCAGTGTCTGAGAATTGCTGTGGGTATTCACCATCCCGGACTGTCTAGATGAGTTACCTGGGTCCTGAGTGGCTTCTCCTTCTTCCTGTTTAAGAGGCTGCACCCAAGCTCAGTTTCATATTGGAACCAGTGACTTTCTCTCTCATTTCCAATCCCCACCAGACCTCAAGGAGACTAAATGGAAATGCCTCTGAAATCCACTGGTAAGAGAGCAGCAGAAACATTGTGTACATATGTGTGTGCAGACATGCTTCTGTATTAAAACATAGACTCCTGTGTTTAAGTCACGTAACAATACCATATGGCCACCAGCCATTGTGTCAGAAGGTAAGTATTTTCCCTTCAGATGATATTGAGTATCATTTGTTCAGTTTTTAAAGTTAAATGTCATCTGTCTTTTAAATTTTCATTGTGATTGTAAGCTGGTAACTAAAAATAAACCAACAAAACAAAATAAACCCCAAACCCTGCAAAATGCTATTTGTCTCTCCAAACTGTGCTTATCACCTGACATGAAAACTCACCAAGACAATTTTCTTGACAGTACTTTCGTTTTCTTCCTTCCTGCTTCCCTTCCTCTCTCTCCCTTTCTCCTCTTTTTCTCTTTCTTTCTCGTGGGAAAGTATAATGTTTGGTTTAAATGCTTTTAATGCACTTGGAGGGGTGAATTTTTTCTCTTTCTCCCTTGCTGCCTCCCCGCCCCCGCTCCCATCCCCTCTTACCCTAGGAATGAAGAGGTCAGATAGAATGAGCTCTTCATAAATGTCTGAGGAAAATAGGTTTGTGATCCCATAATATGGAAAGACATTTGTATCATTTATATTCTAGGTTGGTTGATAATACCATCTTACAAAATTGGTTAATTATGCGGGGGTTCAATCGTTTATCATGTTGGAAAAGTGGGGTTTGGGGGAAGATCCAAGATAAAGACAGTGGTGGTAAGGGAAGACTCAATTTATAGCTTTTACCAGCAGTAAAATCTGAAGCCTTACAAAATCTCGATAGGGCCCAATTACATAAAACCAAGTTAATTTTTCTTGCATGATCGATATTTAAAAGCCACTTGGTGAGCCATATTGGGACACCTATGTTTGGAAGCATGTGAGCAAACATCTGTGATCACATTTATAGGAATCTATTGAAAAAGATGCTTCCGATTCAAGATGTGTTATTTCAAATGTGTAATGTCTACAGGCATCTCTGCATCCAGAGTACCTAAAAAATGAGGTAAAATCATAGAAACTCATTTTCCTCACTTCTTTTGCTTTTTACAAACCTTCTCTTTAACTAATGCTTTCTGCATGATGGTCCTTTCCCTCTAATCCTTAAATATTTTCAAAATCATGTTCATGTCTTCAATGACTACTTTTTGTGCTGCGCAGAGACCTACTTTGCATAGCTCCTTCTCTCACCAACTTTAACATGCAAACCAACATACTAACGTATGTCTGCAAAATGGTAAAAGGGATGTTCCCTTTCAAGAATAAACAAAAGAAAAATGTAGGTAACCAAATCCAATAAGGAGAATGCATGTAACATCATGGTATTGTAGAAAGAACCAAGTTACATTTTCAGCATCACTGATACTGATAAGTCACTCGATGAGCCATTTTGAGACACCTCTGTTTGCAGTGTACAAAGTTAACAGCTGGGTCCCATTTATAACATTCCACTTAATAACAGGCTTCAGAGTCCAGGTTTAGAATTTCAGATTTGCAATTTACAGGCATACTTGCCTCCAGATATCAGAAGACAATTTTAAATTGGATAAAATCATTGAGGAGAAGGTAGATCATGTTACTGCATATCTTTTAAAACTCTTAATGGGAGTACTATCATTAGTATGATAGGTTTTTCTTGTATTGCTTTTGTTTTGAATCATCTTAAGATCTTAAACCTTTCCCCTTCCTACCAGAGTCATATTTAGTAGCCTCTTTCCATACCTACCCTGGAGTACAAAAATGTAATCTTCCAAACAATTGAAAACAACTTTTTAACATGGAATGTTGAACCTTATGATGAGTCTTGTTGAATTCTCCAGTCTTTGGAGCATAATATTTTGAAAAAACAAAAAACACATGGTCTGTGGAGGCTGACTGATCTGTGTTCATATAGCTATTCAGTTAGAACTTCTGCACTTGCCCTCACTGAGCCTTGCTTCACTTTTTGTTGAAATGGGTAAGATATTGCCAACTTTACAGAGTTGTTTCAAGGACTGAATGAGAATGACAATAATAGTTAAGATTCATGAAGGAATTTCTATGTGCTAGAAACTGTTGGGGAGGAAAACACTTTTCCTCTACCCTCAGGTTCATTGTCTGGGGGGCCTGTGAATTTAACTGAAAAAATACAGATTAAAATGAGAGAAGGTGGGCGCCTGGGTGGCTTAGTTGTTAAGTGTCTGCCTTCGGCTCAGGTCAAAATCCCAGGGTCCTGGGATCGAGTCTCACTTGGGCTCCCTGCTCGGCAGGAAGCCTGCTTCTCCCTCTCCCACTCCCCTTGCTTGTGTTCCTGCTCTCGCTATCTCTCTCTCTGTCAAACAAATAAATAAAATCTTTAAAAAATAAATAAAATAAAATAAAATAAAATAAAATGAGAGAAGGTTCCATGTTCCATGTAGTGTTCCATGTAGTGATCCATTACTAATGATGTAATGTAGAGTGATTAACATAACATAATAATAAAAAATAAACAAAAAATAAAAAAATAAAATGAGAGAAAGAATACAAATTTATTAATATGTTTGCACACACAGGAATTCACAGAGAAGAAGTGAAACCCACAGGAGTGGTTAGACTTGGGATCTTATATACCATTTTAGCAAAGGAAAGAGGGTTTAAGGTTCAAGGAACTATAAATTGTGGAGAAGTAACAAGGAAATACATGGCAGAACTAATGAAAGGTTGTTTTGGTAAGCTTTGTTTATGCAGACTCATTTTGGTGCTGACTCTCTGTCTCTTGCAATACAGGTTGCTTTCTTCATCCTAGTACAGGAGGGTGGGGAAATCTTATTCCAGCTTTACAAAGGGAAATGCATGCCTTGAACGTAGGCGGGAAAGGGGAGGGCAGAGAACTCTTTCCTGTATCTGTTGATTCTTAATAGCCTTTAGGTGAAAATAATCTTTATGCTGGGTGCCTGGGTGGCGCAGTTGGTTAAACAACCAACTCTTGGTTTTGGCTCAGGCCCTTATCTCAGGGTCCTGAGATCGAGCCCTGCATTGGGCTCCACGCTCAGCATGGAGTCTGCTTGAGTCTCTCTCTCCCTCTCTCTCTCTCTCTCAAATAAATAAATAAATCTTAAAAAAAATAATCTTTATGCTGAAGTGGCATATTTTGGGGTGGCATACCCTGATCCCTTCAGTATCATACTGAGAGCTTTACATTGACTTGATAATTCATGCAGATGAAGTGCACATGGAAAAGGTGCCACATTGATTAGGCCAGAGAAATGGGAATTTATTCCCTCTTTCTATGTCATTATAAATTTTTGTAAGAAATTTTTACATAGTAGACATAATAGCCTAATGGACACATCTTAATATACTTTACCATTTCCCTGTAGTTGAAGAGCATTTAGATTGTTTCTACTCTTTGTTTTGTTATTAAAACTTACATAGCAATGAATATTACTGTGCCTGAATTTGTATTTGCATTTTGAATTTTTCACCCTTAGTACACAGGCCCAGAAATATAATTACTGAGTCAAAGGATATGAACAATTTAAGGCAAATTTGCTTTCCAAGTGGTTACCCTAATTTATCAATCTCATCCCATCCTTGCTATTATAATTTAATCTTTTTCTGGTTGATGGTTGTAGAATGGTACTTTGTTTTACTTTAACATTTTAACATTACTAATGAATTGAATAATAAAAATATTTACTGGCAATTTGTATTTCTTCTATTGATAACTGTTTATTTATGTCTTTTTCCTATTTATTTATGTTTTGATGTTTTTCTTATTGATCCCTAAGAGTTCTTCGTATATTAAGAGAAACTCTTTGTTCATTGTCTGTTAAAAAACAAAACAAAAACAAAACGCCCACACCTTGCTGTTTGTCTTTTACTTCAGCTTATGTTAAATTTTAAGATTTATTATAATTTGAGGTTTTATGGGGTAAAAAAAAATCTATCAGGGGCACCTGGGTGGCTCAGTCGTTAAGTGTCTGCCTTCCGCTCAGGTCATGGTCCCAGGGTCCTGGGATCAAGCCCCGCATCGGGCTCCCTGCTCCGCGGGAAGCCTGCTTCTCCCTCTCCCACTCCCCCTGCTTGTGTTCCCTCTGTCGCTGTGTCTCTCTCTGTCAAATAAATGAATAAAATCTTAAAAAAAAATCTATCAATCTTTTTCTATTAAACCTTCTTCCACTGTTTTTATAATCTAAAACTTTTCACCTTCCAGAGATCAGAAAAAAATGTTGAAGGGTTTTCTTCTAAGTTTATTTTTGGTTTGAGTTTTTTCAATTTAATTCTCTGGTTTAGAATTTGTTTTGATGTGTGGTGTGGGAAAAATATCAAAGTATTTTTTTCCACTGTATCACAAAGATAGGCCCACATAACTTGGGCCCCATTAAAATTAAATGAACAAAGACATCTAAAGCAAAACACCCAAAGCCAAAAAAATCAATTAATGGATTTTTTTTTTCTTGGAAAACTGTCTTTACAAAAGAAAGAAACTTAGAAAACTGTTATGTAAGCTCAGGTTTAGCCCAGGATTTTTAAAACACAAGAAAAATTTCTTTTCATATTAATTATTCAAGGCATACAAAACATTGCTTTTCCCTTATTCTAGAGTACACATATCTGTTTCTCTTGCTATATAAAAATGTTGAGTTTTTTATATCTCTATCTCTACATCTATCTATGTACATACATGCATACATTCCTCATGTGGCCACTACTCACCTCCTAAACCTCATGAAAATGAAATGATCCTCCAGGTGAATGAGAACTTGTAGTTGTGGTACAAAGGACTTGCTGGATTAATTCTTTGCCACGCTGCAAGTTGAGACCTCAGGAGGGTATCCTGATTGAGATTGAAGCATATACATAAATAAATCCCCAGCCAATGCTTGATTTGAATAGATATATGGGAGCTGGGGATGGAATTGACCAGATGCTGGACCATATGATAAACACAGAGGGTCATGGTGTGGTATAAAAACCGGGCATTTTTATGGTACAGCTGGCCGTGCATAATCTTCTCCTAATTTATAAGCAGGAGCATCTGTTCTCTAGCTGCCACTCTTTCCAATTTTCTAACGGCCTTCTCCTTGAGTCTCTTGTTTAATCGAGCAGCTCCCCCATGCTGCGGGGAAGAAGGCAGGGGTTACCAGCAGGGAAAAATGAGATGGCCCTGAATCTGCCTTTCAGAGAAGAAAGGGAAAAATACCTCCAGAAAGATTCTTGGTCTTATTCTCAGTAAGATTTCTTTATTATCCAATGGCATTTTGAAAATGGTTTTAAATGGAGCATCTTGGGCTGCCATCATTGGGCTGGGTCATTATAAGGAGAAATTTCTCTCTGCCCCTTAATCAATAAGAGGAGAATTGAGGCCAAATTATAGCCTCACATTGCTTCCAGTCAGAGTAAGTATCTCTTTCTGTTTAATTTGGATCAACTAGCAGTCCAGGAGACTACACAGGCAAAATTGGGAGGTAAGAGCCAAGACGTCCTTCTCACCATACAACTCATTTCAAAAAACAAAAAAATACAGCCCCCCCCCAAAAAAAACCCCAAAAAGCCTTTGAGAGGGACTATCTCCCTACTCACTGTTCTTTCCTTCTGTTACGATTTTTTTTCTGCTTCTTGCCAGGGCAGGGTGGGGTTGTGGTGGTGGTGGCATGCCCTTCATTACCTACTAGAGGAGGTCCAGCTTTCCACTGCCTCTTTGTTCAACCTCACTGATATCATAGGTGACGGAACCTTAGAATGTTTTTATTTCAAAAGGGACTTCTACCACTGGTATTAAAAGATTCAAAGAAATGAACATCTTAATGATGGAATTTTGGTTTTTGGGGAACACATAGATAATATAGTTTGAAGAGAAGGAATACTTTACCTTCAAATAAGACTATTTTGGAAGAAACTCATTGGTCTAGGGCTTAGAAGCGTCTTTAGTTCTGCCCCTCCTAGTATTGTGATGTTGGTACTGTCAGGCTCTCTGAGGCTGTGTTTCCAGAACTTAACAATGGGAATAATAAGTACTCCAATTCATTTTACAAAAATACCTTTTAAGGTAAAAGACATGAGACAAATAGAAGTGACTATGTTAAATCCGTGGACATGTGGAATATTAGAACTACCTGAATTTTTCTAATTTATATAAGTAATATAATTTATCATCCAAACCAGGATACTTTGAAACAGAATGGGGGTGAGAACTGCACAGGAAGCTGTGATAATAGTAAACTGTCCTGGGAAAATCTGGACATATGGTCTCCTTGGCCATAAGAGGCTCTAGAAGTCATATGCTCTAATTACTCATAAGACTAACTTTGTTGGGGCACCTGGGTGGCTCAGTTGTTTAAGTGACTGCCTTTGGCTCAGGTCACGATCCCAGGGTCTTGGGATCGAGCCCCGCATCAGGCTCCCTGCTTGGCTGGAAGCCTGCTTCTCTCTCTCCCCCTCCCCCTGCCTGTGTTCCCTCTCACGCTGTCTCTCTCTCTCTCTCTCTCTGTCAAATAAATAAATAAATAAATAAATAAATAAATAAATAAAGTCTTAAAAAAAAAACAAACCAGCTTTGTCCCTGGACACTATACACATAAGAGAGGATAGAAAAATAAATAAATAAAAGGCCTTTCCACTGGCTTGTTTTGTGTTAGGGGAAACTGAGCACATTCAAAAACTCAACGATGTTATATGTGATGATCCTCCAATGTTGCCTTTTGACCCAGTATCACCTTGGCCATTGGTACTCCCAGGAGCTTCCTGCCCTCTCCATCCAATAGTGTTGATATAACAGTAAAGAAGCAAGCCAAGTGGTTGAGATGATTTCTGCAGTGCTTTGCACACAGTGGGTAAAAGTCAAAGGAAACTGTGACCCTGATGATTCCTTCGCACTCCTTCCTTCAGCTTTACCCATTTCTCTTGGGGCATGCATACTGTCCTTGAATGCCTGTGATCTCCCCACCATGTCCTGATCCAGCCTACATCCGTAAACACTGATGGTGCTCTGTGTTTGATATAATAAAGTTTCCCCAAATCCTCTGATCATAAGAATCACCAGGGGTGCTCTCCTGGTGATTCTGAGTCAGTAGATTTGAAATAGGGTCTGCTGATCTACATATTTAACCAAGTTCCTGGGTGATTTTTATGATCACATGAGTCTGAGATATATGGATTTAATAAATTTGAGAGAAGAAGTATGCCTTCCAGATCTTTTCACCCAGTGGTTATTAAAGTATGGCTTTCCAACCAACAGCATCAACATCACCTAGGGACTTGTTAGAAATGCAAATTATTGGTGCTATATTGGGTAGGAAGTCTGGGGGTGGTGGTGGAGGGAAGTGACCTGTGTTGTAACAGACCCTCCAGATGATTCTTATGTAAGCTAAAGTTCCAGACAACTGATTTGGACCAACCCTTTTTTCTTGTCCTCCATTTTATAGATTAGGAATGTTGGCATGCTCTTCTCTCACTTTGGGATCTTGGGTGTTGAGAGAGGGACCTATAATCCCCAGATGATTGGGAACAGGGTAGAAAACAGATGGTAGGTGGTTATTGAAGATGGGCATGACCCTCCAATTTGTCTCTCTGCTCCCAGAGTGAGGGGTCTTGTATGTGTAGATAAAAACTCATGTTTGCCAAGGAACTGCTAAAAGACACAGGTTTCTGAAGAGCCACACCCCTGTGGTAGACCAGAGGCTGGGTGTTGATAGTGACTCCCCACCAAAGAAATCCCCTGAGAGCCCAGACACCAAGAAGCCCCAGTTCCTTATAGAAAAAGACATGTTTCACTCTTCGTGAAGTTTCAGCTGTGCTTTTGGTGGTTAGTCTCTGTTTATTCTCAGGGTGGTTGATGAAAGACTCTTCTAATTAGTGCTGCAGAAGAACATCTGAAATTGTAAACTATAGGCAACTATTGATGTGGTTTAATTACACGTCTTCCCCTGTCACACTGAAATAATGAGTATTCAGACATTTCATATACTCAAAACAAGTGTTCACAGACTTCAGTCATTGACTACAATTTTCACAATGTTTTCAATGTTCAGGTACAATATGTGTTATTATTTATTTAATATTTTTCATTTATTCTACTTAAAAACTATTTTAGAATAGTTTTAAATTTCCAAAAGATTTATGAAAATAGTACAGAGATTCTCCCATATATATGCCCCTCATTCAGTTTCCCCTATCATTAACATCTTACATTAGTAGAGTATATTTGTCATAATTAATGAATTAATATTGACGCATTATTATTATTAGAGTCCATACCTTATTCCAGATTTTCTTAGGTTTTACCTAGTGCCCTTTTCTGTTTCTTGATTCCATCTAGGGTATCACTAAATTAAATTTATTACTCATATTTGGCTTTTAACTGAGACCTATTGAACAGCTAACAAATGCGAAATGATGCTACTCTGGCTACTGCTTTTGCTGTGAGTATAAAAGCCCTTTGTCTCTGACCCAAGAGTCTCCTGTCTACTGTCAGCATCAAAGAAACTTTGACAAGCTAACTTGTTATCTTACAATACCAGATCTCTTAAAGTTCCCGACAGTTTGTTGTACAATTGAAGTGGGGCGCCTGGGTGACTCAGTCAGTTGAGCATCCAACTCTTGGTTTCAGCTCAGGTCATGATCTGGCGGTCATGGGATCAAGCCCCTAATAGGGCTCTGCACTCAGTGCAGAGTCTGCTTCAGATTCTTTCTCCCTCTCCTTCCCCCTCTGCTCCTCCCCATACATTCTCTCTCCCAAATAAATAAAATCTTAAAAAAAAAAATAATTCAATTAAGTTGTGAAAGCCCTCTTACAAAGTGATTGTTAAAAGTTGCCAGATTGCGGGCGCCTGGGTGGCTCAGTTGGTTAAGCGACTGCCTTCGGCTCAAGTCATGATCCTGGAGTCCCGGGATCGAGTCCCGCATCGGACTCCCTGCTCGGCAGGGAGTCTGCTTCTCCCTCTGACCCTCCTCCCTCTCATGCTCTCTGTCTCTCATTCTCTCTGTCTCAAATAAATAAATAAAATCTTTAAAAAAAAAAAAAAAAAAAAAAAAAAAAGTTGCCAGATTTATAAAGAGTAATAAGGTTTATGAGTTGAACTGAAAACTCAAGGAATATCAAGGGATTTGAATTTGTAGTTTCCATAAATTAAAATATTTATTTAAAAACATCACAACATTCCCAGAGTAAATTTTCTCGCATGAAGGATGCCATAAAACTTCTATAGATAATGCTCTACTGGACTGTCTCATCTTGGGTAACTGTCATATGAACTTACCCAGAGTGTTTATGGACACGAAGGAAAAGCTTTACTGCCTCAAGGGCATTTAGCATATGATAAAGAGCTTTAATCCAAAGAATGAATCTCTAATGGTGGAATTTGGGCACCAGTGTGGGATTAACATTCCTCAAGTCATATTATGAGGCAGGGACTTATTTTGCAGATTCAAAGGATGGAGCAAAGGCCTCTTATCTTGATCTCTCCTGAATCCTCATGACCTAGAGCAGGCATATCATTTGTGCTCATTAAACATGTATTAAGGCATTGTGATTAAACTAATTAATGATTTTAAACAAGAGAAAGCCATGATCAGATTTTCATTTTAGAAAAGTTATTCTGGTTGTCACATGAAAATTAGATGGGAGGAGGCAACTCTAAATAGAAGACCGGAAAGGAAGTGGCAAGTGAACTTGATAGTAGACACACAGCCGAGACCTCTAAGGTTTTGGAGAAGATTTTACCCTATTCAGGAAATAACTAGTCTGGTTCAGGAAAACAGCTCTTGGCTTGTTACCAGGCCCTTAGGGAGGCCAAAAGCCTGACCAAGTGTAGGTGTGTGACCATGTCACCTAAGCTTCCCATCATTAACGGGTGTTCTCAGGGACCATCAAGCTGGAAGGCAGGGGGGCATAATCAAGACTGGACCCAAACATGTTCTTAGAGCACAAATAAACTGCAGGACCTTGAGAATCAACAGGTAAGATGACCCATTCTGTGACTATGTGACCTACTCCACCTCTTTCCCAGATACACCAGCTTTCTTGGTGTGCTCATGAGCAAATGTCCATGCAGTAGAGATGGAGGCTATGATACACAGCTCAAAAGCACGAGCTTCCTCTCACTGAAGCTGGCCTGCTTCTGCCCTTTTGAATGCCCCGATTGGAAACAGCAGGAAGCAACCTATGAACACCTTGTATGTTAACATATCTTATTAGAGGGGGCGGTGATTTGTCCCCATTGGTGTAGGCACATCTAGATTTAGGTTTGCTTTTCTTGCCCACCATGCTTCTGTTTGGCGCAGCATCTGTGGACTTACTGAGTATCTTATTGTCCATTATGTTCTGTCACACAACATTGCTTCTCAGAAAGTAGTCTCTTCATAGGAAAAGAAGTAGGGCAAATATATCCAACTATTTACTTGGCATCTCTTTGGTGATGTTTTAAAGGAACTTCATGCTCAACATATCCAAACTGGAACTCACGATCTTCTCAACCACAGCCCAGTGCTTATGGGCCAGTTTCTGAGTGAATGGCACTGCCAGCTATCTGGATACCCAAACCGGAAGGCTCAGTGTCATGCTTGGCACCTCCTTCTCTTTCATCCTTCATATCTAATCTCTTATGTTTGCCTTCTAGACATTTCTTAAATTCATCTACTTCTCTCCATTCTTACCATCCATGCTGGATGGAACTTTCAAGAAGACTTTTAATTACGTTCTTAAATAAAGACTACCACAGCTTTTGCCCTTGCTTCTGCTTCCTTGTTCCTGATGGCTGAGTGGATAGGAGCCCTGGAAGTGCAGAAAGTGTCTTGGAACCATGAGGCAGCAAGAATGCGGACAAAAGCTGACAGGCAGAAGGATGGCAAAGTGGAAGAACAAAATGAGCCTGGATCCCCAAGGACTTGTTGCACTGCCATGATGTCTCAAAAATGGAGAATCTTCGTAAGAGGCAGGGATATGAGTGAAAATGGCTTTATTAAGTGTACTCAGCTTGTGATCAAAACTCAAGTTTAAATGGCTGTGGACTGTGTAACCCAAAAATTTGTGGGCTCTACCCCAGAATCTGCAGGATCAGCTGGTCTGCAGTGCTTTTTCTTTCTTTCTTTCTTTCTTTCTTTCTTTCTTTCTTTCTTTCTTTCTTTCTTTCTTTCTTTCTTTCTTTCTTCCTTCTTTCTTTCTTTCTTTCTTTCTTTCTTTCTTTCTTTCTTTCTTCTTTCTTTCTTTCTTCTTTCTTCTTTTCCTTCCTTCCTTCCTTCCTTCCTTCCTTCCTTCCTTCCTTCCTTCCTTCCTTCCTTCCTTCCTTCTTTCTTTCTTTCTTTCTTCTTTTTCTTTTTTAGATTCATTTGCGTAGAGAGAGAGGGCACGCAAGAAAGAGTGTGCATGCACGGGGCAGAGGGGCACGAGAGTGAGAAAGTCTTAAGCGGATTCCTCGCTAAGCACGGAGCCCACCACGGGGCTCCATCTCAAGCCCCTGAGATGTCTACTTGAGCCAAAAACAAGAATTCGTCACTTAACCGACTGTACCACCCAAGCGCTCCAACCCTTTGTTTTCTTTAGGTCCAGTAGGACTACTAAAATCCTAAGTAAGTCATAAAACAGAGGTTGGCAAGATTATTGAAACCCCAAGAAAATGTAAAAAATGAAAGCCTCAGACTTTTGACTTCAGCTTGGGTCATGATCTTAGGGTCCTGACATTGGGCCCCACATAGGACTCTGTGCTCAGCGCAGTGTCTGCTTATTCCTCTCCCTCTGCTCTCTCAAATAAATAAATACATAAATAAAATCTTTAAAAGATAAATGAAAGCCTGGGAATGTGAAGGATAAGAATAAAAAGTTTATGCTATATAATCATTTTGGTACAATAGTTTTAATCGGTTTTATAAACTTTGCAATAGTTTGTCTTCTTTATGTTTCTTAAGGGAATTAGAACATTTCTGAGTCTTTAAATTTTAAAAGGTCTTTGATTAAATTTTTATTAAGTGTTTAAATGTTTGGATAAATCTAATTGGTTATATTCATTTTTTGATTACTTGTGTACATAATATATGGTTAATTAGGGAAATGGTGTTTTAAAGAATGTCACTTGGTTAATAAGTTAAACAGATTTATAAATGGAGCACTAGACAATGTACTACTATTAAGAACACATTTCCTTCATAGGCTAAAACCCGTCGAACATTAAAGCATCTGTCCATCCCTTTCTGCTCTGGGTTCTGTGGCAGCACAAGATCCACTCTGTTAAGGTGACCTAACTAACCACGGGTTCTTTGATTCAATACAAGTATACTGAAAATATTCTGTGCACCACACACCCAGTGTGCTGACACAGTCCCACTCACAGCCCTAAACATCTGTTCTCTTGACAGACACCATTTAGACCATGGGATGGCACTGATTCCTGCTTCCTGCTCTATGTCTGGAAACAAGATAGTGTGTGGAGTGGTAAGTTCTGTTCTCAAGATGCCAGAGCAAACAGCTTCAGATTATATTAGGAGGACTTGAAAAGTAGACCTGCTCAGTAAGAGAAAAGACAAATTGATTTGCCGCTCTTCCTTCCATTACATGAATTAAACTAATAAATGTTTGCATCCAAGGCATCTTTTCCAAAATCATCCATTTTCTTGCTCTGTTCGTGCTCCAAAACATCTTTCCAGAAGTGTTCACACATTAGTGTTGCATACACAGCAGTTGCATGTAGTAGTAGTTAAGACATATTTTGCAGGACTGAACACTTCTTTTTTTCTATTGTATCTCGTAGGTGTAGATGGAATGTCATGAAAGGTGATACTATTGCTTCTCTAGACAATCAGAAGGAGATGGTACCTTAGAATTGTGAGTTATTATTATAAAATATATAATATGATTTCATTGAAATCTCAAAACATTACATTTTCAACTTAAATAGCTTTGATATTGAAATCTCATTAGTTAAAGATATAATTTTATTAATTATAAAGTGGTCATTAATTATCCCTTTATTTTGCTTTTTTTGCTTTTTTAATTTTAATTTTTGTTTTAGAGAGGGAGGGAGAGGAAAGAAGGAGCAGAGGGAGAGGGAGAGAGAATCTCAAGCTGCGCATGGAGCCTGACATGGGGCTCAATCTAACAACCCTAAGATCAGAACCTGAGCTGAAATCAAAAGTCAGATGCTTAACCAGCTAAGCCACACAGGCACCCCTATTTTGCCTTTTTCAAAGAAGATATCCTAGATATTTTAATGGAAAATAGTTTTTTGAAAACAATACAATAAAAATATTTATATTTTACCTTAACATTTATTTTAAAAATATAATCAAGCTCAAGTCCATATACATTATATTTTATTTTTAATCCTAAATCATAAAGAATAGCCATAAGTCAAGAAGGTGGTAGGAACTGAGTTTCATGATAGAGCATAATATAATTTGTTCATCTGCTTACAGATGGAACAGTTTGGTGAAACATATATCATGAAAAAAAGGTGAAAAGAAAAAGATAGAGAAAATCTTGAAATAAATGGCCGGCTTAACTTAAAATCTGGAAACAATGATAGAAACTAGACTTCACAAACTATTTAATGAAATTTTAATTACTGGTCAACACAATGAAAACGAACAAGAAAATCACTCTGACATACATGGTTCAATCATTTCAGATGGAGTCTCTGTGACTTTATATTTTTTATTAAACGAAGATTTAATTACAGATCATAAAATTGTACACACAGAAAGCACAGATGTAATCATTCAGCTGGAAAGAAAGAGGGAATAGATAGCAAACAATCAACAATATTTGAGCAAGGCAAATTAACACCAACAGAAAACACTGATGTCATGTTTATATAGAATAATACTATATGTCCGATATTTAACCAAGCATAATGATGCTTTTCCGGTAATAACAGCAAAATAGTTAAGGAAAGCAATGTGAAATTTCTAGGTTCTGTAGAAATTATTCTGAAATTTGACTCAATAATGGGTCAACATGTAAGACTTTTTAAATGCAAAAAGAGTCCCTTTCTAGGATAGAGAATTCACACTGAGATCATTCACTAAATATGTAATGAAAAGAAAGAATGAATCATACATAAAAATCGAAAAGGCAAACATTTTAAGTTTACCTAGAGCAAGGACAAAGGTCAATGTTTTAACAACAAATATTTATCATACATATTGCTGAGCTAACATAAAAAGTAAACAAGGAAGTTGAAATTAATGATTACCTCACTATCTTATACCTAATTTTAAAAAGTAGAGGTCTGAACTGAAACAACAACAACAACAACAACAACTTTAATCTTGAAATTTTAGTCATTGATTTAAAAGATTATCCAAAGCAAACCCATGATAATGGCATTAACATGGTTGGTAATGAAAATGGTATATACCCAGAATTTGGCCCCAAATCCAGAAGCATTCTTTGTGCCATGTATAGTATAGTTAGAATTTGTTACCAAGAGAAAAGGCTGATAGTAATGAAATTCTTTGGAACAGCGCAGAGATTATATACATATTTTCCTCTGCCTAAAGATGAAGCAGTTAGATGAAGCACATATAAAATTTGACCTTACAAGGGCGCCTGAGTGGCTCAGTCAGTTAAGTGTCTGCCTTCAGCTCATGTCATGATCCTGGAGTCCTGGGATCGAGCCCCGCATTTGGCTCCCTGCTCAGTGGGGAGTCTGCCCCCCCCACTCATATTCGCTGTCAAATTAATTAATTAATTAATTAATTAATTAATTAGACCTTACAAACCCTCTCAAAGGATGAGCATGCTGAATAATTGCTGTTAAATGAGTTGGTTTTTAATTCAGGCAAGATACAAGTTGTCTTGAAAGAGTAGCATGGAACAGATGTTCTCCAAAAAGAAAATCATGGTCTTTGGTGGAATATCAAATTAATTTTGAATTTTTGTTCTCTACAGTTGTTTGCTGTGAAGCATTATTCACTATTAATAAAATAAGCAAAGCTTTCTAAAAATAAAATATAGACAACAAAACCAACCTAAGTTTGGCTATTTCACTTTTCCAAAACAGTCTGTGGGCCTTGGTAGAGGAAAATTTCTCCAAAGTGAAATCAGTAAAAATGATATCAGAACTACAGTGTCTGTAGGAAGGTTGTTTACTTCGCGTTACTGCCAGCAGAACATAAGATATGCGAAAATCTTGATTCAAACAACATAATTAGTCATTGTAAAATGACGTGAATAGAAGTGAAGGCATGAATAATATTACGAAGTAAATAGATAATGATAATAATAAATAGATAATAATGTATAAATCACATACCTCTTTAGTTTGTTATTCATCTGAATGCCACTGGCCATCCAGACATTGTAATAATAACTAAATTCAGTCGTCGTGGATATTTGAGCAACTTTAAGTCACATAAAAACCATAGTTTTCCACACTTCTCAATTTTATGCTTATAAAGGCACATTTGTCAAGATTGCAGGAGAGGATGTATTTTAACAGCTTGTTTGCTTTTAAACACATAGTTTCTGAAATGTGAGCCTCATTTATTTCCGCTCTTCCCTTAGTTCCTGTAAATGCTGGGAATAGTTCTGCTCTTCACAAAGGATTGGGCCTCCAACACACAGGACCTCCCTGAGGCTGGCCTCACTTCTCCCCCTACCACATACCTAACAGGACGTGAAAGGGACTTCTCCCTTCATCTTAGAATTGCTGCGAATGCAGAGCTGAGGCCCACATGGGGTGACTACCTGCAAAAGTTAGAGTACCACCAATTCCTGTCAGTTATTTTTCTCCTGAAATGCAAAGTGGAGTCCAAACTGGTCCTTCAATCCTCATTCCTATTCCCTCTGCCAGTTTATACAAGCAATGATAAAAGTTTATTGAAAAGAGAGGAATTCAGGGGCTCCTGGGTGGCTCAGTCAGTTAATTGTCTGCCTTCGGCTCAGGTCATGATCCCAGGGTCCTGGGATCGAGCCCCAGGTCTGGCTCCCTGCTCAGAGGGGAGTCTGCTTCTCCCTCTCCCTCTGTGGCTCCCCCTGCTTGTGCTCTTTCATTCTCTCTCTCTGTCAAATAAATGAATAAAATCTTAAAAAAAAAAAGAAAAGAAAAGAAAAAAGAGGAATTCATAGGAGACTTGGTGCTTTCCCCCCATTGACATCTGAGGGGAAGTCCAAGAGGACAAATCCTGCTTCAAGGGGAGACTGGCGTCTCACCCGCATCTGGTGCTTGCTGACCTGCCACCACTTACAGTAAGGCTCCCCCGAGTGTTCCAGAGAGAAGGCTGATGAGAGAGCTCTGGTGGGGAACATGGTGGCTGAGAGTTCTTGACTTACAGGAGAAATAAGTGTGTTCCTCAGATTTGTGAACATACATACTGGTGCCTGCCTTCCTCCTGAAGAATTCTGATAGCAGAAAGCCGGCTAGAGTAGACTTGAATGGCTGCACAAGGCAGGAGGGAAGGAGTAGTAGAAGTGCATTTCTCCCATTCAGTATGTCAAGGATGGTGATTTTCCCAGAGACAAGTAGGATAACTGGGTTTGAGCTGCCTTGGAACCTAACAGCAGAGGACTCAAGGAGTAACATGCTATGGGGTGGTCTGCAGAAAACTGAGGGGGTTTATAAAAGATCAGCAGTTGTAGTGGTCAGATTTCAAAATGGCCCCCAACGATCCCTGCATCCTGGTATTTACAGCCTCATGTCGTCCTCTCCCAGATTGTACCTGACCTGACCATCATGGCAGAAGTGAGAGCATGTCACTTTTGAGACTGAGTTATAAAAGACACTGCTGCTTCCATCTCTTTTTTTCTCTTTCTTTCTCTCTCTCTCTCTCTCTCTTTTTCTGTCCAATCATGTGCTTTGGGGGAAGTCAGCTGCCATGTCATGAGCAACCTTATGGAGAAATCCATATGGCAATGACCTGAGTGAGGCCTTCTGCCAACAGCCACCTGAATGAGTTTGGGTTTCTGTCTACATTCTCCAGCCTCAGATTAGCCTTGAGATGACAATATCCCCAGCTGACAGCTCATCCTCAAACCAGGGTGGGGAGAGGGGCGGTAAATGGCAGGAGAGGAGAAACTTTGAATTGGGTATGGTGTTATGGTTTTGGTTTAGCCTAGACTGGAGTTTTTAATACCTGAAATTGTCTGGAAAGTTAGTTTGACTGAGATGCCAAGAGTTAGGGAAGGGAGATTCAACATAGCATGAATGGATGCGATGATGAGAGACAGACCCAATTAGGTCAGCCCATTCAATATAACAGGAACAAGCTAGGTGGGTGTTTGTATGTGTGTGTATTTCCTATGATATAGAGAAGAGGTAAGCAATCTTTTCTGTAAAGGTCTAGATAATATTTTAGACTTTGTGGGCCACATATGGTCTCTATTGTACAGTCTTGAAAAAATACTTTTAGCAAATGTAAATACACTCAGCTCCTGGGTTGCACAAAAATACAAAATTCAGGACAAGGACTAGATTTAGCCTTTGGACAATAGTTTACCAACATTTGATCTACATGATATACATGAACAAAGAAAGAGACACTAAGAGAAAACAGTTATCAGTGATAAAATGAAAGTTGTTCAAACCTAAGGATGGCATGACCGGACGAACTAAATCTATATTGAACTGAATGAGTAATGTGAATCTTAAAATCTTAAAGATTTAAAAGATGCTAACTTAATATACATTTCATAAAATCCAAATGTCCTAAGTGCTCATATTGTTTTTAATGGATGTCTTCATTTGGGTCATCTCTGGCTCTGCACATTGGTCCCAGGCCCTTTTGAAACTGGGCATTGAGTAGCTAACTCCTACACAGTGAATTTAGGCTATTTGGAACAGAGGAGGCCATGACCAGGCCATTAACTTCCACATTTGATGTGTTCAGAGTCCAGAAATCTTATGGAGAGCCTAATTTCTTTTTCTGAATAATGACAATAAAACAATACTTCCTTTCCTGGAAAAATACATTAATTCCATAATCCAAAGTACTGTTTCTAACACAGCCCTTATTAAATACTATTTAGTCCCTTAAAACTTTGGCACTAAAAGTGCCATCTAAAAATAAATATCAATTTCAAACCCCAAGCCCAAGGTGTAGATGCAATAGATATACATTTTTTGGTATGTTTTAATTCTATTTTTATAAGTCATGAAGCAGTTTGGAATTCCAATTTACAACAACTGAAACATAAGAAGGTTCAAAGCCGTAGATGTAGCATGTAAGGATTTCTTTCCTCATTGAGAGGAAATTCTTATTTTTAAGGAGGAAACTTTTATTCATGTTAGCATTTGCCTAAAATTCTGAAACAGATTACTTGTAATAAAAGAGAAAAGAACACAGAAAATAAACGCTGATCTTAGTGCCTTATGAAATAATTAAACACCATCACCCAAAGTGTTTTCTGTTTTTAGGAGAAGAACCTTATTGCAGAATGTTTTGTGAGGTGAAGTGAGGGTAGGACAAAAATTAAAATATCTTCCCAAGAAGATCCAATAAAGTCATGGATAACACAGTCAAATGGAATACTAAAAGAAAGTTAAGATAAGTCAGGTTATCTTTCAGTGTTAAGAATGACAACAAGGTGAAAGCTTCACTTGTCTGAGGGATTATTTCCATTGTTTAAAAAAGGTTTTCAAGTGGCCTTGTTCTTTGGGACACACAGAAACAAAATACTGGGGTGCTTGGGCGGCGTCGTTGGTTAAGCATCTGACTCTTGGTTTCAGCGTCATGGGATCGAGTCCCATGTTAAGCTCTGTGTGTTCAGAGTCTGCTTGAAAGACTCTCTCTCCCTCTGCCTCTCCCCACTGTGCTCTCTCTCTCTCTCTAAAATAAAAAAAATGAATCTTAAAAAAAAAAAGGAACAAAACACTGGGTTGGCTGAATCATGGGTTGATCCGAAGTGGCACTTCTGATCTATATGTACACATATATACACACACACTTCACATCATTCTAAACCATAAACTAACCCATATGTGAATACATGTATATCTGTGTATATACATACAGGTACCCTTGCATATCAGAATTGTTTTCTAAAGACAATTGTTTTCTTCTTTGACACTTAAGAAATCTTCATTTTTTGCTTTTCCCCAAAATTTAACTATTTAAAATAAAGTTTTAATACTTTGAAAGAATTTTACACTGCCTCAATGACCAGACATAGGATATTATCAGTTGTACGTGCTTGGAAATCCCAGTATGTTTCTCTTAATACTTTGGTTTGTGAAGAGTTGAATGTGGAGGGAAAAGGAAATGGAATGCAGAAGAGGTTAAAAGAAGTCTGCTCAGAAACTATGCCTTTCTGTATTCTACTACTAACTAACTCGTGTTTCTCAAATTTTGGTGAACTTAAAATTCCATGAGAAGCTTTTCCAAAATACATGGGTATAACCCCCAACACTGGAGATTCTTTCAGTGAGTCTAGGGCAGGGATTGACAAATTTTTTTCTGTAAAGGCTTGGAAAGTAAATATTTTAGGCTCTAGGCCATATAATAATTTGTCATGAAGGAAACTAGACTATGTCACTCCAAAATAGGCCTCTTTGACATAAAAAAATATTGTGAGCTGAAGGCAATGAAGAAGCAACAAACACAGGAAAAGTCTCGATACCCTCCCCCTTTTCTGCCTAAAGGCAAGATATAAATTCTCCTTTTATTGGAGACAGGCTTCTCAGCCCAGGAGGGCACCAGAGGAGTCTTCCAACAAACCTTCTGTCAGTTTCCTCCCGTATGTTGACCATACCACAGTTTGCCACTCTCGGGAGCCTAAACCTGCCTTCCTGTGTCCCGTCAGCTCTGTGTGAATGTGTTGCTTTTTGTTGAAGATGCCAGATGAGCTGGAATACTAAGCCGCCATCTGGGTCACTCTTCGCTCACGTTCCTCCCTCTCGACACGCGCTGCACGTGTTAATGAACGATTTGTTTTTCTCTCGTTAACCTGCCTTTCTGTTAACTTAGGCTGAGAGCCTAAGATGGGGCAGAGGTGAAGTTTTCCTCACCAACAATCACAACTATTTAACAGGGCCATTCCAGCGCAAAACCAGCCAGAGACAATATGTTAGAAAGTGAGCACTACTGTATCCCAATAAAGCTTCAGTTACAGGGTGGATTGGGTCCACAAGCCTATTTTTTGCCCATCTCTGATGGAGAGCATGGCCCAAGTATACTGTATTCGGAAAAGCACTATGTCTTTATAAAGTGCTCATAAAAATTTGTAAAAAAAAAAAAAAAAAAAACCCAAAACCCAAAAAAAAACTGGAAAAAAAAAAAAAAAGAAAAAGAAAAAGAAATAAAATGATTTTATAAAGAAAGGGAAAAAGCAATATAAGCAATAATTAAAGAAATGCAAAATGAAACAGAATACCACTTTTACCTGCTAAATTAGCAAACACTAAAAGATTAGATAAGATGCACTTTTGTCAGGCTGTGGGAGAGCAGGTATACTCAATGCCCTTAGCAGGAGGATAAATTAGTCCATCTTCAGAAGACAGTTGAAGCACAGCTATCAAAATTATGTATAAAGAAGGTTTACAATAGCAATAAATTGAGAACCATTTAAAAATCCACCAAGAAGGACATGGTTGAAAAATTTTGGTATGTCTTTTTTTTTTCAAATTTTATTTATTTATTAATTAGAGAGAGAGAGCACACACAAGTGGGGAGAGAGGCAGAGGGAGAGGGAGAAGCAGACTCCCACTGAGCAGGGAGCCTGAAGCGGGCTTGATCCCAGGACCCTGAGATCAGGACCTAAGCTGGAGGCAGACGCTTAACCAACTGAGCCGCCCAGGTGCCCCTGTCTGTTCCATCTTATACTATAAAACATTATGAAGAATAAAGCACATCAGTATGCTGACCATGGCAGACTGTTGATTATCCTCCTAAATCATTATCTCCCTTTTTATTGAATGCGGGCGCCCTCTTTGGGACATTTGTCCAATTCCCTTGCAACTGGGTGTAGCCATGTGCCTAAGTCCTCACCGATGGGAAATGAATGCAATTGATGTGTATAATTGCCAGTTCATTTTCTTAAAGATGTTTCCTTTGAATCACTCTTCCTTTTTCTATTTCTGTGGCAGGCTTAGAAAGCTATGTGTTAGAGATTACAGCCCCCCCACTTCATTCCAATGGGTCCCTGAATGATTTCCTGGGGCAGAACCTACTTTTCGACCCTGCACTGTAATGTGAGAAAGAAATTAAGAGCTATCATACTTCAACCAGGATGTTTTGGATTCTCTTTACAGCAGCTTAAACTTTGCCCTAAAATAGAAATGGAAAATGGTGTGGTCATAGTTAAAACATAAAATGTGGCATTGGTATAATGGGAGAGTGGCAGGTGATGGGGTCCATACGGCATTTCAGGCTCAAAGGCTGATGACCCTTGTTCCGGTTGACATACACATTTGGAAAAATGATCATCTGCAATAAGGGGGAAAGCAGATTCCTTCCTCTGTTTCTGCAGAGGAAGCTCTTAGAAAGAGTCAGAATCTTAATTGTGTTCACTGTTTTTTGCTGTTTGTAAAAAGTTTTAAAAAGCAATGAATGAAGGTAAGAATTGGTAAGTTCGTGAGCACAGATGGAAGAAAATAGCATCCAGAAAGGGGAGGCTTATCATGTTTGAAAAGCCAACGGATTCTACATCCCAAACTGTAGAGATAAACCAATGCTCAGAGCCTTTCTCGAAAGCCTGTCAAGACTCCTCAAAGAGAAGTCTCCAATAAAGAACACATTCCAGGTGCTGACTTCCTACCTGACCTGATTTTTTTTTTTTTCAGGTAGCTTCGAGATACCTGCCATTCAAATGAGGAAAAGTGGGTCAAACCTACAAGGCAGGAACTATGTCAGTCTGAAAATCTGTGTCCAGACAAGAACTCTGATGTCTGAAAGCCTTGGGGAAGATCCTTCCCTGCCACTTCAAGCTTTTGGTGATTGCTGGCAACCCTAAGCATTCCTTGTTTCGTGGCTTCATAACTCCAAACTCTGCTTCCATCTTCGTATGGCTACCTTTTCTGTGTCTGTGTCTAATTTTCCCTAGTTTTATAAGAACATCAGTCATAAAATTACTTCTGGATGAATTTTCTTGCAATTTTGTTACCTTTTGCTATGTTGATTTTTAAATGCTATCTGATCACTCTTATCAATAGGTGGCCAAACTCCTTACTATGGTCATTCTCTGATCATTGATCACTAGTACCTACGTTATTGAGTCAAGTGATCTCCTGTGTTAATTCTATTGGTTTTGTCTTTCCAAGGTCAGATCTTGGATGCATAAAAAGATTTTTTCAAGATGTTTTACAAATAACCTATTACAAACTGTGGTTTCCTGGAGGT
Organism: Neomonachus schauinslandi; assembly: GCF_002201575.2. NCBI lineage: Eukaryota > Metazoa > Chordata > Mammalia > Carnivora > Phocidae > Neomonachus > Neomonachus schauinslandi. The sequence goes on along the minus strand of NC_058410.1, from coordinate 27,632,499 downwards.
CCTCCAGGCAAAAGATCTAAGTGTGAATGTATATATGTATGTATTTAACTTTATTAAAGAAGGATGCTAAAAATAATTAGCTTTGGTGTGGCCCATATTTTTAGTTAGTTCAACACTGTTATAAGAGCTGCATGGGAAAAACTATCAAATAAAGGAGAGGCTCAGGCTTTTGTAGGTTAATTCTGTGTTGATAATGTATTGCTGATAAATGTGTTTCAGAGCATAGACAACTTTACACGATAGATTGGAAGGTCCTGGAAATTTGTGAATACCCGCTATCCACAAGCCATTCTTACCTTCAGGGCATGTTCTACTGACTGAGCCAGCCAGGAGCCCCAGGCTTGGTGTTTTAAAATATTTTGGGGACCTTGAAAAGAGAGGAACTCACTCACATTTATAGTAACTGCAGGAAAAATCTGGTGGAGATGAATTTCTTGGGTTTAGTTTTCTAAACTTGGAATAGAAGAACAATTGAAAAAACATCTTTGGAGAGATGGAAATTATTGAAAATACAATTTCTGCAAAATTTTGAGATGGAAGTTAATCCTCTGGTCTTAGTCAATGCTTAAGTAGGTACAGCTCTAGATTTGCTGATTATACCACAAGTTGGCTTCTAAATGTTAAATAATAGTTCTTGTTGATTCTATGTAAGTGTGTCAGGCTGAAATACAAGATTATGATGACAGCAATGAAGGAACCATTAATAAAGGATAAAAGGGATTTTATCTTCATTTTTCTTCCTGTAGAGATATATGTGATTTTCAGAAGATAACCCTAAAGTTTATAGTTTCATTGACCTCCAGGACATTAACCAGATTTTTGTCTAACATTCTTTCTTTCAATGACTATAAGTACTTCTCTGTCTCCTGTAGCTCCTAAAGCTAAACATACTTACACCTAATGACCTACTCCTGGGTATATATATATGCAACAGAAATCCAGGAGTATGTCTACCAGAAACATACATAAGAAAATTTATAGAAACTTTGTAATAGTCCCAAACTAGAAGCAGCTCTGTCCACGAATGGAATAGATAAATTGTGCTTTAAATATACAATGGAAATCTATGCATTAATGTAAAGAGATGAACTATTGACACATGCTACAACATGGATGGATTTTACATAGCTAACATTAAATGAAAGCAGATGCAGAATACTACATACTGTATGATTCTATTTATATGAAGTTCAAAACAGAAAAAGCTTGCCTCTGAGATAGAAACCAGGATATAGGTACCCCCTGGGGATACTAAGTGGGAGGGCTATGCAAAGAAGCCTTTGGCATGTTGGAAATATCCTATATCTTGGTCTGAAATACATACAGAATACCTATGTAAGAATTACTTACCTATATCCTTAACACTTGTGTTCTTTTTGGCATATAAGTTATAACTTAATTTTAATAGAAAGAAATAAATGTATTTTGGATAACCCACAGGCTCTGGAGGGTGGGAGTGGGGCAAGGAAGAGGACCTGAATTGGAGGCTGCACAGCCAGGAACAATGTCCAAGTTGTGTTGCAGACTGACCCATTATTAAAGCCTCCTGTGCTGCCGTGGGCACAGCAGGTGCAACTCCCACCACTCAAAGCTCAAACACTAGCCATCAGGTGCTGCCACCAGAACCACAGCCACGGCTGTCTCTGTGCCACTCTCTCACCACTCTGGTCAGCATGGATTCTGCACCAGACTGCTCATTTGAAACCCATTTTGGGATTCAAAGCCTGGGGCCGGGCTGTCAGGTTGGCAGAACCTCAGTACTTGCCTCTTAGTTGCAAGGAAGTGTGGAGAAAAAGCACCTGCTACTATTTCATAAACTGGTGGGGGGCGGGGGGAGTTCCTCAAACATAAGACAGTAGTTCCAATATGGAGCATCCTAAAAGAATAACCAAAGTCTGTGCAGGTGACGTAATTCAATTAGTCAACAAACACTTCAAGTGTGCCTCTGTTGTCCTAGCTATTGTGTTAGCAAAGGAAATCCTTGGGCTGCTTTCCTATTAGATTATTTTTCCTCCCTTATTTGTGGGAGAGGAAAGGAATTCGCACCCATTTAGGGTGAAGGTGTTGAGAGATTAAGTTCAGATCCTAGTAGTAGATCTTTTCCTTCCAGAACAATGTGAGCTCACTTTTCTTTTTATAGGTTTATGAAAAGAGTAATGAACTCAACTACATTTTCCTTAAAAGAATGAGATTATTACTTTTGATAATGAAGTTGAACCCCTGAACACTATATACTGATGGCAGTGGGTCCCAGCTTGTGGAGGTCTTGGCAAACTGTTAGTGTCTTACCTCCATAGCTCCATTCTTGCCACTGTGGCAAAACTATCGATGCCTAGGATTGTGCCCTGGGGTACCATACAACACCAAATATAAGAACAGAAATATACTTGTAAGCTGGAGTTCTGCTAAGGAGTTGACAAACAATGTTTCCAGAAACATTCTTCTTTGCTAAAGTTATTTTGAGAAAACAAAAAAGAGCAGATTAATTTTAAGCAACCCAAAATATTATTCTCCATGCAGATATGGAAGATAGAGGTGAAGCCAGGTCTTGGCTGGAATTTAGACAGGGTTACAAAGCCCTGTTCTCAAACCAGTAGAGATGACATGGTAGGAGACTATAATGGCAGCTGCCATGTGTGTGAGTGTGTGTGTGTGTGTGTGAAAGATAGAGAACAAGAGAGCTGTAAGCATTTGAAACAAGTATTGAAGACATTGTAGGTGTGGTACATGGAATAGAGTCAGTAGTACTGCGAGGGGCATATACTAGGACATCAATAAATATTTATGGCCTGAAAGTGGAGCATTCTAAAAGGACCTTTTGACCTTGAAGATTATATTAATAGAGCAATAGGGAGATACTGGCCCTTTGGTTTTAGTATTCATATAGCCATATGATTTCTGAAGAATATCACTTGAGACCTTGATTTGCTGTTATAAAAATGAGTAGAAATGAAAATCACATGTATTGAGTCCTAAGGTAGTGGCAAATTGAACCAAGTGGTATAACCAAATTGAGAATTTGCTGAACACATAAGGCCGTGGCTGACCCCATCTTTGATAAAGCCCTGACCAGAATAATACACAGTTGTAGGCCTTTCCCAAACCCAGACTGCATTAATTTTATCCTCTATAGAAAGACACACTTTCTAGCAATGTTCCTCTCAGTATTTAAAGGGTATAGTAGACATAGAAAAAGTTTACTTTTGTTAATACAGCACACAGTTCCTGCCATACACAACTTGTTATTTTATTATACTAGTCAAGGATCTCTGGGTTGAAAGTGATAGAAATTTAGTGAAAGTAAAGTAAGGGGTAAAAGCAAATTACTTGCTCACTCAAGTCAAAGTTCAACCGGATTTACTTGAATACCATCAGAAATCTCTCTCTCCATCTCTGCTCTGTTTTCCTTTGTGTTCACTTCAGTCACTAATGGGCTTCTCTATCCAGTGGGAAAGTTGGCCCGTGGTGGCTCCACATTTAGCTGATCCTCAGAGCGCATGATCCCAGAGGAAAGAGCAGGCTTCTCTCCTCTGCTCTCAGTATTTGAGAAGAACCCTGATTGACCTACCTAAGTCAGATCCCACTAGGTGGAGGTGCTGTGCACGTGGTGGGTGAGGAAACTCCCTTGATAAAGTGACAAACAGGGGCAAAAAAGAAAAGCAGAGCTATGGGGGCTGTCATGCGGTAATCTTGGGGTCAGTGGATGACATGAGGGGTGACTGGGAAGAAAATATTAGCTCTGCAGTGATCGACCTAGGTGCTGTGCTGTCTCTTCTCACCATCCCCCACCTTCCTAGACCTTGAACGGGATTAAACAGACCCATCTCCAGGATCATCAGCCTTGGTATGATTTCAAGGACAGGGAACAGGGCCTTTCTGCCGAAAATACATATTTCCAGTTGCATAGTATATCTGGAATTAGTTTTACTCAAGGCAAAGTATATTGCTCCAGATTAATCTTTGATAGATAAAAAGCCCCAATGCAAACATCTGGCAGAACTGGCTCATGGTTGCCTTCTGTCACCAACAGGGGGTCACAAAGGATGAAGGCCCAGACAGGGGAAAGAATGTCCAATGGGCCAGCCCCTGCCCACAGCAGAGAGGTAAGTAAAGAGAGGCCAGTCATCACTGAAGTACTGAAAGGGATGGAGGTCTTAGCTTTAAAAAAAAAAAAATTGACATCTTTGGGGCATTGGGGTCAAGGTCCCTCTCTCAGGATCACTCCTCTTCTGTAGAGATCAATTTTGGTTGTTCACTCTGAGCAACACCAGCATTGGGCTATGTAGTGAGTTTTATTATTGTTAAGACACAGAGGCCGACTTTTCTTTCTGGAGAATGTGGTCCTAACAAGCATGATAAAATAAACAAGGGAAAATCCACTGAAACAATAAAAAATGTTCTATTCTCCAAGTTCACTTTTGTCTCTGGGTAAATGGCATATGATTAAAGGGAATCATACAGTTTGGTGTAAGAATTTCTATGGCTATAATTTTAAAAGGCTTGTCTAGAGTTCATTTTATATCAGCTTTTCAACTCATCAGGTTGTTTTGTTGCTATTGTTGTTGGTTTTGGTTTTTGGTTTTTTTGGATTTGTTTTTTGCCTTGAAAACTTTGGGTCTTCTGTTACAAAATAAATTTATGAATTTCTTCTTGAAAATCAAGATACCATAGAAATTATTGATACTAGGCTTCAAGGCAACTTGGAGATAGAATGTGCCAACTAGGGAATGTTTGCTAATAACTATATAGACTTAAGAGATCTTTCCAGTGAATACATACCTTCCAACCATCCAGGACAAACAGGTATTATTGGTGCTGCTCTATTTGTCCCTGAAAGCAGATGGCTACCCACCAGCTGCCCAGCTGTCCCATCAGATCTTCCTGCCCCCATTGCTTTCTTGTCTTAAAAGTCAATACTTGCCCTTCAGTATACCAACTGACATCAAAGAAAAAAAAAAAAGTCCTAAAGTTCAACAGAGTGAAATTGACATTTAAAAAAGGAATTTTAGGGTCCTGGGTGGCTTAGTCAGTTAAGCATCCAACTCTTGGTTGAGCTCAGGTCATGATCTCATGGGTCATGGGATCAAGCCCCAAGTTGGGCTAGCCACTCAGTAAGGAGTCTGCTTGAAGATTCTCTCCCTCTGTCCCTCCCCCACTCACACTCTCTCTTTCTCTCAAATATATAATCTTTTTTTAAAAAAAGGAATTTTAACTAGGAAACTAAAGGGATATCTGTACAAAATCCCAGAGAAATTTCTAGAGGGTCTGATAAAAGTGCTTAAGCTTTGAAGCAGATAGATATGGTCTCTGACCTTGTCAAATCACAACTTCTCGGAGGCTTGCCTGTAAAGTAAGTGACCATCTATTTCATGATAATCATGACTGCCTTGTGAGCAGATGTGAGGGTTAAAGATATAATTAATGTATGTGCAAATGCAGACTTGTATGGACTGGAGCCTGGACCTGCTGAGGGATATGCCCGGAGAAATGACCATCCCTTCATCCATTTTTATGGTCAGTTCTTGGTATTGGGCTGAGATTGTCTCTAGATCTATCCTTAAATTCATTTTTTTTCTGACCATATGGGAAAGCAATGTAACTAATTCTCTAGCTCTTGCTCTGTCTCTTACTCTCTCCCTCCATGCAATTCTGGGTAATTTTTAATCCATCTATTATTGTGTGTAATTGTATGTAACCAGAAGCATTTACTGTATTTTTATCACATTTTGGAGCAGTATTCATGAGGAACTGTACAAATATTATCTGATATGTATCTCTTCACAAGAAAGACAACCTTAAACACATATACAAGACAAAGCCCAAAGTGGAGAAAGCAGTTGTTTCGTTTTTTTTTTTTGCCTACACAGCCTTAGGCCACAGACCTTTTGCTCAGGGGGCAGTGGAGCTGCTGGGAGGTCACTGATGTTTTTTCTTTGGCCCTATAATCTCTGTCCACTTCAGTCCCTCTCCCAAATAAACCTACCACCCACTGTGTGCTTTCAGCTCCAAGCCAACTTCTCTACCTGGTCTCCAACCATCCCCCACATCCCCCAGTCGAAATGTCAAAATGTCATTCATAACATCTTTGTATATAGAGAATATGAAGGTTCCACCAGCAAGAGACCCTTTGCCCAGGAGGGTTGCATAGTAAGTATGGTATAAATTGGAGTCAAAGCTTCTTTTTACTTTGTTGCTAAAAGATATTTACTTGATTTTGAGAATAAGGATAAATTATTTTATGGCAATATTAAAAAACAAAACAAACACAGAAAAGAAAACCTTAATGTGAGTAAATGAGATAAATTGTATTGCATAGGATTCCTTTGGTATTTAGATGTTATTGTCAATATTAATCTAGATATTAATCCAGAGATCATGAGAAGTTTTTTTCAAATACTATTTTTGTTTACATAGAATTTAAAAGAAAATATTAGTTCATTAAGTAGAAATATTTTATAATAGAAATGTATGAAACAGTATATTCATATGAAATAGGAAATGTATGGGAAAATACTCATTCAGGTAAAAGTTCCATTTATGCAAAACTTGGCCTATCTATGTCAAATTAACTGTCTCAATAGAGAGTGAAAAAGGATTGCTTCAGGATTGCTTCTGTCTGAATTGTTATCTTTTTTTTTTAAAAGATTTTATTTATTTATTTGAGAGAGAGAGAATGAGAGAGAGCACATGAGAGGGGGGAGGGTCAGAGGGAGAAGCAGACTCCCCGCCGAGCAGGGAGCCCGATGCAGGACTCGATCCAGGGACTCCAGGATCATCACCTGAGCCGAAGGCAGTCGCTTAACCAACTGAGCCACCCAGGCGCCCTGAATTGTTATCTTAAAAAAAATTAATCCAACAATATATTGTTAAATGCCTACTCTTACCTGGGCTCTCAAATGTTTATTTAGCTGTCTTAGAGCAAATGCAGATTGTTGTTGGGATATTACATTGAGAACTAAAGAGAGCCCTTTATTCTCTGCCTCCTCTTTAAATTCCAATGTTTTGAGCAGTGTTGCTTAAGTTAGTTTACAAGTACAATGTAAAGGAAGAAAGAATGGATAAACAAAGAGTTCCCCAAGGTGTAATGGTGAATGCTTCATCAAGAAAATATAAACACAACTTTCAGTGAGGTCCTTCAACCATGAGCCATCCCATTCTCAGAGAGCTTTCAATTTCCATGTTGTGGAGCACTCCATACTCCTTCAAGGAAGTTCCACACATCTCTCTTCACTTCTCTGACTTCTTCTGTCTAGCATGGGCTGGTACATTTCAGCCACCACACAGTAACCAGAGTGAGGTGCCAGAGCTCCAATTTCAACAATTCTGCCGGCTCCTTCATATACCTTTTGCTCCTATACATAAAGGGGAAAAATAAGATTGTAAATGGTTTTTGGTTAGTCACCAACTTGCCCTATTTGTGATAAAATTAATAAGTTGTCCATGGTCTCAGTAGTAGTTAGGTTATAGGCTTTCTTCCCAGACACATCCCCCTCCATAGTCCTTATTCATAGCCTGATAAAGGTCATGGCTACGTACATGCAACATGAGGGTTGCTGACTGGCTGACCCAGTGGCCAGAGTCTCTTGTCCAAGAATTTGGACTGTACAGTGAGGAGAATGGGGGAGACATGGAGACCACTGTAGACACTGTACAACATGTGGCTAGAGAGATGAACTCACATCCTTTAAGACCTGCTTCTCCATTTGTCCTTCCTGGTCACTTCAAAGCCTGGCAGCACTATCTTTCCTACGTCTGCCTGTCCCTAAGATCACTTGTTACCTCCTAATAAAACTCCCCTCCCCCTTCCCTTTTCTATGTGAATCAGTTCAAATAGGTTTCTGTTCCTTAGAACCAAAAGAACCCTGCCTTAGATGGACACTGAAAAGGAACATTCAATTAAGCATCATACAAGATAAAGGCACTGATGGTGGATTAAAATATTATAGCAAAATTGGCATAAAGACATAATACTGTGATCGAAAAGCCACTTAAAAAGTGTGCCCCAATGTTCATAGCAGCAATGTCCACAAGAGCCAAACTGTGGAAAGAGCCAAGATGTCCTTCAACAGATGATTGGATAAAGAAGATGTGGTTCATATATACAATGGAATACTACTCAGTCATCAGAAAGGATGAATACGTACCATTTGCATCGACATGGATGGAACTGGAAGGGATTATGCTAAGTGAAATAAGTCAAGCAGAGAAAGACAATTATCATATGGTTTCTCTCATATGTGGAACATAAGGAATAGCTCGGAGGACCACAGGGGAAGGGAGGGAAAACTGAATGGGAAGAAATCAGAGAGGGAGACAAACCATGAGAGACTCTGGACTCCAGGAAGCAAACTGAGGGTTACAGAAGGGAGGAGGGGGTGGGGGGATGGGGTAACCAGGTGATGGGTATTAAGGAGGGCACGTGTTGTGATGAGCACTTGGTGTTATATGCAACTAATGAATCGTTGAACACTAAAAATTAAAAAAAAAAGTTTGTGTAAAATCCATAAAAATGAGTATGGAATTAAATATCATTAACAGCAATCTTTAGATATGCAAGCAAGATTAAGAAGACACCAGCTGAACAAAGGCACAAAGATACACATACACAAGAGTTGTAATGGTGATGCCAACTGCTAATTGTTTATCAATGAGGGTGGAAGTGAGAAGGAATTTAAAAAAAGGTTAAGAAAAGTAAGAGGGGGGCGCCTGGGTGGCTCAGCTGGTTGGGCGACTGCCTTCGGCTCAGGTCATGATCCTGGAGTCCCAGGATCGAGTCCCGCATCCGGCTCCCTGCTCGGCAGGGAGCCTGCTTCTCCCTCTGACCCTTCCCCCTCTCATGTGCTCTCTGTCTCAAATAAATAAATAAAATCTTAAAAAAAAAAAAAAAAAAAAAAAAGAAAAGTAAGAGGGGATTGAGTGGCAAAAGAGAGGACATACTTTAGAGCTAAAATGTTACTTAAGTGAACAAAAGAAAAATACCAAACTTATCTATTCACCTGAACTTACCTTTTCCAGTGAATTATTAATTATAAAGACTCGGTATACTAGCTCATAGTAATTTTCTATTGATACATTTTTTCCTTTTTGGTCTCTATATGGTAAATTTGGAGCATGGAGAATCACCAACAAAGATCCATTAACTTGGGTTATATTCATGACGGGAGGATCTATTTTTGCTGGAGAAAGAATAGGAAAATTTGACAAATCATTCAAAAAATATAATATTTCACATGAACACACTCTAGATAACAAGTCAAGATTAAAATCAGAGATCTGGCAGAAATCATTATAAAGAGATACTGTTGACACCTAAAATATGAATGTCTGAGAAGTTCTTTAAAGATAATTTTTTCTTTGCAAAGACTGATACCTTTATCAGATGAGCTCTATTTGGGTCTTTTTCAATCTATTTGGTCCTCAAAAATAATATTTTGAACTTTGGTTATGCTTTTATTTCCTCTGTTATGTCTTTATTTACTTTGCTATCTGCTTCCACTATTACAAATACTTGAAAGGCGAATCCGGTAGATGACTGTTTGTTCCAAACTTGCTTATACTGATCTATTCCCTTGTGTTTTTACTGTGAGCACATGTCTAAAGTTGATACTTTCTTTTTTTGTTACCTTTGTTTGAATTTTTTAAATTTAATTTTTAATTTTTTTTAAATCAGAGGATAGTGTGAACACAGTCCTCTACCAACAGAAACTGTACAGCCAAATTTCCCGTGCTTGGGGAAATTGCAGGGGTCAGAATGACCTGAGTGCAATGGATGAGGCTCACCCTGAGAGAACCACCTTCATGATCATGCTATCTCTCCCACCAGGTAAGTATGAATTTTTAAATTTTAAATAAAATTTATTGACCTGTAAGTTAGATATTGACAGATAAAATAAATCATAAATAAATAAATCATATGGCTCAACAAATCTTTACAAATAAACACTCCTGAATAGCTATTATCCAGATTAAAAACAGAACAGTATTAGCACCCCAGAAACTTCCTTCATTTTCTCTCCCATTACTTAGCCCCAGAAGATAACCACAATTGTCCTGACTTCTATCATCATATACATTAGTTTTTTTTTTTTTTTTTAAGATTTTATTCATTTGTTGAGAGAGAGAAAGCATGCGCACCTGAGCAGGGGAGGGGCAGAGAGAGAGAGAGAGAATCTCAAGCAGACTCCACACTGAGTGTGGAGCCCAATGTGGGGCTTGATCCCATGGCGCCAAGATCATGACCTGAGCCAAAATCAAGAGTTGGATGCTTAACCGAATGAGGCACCCTGGCCCATATACTTTAGTGTTTGAAATCATACAATATACACTTTTTTTGTGTGTCTGGCTTCTTTCATTATACATATATATATATATATATATATATATATATATATATATATATATATA
>NC_058410.1:27447692-27622085 GCF_002201575.2 Neomonachus schauinslandi | reverse complement strand
TATATATATATATATATATATATATATATATATATATATATATATATGGGCTGAATTGTATCCCCTGAGAATTCATAGGATGAAGCTCTAATCCCTAGTACCACAGAATATGACTGTATTTGGAGAGATAGGCCCTTTAAAGAGGTAATTAAGGTAAAATAAAGTCATACTGACTTCATGGGTGATATGGGTGGGCCCTAATCCAATATGACTGGTGTCCTTCTAAGAAGACATCAACATGCATGAGCACAGAGAGATGACTATGTGAGGACACAGAGAGAAAGCCAAGGAGAGAGGCCTTGGAAGAAATCAAACCTGCTGGCACTTTGGCCTTGGCCTTCTAGCCTCAGAACTGTGGGAAAGTAAATTTCTCTTGTTTAAGCAAGCGATCTGTGGTATTCCGTGGCAGCCCTAGCAAATAGGCAAATATATATATTCATCCATGTTGTTGCATGTATCAAGAGTTTGTTCTTTTGATTGCTATGTAGTATTTAATTGTATGAATATCACAATTTATTCACAGGTTTAGGTTATTTTATATAGATTTAGCTTTTATAGATATTTCCATGTTTCAGTGGACACACCAATTTATATTCCCTTAAGTGGTATATGAAAGTTCCTATTTTTCACATTGTAACACTTGACATTATTTTTACAAATTTTAATTTTGGCCATTCTGGTAAGTGTGTAGTACCAATTCATTGTGTTTCTGAGTCACATTTTCCTGAGGACTAATGGAATTTCATGTGTCTATTGGCCATTTATTCAGATGTCCTCTTTTGCAAAGAGCTGTTCAAGTCTTTTGCTCACTTTTTAATTGATTGTCTGGTCTTCTTCTTATTAATTTGTAAGAGTTTGCTGTACATTCTGAACATAGTCCTATATGAAGGACATTGTAAATATCTTCTGTGACTTGCATTTTCATCATTTTAATAGTATATTTTGATAAATAGAAATTCTTAATTTTAGTGTAGCCCAATTTATCAGTTATTTCCTTCAGCATTAGTACTTTTGGGGATCTGCCTATCCCAAAGTTATGAAAAATATTCTCCCATGTTATCTTATGGAATGGTAGTCAGCAAACATTTTCTGTAAAGGGCCTGATAATAAATCCTTCAGGGTTTTGGGCGGTACGTGTGTCTTCTGTAACTACTCCACTTTGCCATTGCTTGCAGTATGAAAGCTGTTATAAGCAAAATGTAAATGAATGGGTGTGATTATGTTACAATATAATTTTATTTACAAAAATAGAAGCAGGCACTTTGGCCGACAAGCTACAGCTGCTGAGTTTTATTGTTTTCAGCCAGCCAGACCTGATTTTATAAATGGGCAATGTAGGGGAACAAGATTTATTATTTTATTTAGTCTCATTTAGACCATAGTGACTCCACTGAACTACACAGTGGACACAAATCAAATGATCCTAGATGTGTTGCATTGCTTCTGAACTCTGGTATTTGGTTTTGTGTCTGCAAGATGTCCTGTGGCACCATCAACCTGGTTCAACCTCAAGATGGTGTTTTCTGAAACACAAAAGTTGGATATATTTGAATCTCAAGTCTTTATGAATTTAGGAAACACCTGATTGCTAACAGAGTCAATACTGAAACTAGGCCCTCCTTTGTTTCCTCTTTCTTGGAAGGGTTTTTCCTAGTCTGCTCTTTTATTTATAGGAGGCCTCCAAGTGTCCAAAATTTTGTGAGGGTACTAGTTGTAACTCCCCACCTTGTGTGGTCTACAACCTAGTCTTCTGACCCAGGAATGGCTGTTACCACTCAGGGTCTAGTTACCAAGTTGGGAAAATGCCCACAGGATAATAAGGCTTCACTTTGTTTATCCTCTGGTTTCCAGCTACTTTGTTTTGGACCCTGGAGATTTCCTTTCTTTCATGTTCCTCTGTAGAGTTAAAAGAATGTGTAATGTTTTATCCAGACTTTGTGAGCATTTTAGAAGAAGACAGTTTCTACCCTTGCAACTTCCTACCCCATGCCATTTAATCTGAAACCAAAAGTTGTTAATTCACTTTCCAAATGCCAGAAATTTTGCATAATTGCTTGGTGAAGGATTTCCCCTTTGTTTACATTTTAAGTTTCTGAAGTGGTTGGTATTTAATCCTCTTTGTGATTTCTATGATCCAAATTCTAGTGACCACAGACCCCTTGTCTATCCCTTGCAAGATGAGAAGAATGAGTTATTTCTTAGTTTTGTAGGCTAGTTTGATGTATGTTTAATTTTCTCCTAGATAAAAAACATATTTCTAACATTCTTATCACATATCTAGCACCAAAAAAACAAAAACCAAAAAATCCAGTCCTTTTTTAATAATGTGACTCAGAGTTTAGACTTACTTCAATTGGTAGACATTAGTTAAGGATGAATAATGAACAAATGAGACTAAATAAAACAAGAATAAGGATGAATGGCAAGATTAAATACTACTGTGTATTTTTCTTTTCACTTTTTAATATTTACGTGTAAGCTGACCAATCCTTGCCCCTTCTGGCCCAAGTTATTATTATTGAAGAATTTTTTTTTAATCATATGCATGTAGAACCTATCCTTTGAATGTATACCTTCATTATCTTAGATTTGGTTGCTTAATATGATACTTAATCTTAAATACAGGTGAAATATATATTTCAAGTATTGGCCTAGAATACCAGTGAGCCTGGCTGCAGACATCACAGGAGCTCCTGGTGTGTGATCTAGGATGCTGAGCTTTGTAACTGAGTGACCATTCTTGACCTATGCACTGAATCGTGATTGTGTTACAGTGGACAGTTTAAGATTACTTGACCTCACAAGTCCATTTTACTCAACTGCTCTCTCCTTGAAATATTCTCTTCCCAGACCATTCACAAATATAACAGTCTGCTGGGTCCCTCCTACCTTGTTGGCTATTTCTTCTCAGTCTCCTTTTGAGATATGTCTTCCCTACTCAGGCATCTTTTGTTGAGATTCTTTCAATACCTGGCCTTACTCTACACTCCTTCTCAATACTTCTTCCTGCTTCAGCAGTCCTATCAATGCCCATTGTACTATATGCAAATTTATATGCAAATGTGTCTGAGTTCTGGATCTGCATAGATATTTCCCTTGGATATCTGAAAAGCATATTAAATTCAACATATTCAAAACTGACTTATGATCTCCAATACTCTGTACGCCATCAAATTGGTCTTTTTCCATCAAACCTCATAAAAAAAATCTCATCCAATTATGCGAGCTGGAAGCTTAGAGGTCATCTTTGACATGTCCTTCTTCCTTATTTCTATATGCAACCCATCACCATGCCCTGCCAATTTTTCCTACCAAATGTCTCTTCAATGATAAATTTTTTATAGTCCTTTCCATTTCCTAATTCAAGCCAAATCCTGACTCTTACAGACTATTACAAGAACTCACTAACTCGTGGGGGAGGTGCAAGATGGCAGAGGAGTAGGAGACCTAAGTTTCTTCTGGTACCAGGAATTCATGTAGATAGTTATCAAACCATTCAGAACACCTACAAACTCAATAGGAGATCAAAGAAAATAATAGCAGCAACTCTCTGAACAGAAAAGCAACCACTTTCTGGAACGTCTCTTCTGATTTGTTTAGTATATATTTTTCTGGGGTTGTTGTTATCCTGTTAGCATTTTATTCTCTCATTCATCTATTCTCCTCTGGACAAAATGACAAGATGGAAAACTCACCTCAAAAAAAAGAACAAGAGGCAGTACCAACTGCCAGGGACCTAAATCAATACAGACATTAGTAAGATGTTGGAACTAGAGTTCAGGATGATGATTATACAGATACCAGCTAGGCTTGAAAAAAGCATAGAAGACACTAAAGAATCCCATTCTGGAGAAATAAAAGAACTAAAATCTAACCAAGTCAAAATCAAAAAGGCTATTAATGAGGTGCAATAAAAAATGGAGGCTCTAACTGCTAGGATAAATGAGGCAGAAGAGAGAATTAGTGATATAGAAGACTAAATGATGGAGAATAAAGAAGCTGAGAAAAAGAGAGAGGAACAACTACTGGGTCACAAGGGGAGAATTCAAGAGATAAGTGATACCATAAAGCAAAACATTAGAATAATTGGGGTCCTAGAAGAAGAAGAAAGAAAGAGAGGGGCAGAAGGTATATTGGAGCAAATTATAGCAGAGAACCTCCCTAATTTGGGGAAGGAAACAGGCAGCAAAATCCAGGAGGTACAGAGAACCCCCCTCAAAATCAATAAAAATAGGTCAACACCCTGACATCTAATAGTAAAACTCACAAGTTTTAGAGACAAAGAGAAAATCCTGAAAGCAGCTTGGGACAAGAGGTCTGTAACCTACAATGGTAGAAACATTAGATTGGCAGAAGACCTGTCCACAGAGACCTGGCAGGCCAGAAAGAACTGGCATGATATATTCAGAGCACTAAACGAGAAGAATATGCAGCCAAGAATACTACATCTAGCTAGGCTGTCATTGAAAATAGAAGGAGAGATAAAAAGCTTCCAGGACAAACAAAAACTAAAAGAATTTGCAATCAACAAACCAGCCCTACAAGAAATATTGAAAGGGGTCCTCTAAGCAAAGAGAGAGCCTAAAAGTAACAGACCAGAAAGGAATAGAGACAATATACAGTAACAGTCATCTTACATGCAACACAATGGCACTAAATTCATATCTTTCAGTAGTTACCCTGAATGTAAATGGGCTAAATACCCCAATCAAAAGACACAGGGTATCAGATTGGATAAAAAAACAAGACCCATCGATATGCTATCTGCAAGAAACTCATTTCAGATGCGAAGATACCTCCAGATTTAAAGTGAGGGGGTGGAAAACTATTTACCATGCTAATGGACATCAAAAGAAAGCTGGGGTGGCAATCCTTATACCAGACAAATTAGATTTTAAACCAAAGACTATAATAAGAGATGAGGAAGGACATTACATCATACTTAAAGGGTCTATCCAACAAGATCTAACAATTGTAAATATCTATGCCCCTAACATGGGAGCAGCCAATTATATAAGCCAATTAATAACAAAATCAAAGAAACACATCGACAATAATACAATAATAGTAGGGGACTTTAACACCCCCCTCACTGAAATGGACAGATCATCTAAGCAAAAGATCAACAAGGAAATAAAGGCTTTAAATGACACACTGGACCAGATGGACTTCACAGATATATTCAGAACATTACATCCCAAAGCAACAGAATACACATCCTTCTCTAGTGCCCATGGAACATTCTCCAGAATAGATCACATCCTTGATCACAAATCAGGTCTCAATTGGTACCAAAAGATTGGGATTATTCCCTGCATATTTTCAGACCACAATGCTTTGAAACTAGAACTCAATCACAAGAGAAAGTCAGAAAGAACTCAAATACATGGAGGCTAAAGAGCATCCTACTAAAGAATGAATGGATCAACCAGGAAATTAAAGAAGAATTTAAAAAATTCATGGAAACAAATGAAAATTAAAACACAACTGTTCAAAATCTTTGGGCAGACCACCTCTTAGGCGATCCTAAGAGGAAAGTATATAGCAATACAAGCCTTTCTCAAGAAACAAGAAAGGTCTCAAATACACAGCCTAATCCTACACCTAAAGGAGCTGGAGAAAGAACAGCAAATGAAGCCTAAACCCAGCAGGAGAAGAGCAATAATAAAGATCAGAGCAGAAATCAATGAAATAGAAACCAAAAGAACAGTAGAACAGATCAATGAAACTAGGAGCTTGTTCTTTGAAAGAATTAATAAGATTGATAAACCCCTGGCCAGACTTATCAAAAAGAAAAGAGGAAGAACCCAAATAAATAAAATCATGAATGAAAGAGGAGAGATCACAACCAATACCAAAGAAATACAAACAATTATAAGAACATATTATGAGCAACTCTATGCCAACAAATTAGATAATCTGGAAGAAATGGATGCATTCCTAGAGATATATAAACTACCAAAACCGAACCAGGAAGAAATAGAAAACCTGAACAGACCCATAACCACTAAGGAAATTGAAGCAGTTATTAAAAATCTCTCAACAAACAAGAGCCCAGGGCTCTTGTGAAATATTGTGAAAATGCCTATGCTAGCTAGAGCAATTCCCAGGGGAATTCTACCAAACAATCAAAGAAGAATTAATACCTATCCTTCTGAAGCTGTTCCAAAAAATAAAAATGGAAGGAAGACTTCCAAACTCATTTTATGAGGCCAGCATTTCCTTCATCTCAAAACTAGACAAAGACTCCATCAAAAAGGAGAACTACAGACCAATATCCCTGATGAACATGGATGCCAAAATTGGAACTAGAGGGTATTATGCTAAGTAAAATAAGTCAATCAGAGAAAGATAAATATCATATAATCTCACTGATATGAAGATTTTGAGAAACAAGACAGAGGATCATAGGGAAAGGGAGGGAAAAATGAAACAAGACGAAACCAGAGAGGGAGACAAACTGTAAGAGACTCAATCTCAGGAGACAAACTGAGGGTTGCTGGAGTGGACGGGGGTGGGAGGGCTGGGGTGGCTAGGTGATGGACACTGGGGAGGGTATGTACTATGGTGAGTGCTGTGAATTGTGTAAGACCGATGAATCACAGACCCGTACCCCTGAAACAAATAATACATTATATGTTAATAAAAAAAAAGAACTCACTAACTCACTTACCTGTATCCAATCTCTTCTTTTTCTGATCTGTACTTCTGAATATAGCCAAAGTGATCTTTTCAATACACAAATCTGATCATGTCATCCCTGATTAAAATTACTTTATATTTTTCCAGGGGCACCTGGGTGGCTCAGTCGATTAAGTGTTTGACTCTTGATTTCAGCTCACATCATGGTCTCTGGGTGGTGAGATCCAGCCCCATGTCAGTCTCCATGCTCAGTGGGGAGTCTGCTTGAGATTCTCTCCCTTGGCCCCTACCCCTCCCCGCCATGAGCTCTCTAATATAAATAAATAAATCTTAAAAAAATTACTTTATATTTTTCTGGAAGAAGTCATAACTCCTTAATAGAAAATTTTCATTCGTCTATCTCTCCAGTGGTCCCCTCTTAT
This sequence comes from Neomonachus schauinslandi, assembly GCF_002201575.2. Taxonomy (NCBI): domain Eukaryota; kingdom Metazoa; phylum Chordata; class Mammalia; order Carnivora; family Phocidae; genus Neomonachus; species Neomonachus schauinslandi. The sequence continues at coordinate 27,615,021 of NC_058410.1, read as the reverse complement.
TTCACATTCCTCCTGCCCGCTCTTCTTCACCATGCATCTATCTTTCAGTCTCTTGTCCTTGACCTGCTTCCCCCTGCCAGAGGGCCTTGCCAATGCTATTCCCTTTGCCTGGAAATCCTCCAACATTTTTTGTCTAGTTAACCTCCATTCATCTTTAGATGTCAGCTCAAGTGTCATTTCCCCAGAGATGCTTTTCCTGACATCCCTGATCAGGTCCCTCCTTGACTAGGCTCTGATAGCACTGTGGATCTCTTTTGTACCACCTGCCATTGGTATCATGTTATGTTTGTTTGTATTACTATTTTATTAAAGTCTGTCTTCTCCATTAAACAGAAATCTCTATGAAGAAAGAAAGTTCTTTATCTGCTGTGCTTGCTATTTTCTCCCCAGGACCTAGTATAATGTCCAGAACATATAAGTGCTTCATAAATACTTGCTGAATGAATGGAGCCAAGGTGATTATTTAGTCTGAATTTAGGTCACTCCATTAGAAAATCAGGCCTACTCCAAAACTCCACAGCTATTTTTAATTCAAGAAAATATGGTTTTAAAAAATACTGAAATCATACTGAGCCTCAAATGCTGCTTTAACTTAAGAAGTTTTTTGTTGTTGTTGTTATTGTTGTTGGTTTTTTTTTTTTTTAATGTTGCTTTGTCCCTAGATAGATACCAGGAGCCAGAATCCCTTAACCTAAAACCACACCCCAATGTTCAGAAACAGGTCTCAGGTGAGTCAATGCAGCCAGTTGATTCATTAGGCCTGTCACAGACTCTAGGAACGTGCTGTCCTAATAGCCTAGCAATGTGTTTTTCAAAACATTATTTTCAGAAAGCCTCAGGCCCTGTGGCAGGAGGGCCAAAGCTGGAGGTAAGGAAACAGGCAAGTGAGCAGGGCTCTCATTATCTCTTCAACAAGAGTAGCTCCAGTTTTGACTGTGTTACACACTGCTTTTTTACTCTTCTTAAGAGGTCCTGGCAGAAGGCTTTTTTAGTTTTTGGGTTTTTTTTCCTTCATGGGATAGTCATACAGAGAGAACACAAACTCTTCTTAATGCAACACTATCTAAATTAAAATATAATTGAGTTGAAGCTCATCTTGGTCAATGTCTTTGGCTAATCGTATCAACTAATCTAGTGGATCACACTCAAGAAAGCTTTGTTTGAGGAACAAATTTGAACTTGACCCCTTTTCTAGGCTTGAATATAGTAATTAAACTATTCCGCAAACTCCCTCTTTGCTGTCTACCAGCTTAGTCATACAGTTTCCTTTTCCTCAACCAGAGAATTGGTGGTGGAGTGTATTGGGCTTGAATCTCGAGTTATTCCAAGAAATACTGTGCTGGATGCCATTGATAGTTTGCTCAATTCCCATTCCACTTTTCTACTAGTTGAACACTTGGAAAACTAAAGATGCCTTTTTCTAAATTCCAACGCATCTAGCATTCTGGACATGATCTAATTAGTTTGGGTTTAATTGGACATTGCACTAGTTAGATCACTAGGGTGAGATATGGAAGGCAAGTGAAGTAATAATGCTACCAGTTTTATGATAAATCTTCTTTCATCCTTCCCTAGAGGATAATTGTGAATTGGAGAAAGGTAAGTACAGACTCTGGCCAGTAACGGGACCCTGATTCTGAGTTGATGATAATCTCTCTGGACTCAGAATGCCTCTTATAGTATGTTCTTATAGTGAGTCAGGTAATAAAAGTAAATTTAATGAGATATACACAACAACTGATAGAATTCATTTCCATTCCAGTTCCCTGATCTGTGGCACAGAAGTTATTATGGGATGCAAGCAAGTGGAAGCCAATGGAGTTCCTCTTTTGAACAAAATTTGTGCATCAAAAACATCTTGAAAAATGCAGGGGTGGTGAGATGTATCACTTCCCCACTTGACTCATTTATTTGAATTATACCCTCCTCTTCCAAAAAGATGGATCTTGAATAATAAAAAGGATAATTGTAAATGTACTCAGGTGGTGACCATGGTGTGATTGCTATTCAGTTACAGTATCTCTGTTCTGGAGCCAATCAATATAGTTATTGATCGGAGAATTTTTTCCTTCCTTTGTCCAATAATTAGAAAGCATCAGAACAATTTCCTTTCACTTGGCTTTCATTGTCATCTAGATCTCTGTCACATATAATCTACAGGGTCTTTGATCTTTGTACCACCGGATATCATGTTGGTCCACTAAAGAGCTCATGGTACTGATTGAACTTGGTATACCTTAAGTCCTACACACCGTAGATGCTTTAGTAAGATACACTGAAGCAGAGTGTTGGAGTTAAATTTCCTCTGGGGTTTGTTGAGACATTTCCTCTCAAGTAAAAGGCAAGTTGCTTCACTTTGCATCCTCTACTGCTAAGAAAGATTCACTGGGTTTGTTGGGTCTCTATGCATTTTGTAGGGAATACATACTGCATTTGGTTGTGTTACCCATTTGCAAAGTAACCCATAAGATTTTCAGCTTTGAGAAGGACCCAGACTAAATGACAGACTTCTCAACTAGGTCTCAACTGCCACTTGTCTTTTATGATCCAGGAAATCCAACAATCTTCAAATTATCTGTGGCAGATCAGGATGCTATTTAGAGACTATGGCAATTCTAAGTCCTTGGGTTTTTGGAACAAAGTCATACCCTCTTTAGAAAATAACTATTTTTCTTTTGAGAAAAAGTTCCAGACTCCCTGAGCCCTGATAAAAACTGAACACTTGACTCAAGGGATATTAGGGAAACATGTGACCTGAATTTCCTATCATGAACTGGGTGTCCTCTGATACAGAACATCATAAAGTGCTCAAAAACATGCCAATATTAAGTGGAAATGGATTATAGGAGTCCAGCCTCTAGTAGGTCTTACCATCAAATTAGTTTGTGAAAGTAGGTGGTTCATCCTCTCAGTGCAACTATATCTACTGCCTTATCACTTTTTCCTCCTCTACAGTTATGGCATCTGGAAGAGTCCCTTAAGACCACTTAATGTAAGAACAAAAAAAAAAAGAAAAAGAAAAAGAAGCCTGTTCCCAGAAGGCTCTGCATGACATGATGGTACTGGCCAAAAGTGGACTTCTATAGTGTTAAACACACTCAGTTGGTGGCAGGAGGTCTGGATAAGAAGTATATGGATGGACCCCTAAGCAAATATTTCTGTGTCCATGTGAATCCAAAGCAAAATACACCTACCAAAAGGAAGCTTTCAAAAATCTAGGTGGATATAGAATTGCAAGGGACCCAGAATAGCCAAAACCATCTTGAAAGAGAAAAACAAAGTAGGAGGGCTCACACCCTCCAATTTCAAAATTTGCTACAAAGCAACAGTAATCAAGACAGTGTGGGGGTGTCTGGGTGGCTCAGTCAGTTAAGTGTCTGCATTCGACTCAGGTCATGATCCTGGGGTCGAGCCCGGCATTGGGCTCCCAGCTCAGTGGGAAGTCTCTCCCTCTCCCTCTGCCACTTCCCCTGACTCGTTCTCTCTCTCTCTCTCAAATAAATAGATAAGCTCTTACAAAAATTCCTTGGTACTGGAACAAGGAAAGACATATAGATCATTAGAATCAAATTGAAAATTTAGAAATAAACCCACAGGTCTACGATTAACTTATTTTCACCAAGAGCACCAAGATCATTCAAGGGTAAAAGAATAGCCTTTTCAACAAAATGACACTAGACAACTGGATAGACATTTATGAAAGAAGGAAAGTGGACCCTTACCTCACACCATACACAAAAATGAACTCAAAATGGATCAAAGACCTAAATGTAAGAGCTAAAACTATAAAACTCTTTTTAAGAAAACTTAAGATAAACCTCCATAGCCTTAGATCTGGCAAAAGATTTTTAGATATTACCAAAAGCATGAACAACAGGGAAAAAATAGTTCATCAAAATTAAAAAATTTTGTGCTTCAAATCACTCCATCAAGAAAGCGAAAAGACAAACCACAGAATGGGAGAAAATATTTGAAAATCATATATCTGACTAAGGTCTGGTATCCATAATATATCAAGAACTCTTGGGGTGCCTGGGTGGCTCAGTCGTTAAGTGTCTGCCTTTGGCTCAGGTCATGATCCCAGGGTCCTGGGATCGAGCCCCTCACTGGGCTCCCTGCTCCATGGGAAGCCTGCTTCTCCCTCTCCTACTCCCCCTGCTTGTGTTCCCTCTCTCGCTGTGTCTCTCTCTGTCAAATAAAGAAATAAAATCTTAAAAAAAAAGAACTCTTACAACTTAATAATAAAAAGACAAATAATCCAACTTAAAAATGGACAAAGGATTGAAATAGATTATTCTCCAAGAGAGAGACAACACCATTAATCATCAGGGAAATGCAAATCAAAACCACATGAGGGGGCCGCTGAGATGGCTCAGTCGGATAAGTGTCTGCCTTTGTTTCAGGTCATGACCCCGGAGTCCAGAGATCAAGCCCTACATTGTCCTCCCTGCTTAACGTGGAGTCTGCTTCTTCCTCTCTGTCTGCTCTTGTGTTCTCTCTCTCAAACAACAACAACAAAAAAACAAAACCAAAAAAACCCACAAGAAACCACTTCATACTGACTAAGACAGCTATAATCAAAAGGTCAGGTAGGTATTGTTAAGGATGTGGAGAAATAGGAACCCTCATACACTGCTGAAGGGAATATACAATGGTGCAGCTGCTTTGGAAAATAGTCTGGCAGTTCCTCAAACGATTAAACATAGAGTTACCATGAGACCTAGGGATTTCACTTCTATGTACATACCTAAGAGAAATAAAAACATTTGTTTTATTGTACATGAATGTTTATAGGAGCACTATTTACAATAGCCAAAATGTAAAAACAAATCAAATGTCCATCAACTGAGGAATGGGTAATTAAAATGTTATATATTCATGTACTGAAATATTATTCAGCCACAGAAAGAAGTATTGATACATGCTATGTGAATGAACCTTAAAAAACATTTTGCTAAGTGGAAGCGGCCAGTCACAAAAGACCTCATATTACATGATTCCATTCATGTGAAATGTCAAGAATGTTAGAGTTCCCTAACTCTATAGATACAGAAAGTAGATTAGTGGTTGGACTAAGGGGCTGGAGAAACGAGAGAGTAAGAGGGTGATAGCCAAGGGGTATGGCGTTTCTTTTTGAGGTAATGAAAATGTTCTAAAATTGGCTGTAGGTGATGGTTGTAATATCTATTAATATACTAAAAACCACTGAATTGTACACATTATATAGGTAATTGAAAGGGGGTGTCAATTATGTCTCAAAAAAGTTGTTTAAAAAACTCTACATGGAGGCAGTGAAAGCCTATTTCCCCAGTGTCTCATACTTATTCCTTAGGCTCATGAACAAAATGGCTGTGTGAAAGGGATGGAGACTATATATAGTCTATATATCTATATCTATATCTATCTATCTATATATAGATATATATAGAGATATATATATAGATATATAGTCTATATAGATATATAGTCTATATATAGTGTCCATCCCAACAATATGGACTTCCTTTGGCCAAGGCTAGTCTGACACTACTGAGAGTCCAACTTCCCTGTAAGGAGAACCAATGCTGAACGCCTAGTATAGTTCACTGTATATAGTAGATTTTTTTAAATCCCTTCTAACAGTAAGGGGATAAGAGACAGTGGAATGGACACTTTCCTGATGATAGATTTGTCTTCTCTGCTTCAAGGCTTTTATCAGCAGTCCCCCTGACCACCCTAGAGTGAATGTAGTGACTGTCTTATTCATGAGCATAATATCTGACCATACATTGCTTATGAGAGAAGAACCAAGTTCATGTGGAAGAGATGAAGTCAGTCTCATACCCACAGGAATATTTGGCCTTCCAATATAGCCCATCACTTAGAAACCCCTGGCTTCATAGGAAGGTAAAGTGGCTAACTGAAAACTCAGTTTGTGAGACAGGACCTTGTGAGGTGGTCTATGAACTGGTATATGCTCTAATCTTGTGACCAATATATGGTACTATTTCTTTCATAGACAGCATTCACTGGCCTAGGATATAAGAAGTGGAAGTGGGAAGATATAATCCTCACTATTAAACATGGTGAACGACTCCTGAATGGTTTGTTTCCCATACACTTGGTTATAACAACGGTTTCAAAGAATTGGAAGTTGAAGCTGCCTCCTGACTGGAGCTCTTCATGCCATTTAAGCAACAAGGAGAAAATGAGGTCCTTATGTGTTGTCTGGGGCAACTGGTTCCAAATATCAAGGGGAAGCAGAGTTGCTGTATATACAACAGGACCAGGTAGAAGTATGCTTAGTATCCTCTGGGGTGCCTCTTAGAGCTCTTATATTCAATGATAAAAATTAATGTAAGGTTATGTTAAACAAATATAGGAAAGACCAAAAAGAACCCAATTCCATGAGAGTGAAGAGCTGAGGTACTGACTGGAAAGAAAGCGAACATTGAGTTAATACTGAGAGAAGTTATGGATACTAACTACCTTCATGACTAGTGGTGATTATGAGGACTGCAGTAAATATCCATATTTTCTTTCTTGCTTTGATATGCGTGTCTTTATATATATATATTATATATATATTAAACACTTTTCTTTTTCTCTTCCTCTTTTGTCTACTCTTTTACATGGTAATGGTTTATTTTATAATTGACATTTTAGATTATATTATTCTAGGATTATGACTAAATTAGAAAAAAAAATATGTCATTGAGAATGAATATAAGAGCAAACTTCTGGTCTCCCATTTGGGGGGATGACAAAAAGTCTTAATTTCCTCAACAAAAAATCCTTCTGAAGTGTATTGTCAGGAACTTCACTCCCATGCTCAGGAAAGAAATAGAGCTTTAGGACTCCTTTTCCGCTGTCTGAAACTACTTTTCTTCCTAAGAGGTAGCAGCAGTCTGGCAGCAGGCTAGACTGTGGGCTCTGCAGTCAGATGCAGCAGAATGTGAATCCTGACTTGAGGAGTGCAAGCCACGAGAACTGGCCAAGCACTGGAGCCTCGGTGCCTTGATTTCATGGGCTATAAAATAAGGATAGTAAAAGCCATCTTCTAGGGTTGTTCTGAGAATTAGGTCAAACGAGATGATGCCATAAAGCTCAGCGAAGCACAGGGCCTGCTCTGTGGGGCTACTCAGGGGCATGAAGAGCAAATGCAAAGAAACTCCATGAACTCACTTTCCCACCAGGGAGTGAAACGTTGCGTCATGGTCCACCCGGAGTGGGTCCCAGCCGAGGTGGTCCTCACCCGTCCATAGTAAGGTTCCTGTATATCTGACGTTTCGTTAGTAAGGTCGCAAAAGAATTCTAGAATACCCCAACAGTCTTCTTTATTTTTCCATTGTCTCTGTCCATACCTATAGAAGAGAAAAGGCAAAGATCTGAGGGTTGTTGTTTTATTTTGTTTCCCATTGAAGGAGCCTTCCATTTTTTCAGTCTATTAATTTTTTAGACTAGTTGGGATTTTTGTCCTCCAACATCAGTAACACTGTGAAAGCTTCCGGCTGCACTCAAGTATCTTTAAAAAATTTTTTATTCTTGGGGCGCCTGGGTGGCTCAGTCCGTTAAGCGTCTGCCTTCGGCTCAGGTCATGATCCCAGGGTCCTGGGATCCAGTCCTGCCTCGGGCTCCCTGCTCAGCAGGAAACCTGTTTCTCCCTCTCCCTCTGCTGTTCCCCTGCTTGTGCTCACTCTCTCTGTCAAATGAATAAATTTTTTAAAATCTTAAAAAAATTTTTTTTTTAAATTTTATTCTTGTTAATCAAAGCGTTACCTTGCTGAAAGATAAACTCAAGCCTGACACCTTCTGTATCAGTAGCAAAAGGGTTTTGGGGTTTTTAATACTTAGTGAAATTTTTCTTCTGGTATCTGAACCAACTTCCACTTTTGAGTACTAGCTTCCCACATCCTTAATGCTTCTGAGGTTTCAACCCTGTGGTTTTCTTCACTTCTCATCAGCCTGCTGTTGAGTAATGTGGCCGATTCTGAGAAGTTGCTACCCCTTTTCGTCTCAGGTATTGCTTACCCAACACATCTTGTCAATCTTTTTGTTGAAAATGGAGCGGAGGTTGCATAAATTTTAATGTATAAATAAAGATGCATAAACTTTGCAGTTGCTATACAAAATATGTTGAGAAAAGCAGCAGGAGTTAAAGACTGAAAAACTTCTGGAAATAGTTCTCGTGACATTAACAAGAGGTTAATAAATGGGCACATCTGACCTTGAACCTACCCCTGTGCTAGGGAGACATGGATGAGGGTATGGAATAAGAATTGCTATTTTGTCCACAGCTACATCTGATTTTCTGAATTTCGAATGAAAAGTCGTGAACGCGAAACTGTCCTATCTCTGTCTCAGTCAGTATCTCTCAGCCAGCATCTCAAACTGTGGAAGAGAAGGAGGAGCCTCAAAAACCCCCCAGAAATGTATGAGTGGGAAAAGCGGCCATTTGCAAACCGGGAGCTTCTGTTTCCTGGTCTCCATCCCGGAAAGGAACTGCTTACGTCTGAATCTGGCCGTGACGCACCAGAAGCAGTACGAGGCGCATGCCGCAGCAGAATACAGGCGCCATTTGTTTTTGAAAAGAATTTTCTAAGTTTTCAAAAATGACTTTTGAATTCAAAAAATCTTTTGTACACTCCTCTCCAGGTGTCCCATAGCTGCTTCTTCAGCGGCCAGTAGCATCAGCTTGGTTGAGTACCTACTACGTGCTAAGCAATTTGCTTCCAACATTCACTAGATAAATATGTAGAGAGCCCACCGTGTGCCAGGCTCCACCGTGGGGCCAGAGGCTCAGCTGGTAAGGTCTCGGCGCTGGGTCTCTGAGGGATGAAGCGTCTCCCCTACAGACTGCACATCATCGTGCATTTTGTGTCCCCAGGCAGCCTTCAAGGAGACAAGGCACTCCTGTCCCTGCCTCTGCTTCTTCTTAACCCCCCTGAAACTGGAAAAAGATCTAACACTCCACTGCATTCTAGAGCATGTAGTTCCAGGGGCCATCTCGGTCAGCTGGAGGAAGCTCAAATTGCTTACGTTTTATACTGCACGAAATAGATACCGCTGGTGCTCGTGCAAGCCCTCCCAGGCTGCCAGTGCAAAATGTTGTGAAAATTTCGAGACTGGAAATGTACTCTCTGAGGCTTCAGACACTCGTGGGCTGACTGAGTTTCTAAAATAAAAAGAGAAGGGAAAACTTTGAACATGAACACGGGCACCATTGTTCTTAGCAATACTTTGCAGTGTGATGCTTGCATAAGGAGTTCCTAAAGTAGTTGCTAGAAGTGCAGATGGGAGAGCTGGAGCCAGAAGTCAACATTTTGAATCTTGAATGTGAGGATTCTTATGCACGCTCAAGATGCAGAACTACTGTGTTCCCGGCCATAAAAACGTGATATCCTCCCATCCCATTCACAAGCTCCAGAGGGAATAAATAGCAGTGAAAGGGACAGTGTTCTCTGTCCCTTCCGTGACGGTGATGGAATGTAATGACCAAGATGAAAAACCCACACCAAGGCCACTCACCCACTTTCCTAGGAGCCATTCTATGACTGCTACACTGAGGCAAAATTCTGCCTGGGATCCATTTTGGTTCCAGGCCCTCAGCCCAGCACTCGGTTTCTCTTTTCTCAGGATCTTGCTCAACTGCTGGGTCTTGCCTTGCTGGCCCCCAACCTCTCCCAGCTGACCTGGCTTTATTCCAGGTGACCAGCCTTTGTTGCCCGGGTCCTGAATGGCTGCACTTACCAGCTTGCATCCTGGCTCCAAGAACTCAAGCATAATTGCTGAGATGAGCCCGTCCATGCTATCAGGGGAGACCGCCCAAGGCCCTGTGGTGGGGCCCAGTGTTCCTGAAAAGAATCCTGAGTCTAATGGTGGCAGGAGAGGGCTAAGTGTGTACTGTCAGTGGCTTGTGCTTCGTTCCTTCATTCACTGAGTGGGTGATCAGTCTCACCTGCATTCAGTCCCGTGGCGGCAAGAGACTGACAAAATTGCATTCTAGAATCTGAAGGAAACTAGACCATGTCACTCTAAAACAGGCCTCTTAGACATTAAAAAAAATATATTGTGAGCTGAAGGCAATGAAGAAGCAACAAACACAGGAAAAGTCTCGATACCCTCCCCCTTTTCTGCCTAAAGGCAAGATATAAATTCTCCTTTTATTGGAGACAGGCTTCTCGGCCCAGGAGGGCACCAGAGGAGTCTGCCAACAAACCTTCCGTCAGTTTCCTCTCTCCTGTATGTTGACCATACCACAGTTTGCCACTCTCGGGAGCCTAAACCTCCCTTCCTGTGTCCTGTCAGCTCTGTGTGAATGTATTGCTCTTTGTTGAAGATGCCAGATGAGCTGGAATACTAAGCCGCCATCTGGGTCACTCTTCGCTCATGTTCCTCCCTCTCGACACGCGCTGCACGTGTTAATGAACGATTTGTTTTTCTCTCGTTAACCTGCCTTTTTGTTAACTTAGGCTGAGAGCCTAAGATGGGGCAGAGGTGAAGTTTTCCTCACCAACAAGTGTGACCTTTCCGATCAGGGATAGGAAGTTGGGCAGAAGGAGAGGGCGTCAGGAAACAACCTCGTCTTTTCCCCCCGACTTCATCTCTTCCCAGACTCCCCCCTTTTCCAGGATGCTCTCCTGTCTCCTGCCCCACTGTGCTGGGGGTGCTCCCGCTGGGTGTGTCCCTGCACTGGCCCTGCTCCCCCCCTGGAACTCCGCACACCTCCTTTCTTCACCTCCTTTAGCCTTTGCTCAAAAAATCATTGAGATGCAAGAACGTACTTCTGAGCCTATGCTCTCAGCTCTGAACATTCAAGATTTGTTATGTTCTAATGAAGGGGGCTGGTTGGTTTTTGGTTGCTTTTATTTTTATTTTTTGGAACTCCTTCAGTGTGTCAAATGGTGGCACGTCCTTGGAAAGAGCCTACCGCCGCCGTTGATTTTGCTCACCCAAATCACGACCAGATCAGTCCTTGTAGTACAGAAAAAGTCCAGAAGTGTCAGGATGTGAGGAACACTATCTCCTGGAGCCTGCGCCTAGAGTTGATTTGCCACCCCTGAAGACAGTCAGCTCAATGTCCTTTAGCGCCTCTGTCTCTGAATTTCTTGTCTCACTTTTGTACCATCACCGCTGCTCCCTCTGACAATAAGACCAGATCACCGTGTACCAGGTGCTGCGGCCCTGTACCTGCCTTAACCCAATCTGCCCAGCTGGTCGACAAAAAAGGGACTATTGCAGTCTCCCTCTTCCAGACAAAATTGCTGACGCTGATTTTGTACCCAGGCATCTGACTGCAGAGCCTGCCTGTCACCCGCCACAGAAACCAAGAGCAAAGCCTCAGAGAGGGGAGCTAATGGTGGGGAAAAACATTGAGGGCCTGAGGATATTCTTTCTCCCCCTCGTGCCCTCCTCCTCCTTCTGGGTGGCATTCACCAACCATTGAACGTATAGGAACATTAAACAAGTATCAGGCACTGTGCTGAAAGCCTTATGTCTTATCCCATATTCACAACCACCAAATAAGGTAGCACGTTTTACAGATGGGGAAGTTGAGGCTTAAGGACATGTGGCTCTTGCCCCAAGTTACAGGCCCGGTAACATGTAGAGCCCCAAATCATTTTGGCAGCACTGGAATTCCCGCCATAGTTTGCCATACGAGTCCTTTCTATTGCCAAGGACCAAAGGTATAGTCTACTCAAATCCACACCCATTTCTGAACAATGAGGGCTTGAATTGCTTTTATGGTATCAGTCCCTGAGCAACTGTATTGTCTTGGGAACATTAGTTGAGTCATTCACACTGAGAGGTACCTATCTTTAACTGGGGAGGGGGGGAGGTTAATGGCTTTGATCAGAGGTATCTTGGGGTGACAAGTTCTTCTCTGCTCTTAAAAAGTTCTCTGTGAAAGGGCGCCTGGGTGGCTCAGTTGGTTAAGTGACTGCCTTCGGCTCAGGTCATGATCCTGGAGTCCCGGGATCGAGTCCCACATCGGGCTCCCTGCTCAGTGGGGCGCCTGCTTCTCCCTCTGACCCTCTTCCCTCTTGTGCTGTCTCTCATTCTCTCTCTCAAATAAATAAATAAAATCTTTAAAAAAAAAAAAGTTCTCTGTGAAGACCAACAGCAAATTCTCACATGCAGTTTATGGTCTCTATTCTGTCAGGCACTGTTCTAAGCACTGAGTATATATTAACTCATGTGATCCTCACAGTGACTTATAATCCCCATCCTACAGATGAGGAAATTAAGGCACAGCGGGGGTAGAGTCAATTGCCCAAGGTTTCCTAGATGGTAAATGGCAGAGTTGGGATCCAGACTCAGGTCATCTGGCTGAGGAGCCTGCTCATAACCACTCTGCTATAGTGTCCCTTGAAGGCAAAAGAAATATGAAGTTTGAGTGTCTCCTCTTTAGTAGCTACTTATTAAGTCCACCTGGAGTTATGCAGGCTGCAGAGAGAGACTGACCCCATGTCTGTTCTGACCATTTCATGTCAGAAGAAAGCTGACAATTGGACAAAGCTGAGAAGAGCACTAGAGCCATTTCCAACAGTCCCTTGAGCTGACTCAGATGACAAAGTCGTGAGCAATTAAAAAGAAGTGAAGCACTTACCTACGACACCAGTCGGGAAGAAACTGATGAGGAAGCCTAGAAAGCAATGTTTAGGCGTCATGGCTGGAGCGCGACTGGTCAAACAACCAGTGGATCCCCTCACTGAGAGCACAGCTCTGGACGGAAGAGGAAACTGAAGAATCCTCATGCTGGACATCCCCTCGTGGGCTTAACCATGGTTCCTTGAAGCCACTACAATTTCACTTTGTCAAGACACTATGTTGTTTATTATTTTAGGGTTATTGTAAAAGTATAGAAATCACTTCAAAAAATATTTGCCGTAAGTCACTTCAATGTGGAAGCTTGTTTTTGTTGGGACTGGGACTTTGTCAGCTCTGAAAAGGCAAAACACTGAGGATTGGCGGACTGCAGGGCAGGGTAGGGCAGGAATTATGCAAGGCACTCGAAGGTGAGGGAATCCAACAGATCGTGAGGCCCTCAGGGAATCTAGCCCTGGGAGGCAGAGGTGCTGCCAGCCACCAGCGTGTGGCTGGCACAGTGACTCTGAGAAATGTTCTTGGCAGTTACAGCTACCCGGGCTCCTGACCGTGGTTCAAGCTGGTAGGGTCTCTGGTTGGTTCTTCCTTTTCCTCCCTTCTTGGAAGCTCTCTGACTAACTTCCTGGGTATACCTCAGACCCTCCACACCCTCTGGCTCTCCACAGGGCTTCCCTGCCCCACTCATCTGTCTTCCCAGTCCATGGTGGCCCCCGGGGCCCCACTCAACCAATGCTCTTCCTTTTCCATTCCCACCCTCCGTTTCCAGTCATCTGAGAAAGATTCTGAGCTGTGAAACTACATGAGTCCTTAAAAGGTTGAATGTGGAGGACAATCATTTTGAGCTACATTCTATCTTTTTCATATCTTCTTTGAAATCTGATCAAACTAGGTCATCTGTTCTTTGCCTATGATTCATTATATTCATTTTTCTTACCATTTTTTTTAACCGCATGTTTGTAGAGGCACTAAAATTGTACATTAAAGCCCAAGAAGAAAGCCATTTTTTTAAGTGAGGATTTTTAGGTCAAAAGAGGAAATACCTCTGTAGTCTCTTTTAAGTCCTCGGTAGAATAGCCTCTGTGGTAAGTACTAGGGAGGGCTGCGAAGCAGTTCTCATTCATTCCTTCCCTCAGTAACATGGAACAGACATTTGCTGCCTGATTAGTCTCAGCACCAAGGGTGCGGCAGCGAGTAAGATAGACATTGCCCCTGCCTTCCAAAGCCCACTTGTAAAGGGAAGTAGACATAACTGCCAGAGCGGTATGGAGGGGTTTGTGAAGATAACGCCAGGCTTTCCAGTGCCTCCATGCTGTGTCCGACTTCGGAACCGGACCCCTCATCTCCTCCAGGTGGGATTTCCATTGCTCAGAAGCGAACGAAGGCTTTCAAGGAAGAAACATGCAACAGATCTTAGGCTTCCTTTGTACCCTCTGGTGCTCCTTGTTTTCTAGACGTCTCAGCAGCACCTACTTACTCACTGACTTTACCCAGCGAGCTCTAAACTTTGCATTCACCTTGAGGTTGGTTTTTTTTTTGGTGTTTTTTTTTTTTAAAGTAGACTCCACGCCCAGCAAGGAGCCCAATGTGAGGCTTGAACTCACAACCCTGCGATCAAAACCTGAGCTGAGATCAAGAGTCGGACACCCAATTGACTGAGCCACCTAGGAGCCCCATATTAACCTTGGCTTTTAAATGGGGGCGGAGGGGTGATAACCTGTGTTTGAACTACTGATGTTCCATATCTTCTGCACAAATAGCTCTTGTTTCAAAGCAACCCAATTACCCCAAATTCCAGTTAAGAAAAAAAGAAAAATACTTTAATTCAAGGTTTAATAAGTAGTGCAGCCGACAATGAGATCAGGGTTTCCACTGGGTTACTGACTTTTGTAGAACAAATAAGGGACAATTAGAGGGGAAGGTAGAAGATCACAGAATATACTAAGAACTGAATTCTCTCAAAGATGTGTGAACTTTTGTGCTATGTTAAATTGCAGAAACCAAACCAGTCCTGTAACCATTCAATGAGCTCTCTGGTTGTGTGATATCATAATCTGCCTAAAAGCCAATTCTGCCACGATGCCTCAGGTAGATGAGAAGGTAAAATTAAATCCTAAAATCCTACCAATTTGGAAGCAGAAGAATTTGAACAGAATTATTTCCAGTGAAAATACATTTGCTTTGGGAAGGAAGAAAATTACAGATACCTGGAGATGTCTGCTCTACTTTGCTTCAAGCATGAAATGCTGGCTTCCAACTCATTACCCACCTTCCTCCCCTGCCCTCCCCCCTCTAACTCATCAGCAGAAGAGTCCACCTTGACAGTGACAGGAGTGCCTCCCTCGTGTTGGGTCTGGAGAGAACTTGCCTAAGCCCCTGCCTTGGACAGACCTGATTCTCTTCTTTTTCCCTGTGGCTTCCCAGAGACCAACAATTCACCTAACCAAGAAATCATTATTAATTATTTTTAAGTGTGATATGGGATTTTGGTTATCATTATTATTACTGTTAGAAATACATATTGAAATATTACAGATAACATGACACGATGTCTGGGATTTGCTTCAAAATAATCCAAAGGGTCAGGAAGAGGGTGACCAGCCGGCCACAAGCTGATAATTATTGAAACTGGGTATTGGGTACAAGGATACTCATTATACTTTCTGCTTTTATATATATTTGAGCTTCTTCATAACAAAAGGAAAAGGACTTTAAAAGTTTATCTACAAGATGACATCTTTATAAAACTTCTTTTGGTAATTTAAATGCCATTTTAGTGTTGGTAACAGGAACTAACAACTATGGGGGACTGTGTTAAATCCTTTATATGTGTTATTTTAGTTAATCCTCAGGACAAGCCCAGGAGGTCAGTATAATTATCCTGATATTACAGATGAAGAAAACGAGACATAAGCTCAAAGAACCTAACCAGCTCTACGGCATGTAGTGACAAAGCAACGGGTGAAGTCAGGTCTGGCTGACCTAAGGGGTCTATTATAAAATCACTATGTGTTATTCTTCACTTGTAATATTTATTCCGTAAAGGGATAGAACAATGTCAATGAAGATTTGGCCATTCATTCCTTTAATTGTTGATTCACTCAAATGAATGTTTACTGAGCATGTGCTGTATCCCCGGGCACTGTGTTAGGGATGCAGTGATGAACCAGAGGGCAGAGCCAGTCCTGATCGGGCCAGCTTCCTTTTCTTCAGCCACGTCTTGGTAGTGAAGGGCCACATGTTCCTTATTCTCCTTCAGAAAAGTGTTTAAAAACTGCCTCAGTAGAGTATATCTAAGATGGACTGGGTTTCTGCTCCAGGTTCTTTCCCTCATTCTATGATTTGGTAAACGGGAGGCCTCCTTCTAAAGTTAATTTAATGGAGCACAATGATAACTTGAAATCCACTCTTCTCCTCCTCAGACCTAGAGAGAACCATATACTTGTAGTACCAATAACTGGGAAACTATTTGTTCTTTGTTATGCGCCAGGCCCTCAATAACTCTGAATAATACTCATGACTTTTAAGCAGTTCTGCATTCTGGAAATAATTGGCATGCATTTCAAAATACTTTATGGACTT
The DNA here is from genome assembly GCF_002201575.2 of Neomonachus schauinslandi. NCBI lineage: Eukaryota > Metazoa > Chordata > Mammalia > Carnivora > Phocidae > Neomonachus > Neomonachus schauinslandi. The sequence continues at coordinate 27,598,854 of NC_058410.1, read as the reverse complement.
GGATCCAGAAAAAAAAAAAAGGAACTTCATTGTTCAAATACACGCAATAAACACAATGACCAATCTGATCAAGCTTAGTTTTTATTAATTTTTGGACCACTAACACTAATACATTATTTAAAATCTCTGTTCATAAGACTGAGGGCTTCCTTAGGGTAACTTTCCGCTCTTCATGCCTATTGGTCTGGTTAAAAGATGTTATTGATTTTGTTTTGACTGTTCTTGACCAAGGTCTTTTACTGACCCTGAAAACCCTATTGGATATATCCAATCATTATGTCCATCCACTAGCATATGCCTGGACATTGTTTCAACTCTGGAAAGATTTCCATGGCATAACCAGAATCCACCCAGTTGTCACCCCCTCCACTGCAACCACTCAGGTCCCCACCACTACTATCTGTTCCCCGGTCTGTGGCCATAGCCTCCTGTCCATTCTCCCCACTGCTGCCTTTGTCCTCTGCATCAGCAGGAGTGCTTCTTCAAAATGTTCCATCAGAGCCTTTGCTCAGAGCCTTCTAATACCTTCACATCTCTTTCAAAATAAAAGTCAATATTTTTCTACTCACCTACAAGGCTGTGGACCTTCTGGCCCCATTACCTCTAACTTCACCTCTTCCACTTCTCCTAACCCACAGTGCTCCGGCCCTAATGGCCTTTTTGCCATTTCTCGGGCATGCCAGGCTCATCCCCACGCTAAGATCTTTTACTCCCTGTCCCCTCTGCTTGCATGCTCTTTCTGAGATGCTGAGCCTCACCGGTCACCTCCTTTATGTGTCTACTCAGATATTACCTTACCAGTGAATTCTTCCATGGCCACCCAACATGGCTGCAGTTCTCCCCGCCGCCATCTGGCCGCATCTCCTTTGTCTGCTTAATTTTTCTGCATAACATCTATCATCATTTGATAGGCTGTTTATTTTATTCTTGCTGTCTATCTTCCCCACTAGAATAGAAACTCCAGGAGTGACCTCCTGACACTGTATGTGTTGTTCACTGTTCCACTATGAACAGTGCTGGGCACATAGTAAGCACTTGCGGCATAGCTAGTGAATCAATGAAAAGGAATGTGTTTTAGCAACTGGCCGGAATTTATAAGATTTAAGCCACAAGAACATGAAGATGCTTCTCTGCTTCTTATGGTCTGGGGTGCGAGTCCTGATGAGACGGGGCTGAGATTGTCAGATCTGCGAGGTCACTGTGTTTCCTTCACAACTCGGGCTTTGCAACACCACATGGCACCACTACCAACTCTCCAGCCGGACCAGTAATCTGTGTGACTTGGGATGTAGCTGCTTCTTGACAGTTGCAGAGATTTCCCTGATCAATCATCTGGGTGCTTCTCTGGGTGGGAAATGGGGTTCGTGCTAGGGGGGTGCATTTCTTTGGCAATTTTCTAATTTGAATTCTCCTGATTAGTCTGTTCAGATGTTCTATCTCTTTTAGATTCAGTTTCTACAGATGGTATTTTCTTTAGAAGAATGTCCATTTCATTCATGCTTTTAAATTTATTTGCATAGAGTTATGCAAATTATTCCCTAATGGTATCCATATTCGATTTCCCTTGTTTCTGTGATTTCTCTTTTATAATTTCCTATTTTGAGTGATGATATTTTCTCCCTTTTCTAAAATTTTATTCTTAGTTAAGTCAGCTAGTTATTTATCTTCAAAATTTTTTCAAGGAACCAGATTTTGTAATTAGTTGCACCTCCTACTTTTTAAAGAGATTTCATGTTTCATTCATATCTTCTTTTGCCTTTTAAAATTCCTTCCTACTGTCTTCTATTTCATTTGTTGTTTATTTTTATAAGAACTCCAGGAGTCAGATGTTTATTTCATTTGTTTTATTCCTTTTTTTTTTTGAAAGACCCAAAAACTTTAGTAACAAAAACCCTAACATTTGAATAGGGTTATAAAGGTTTCAGTGGACATTTATGCACATGATCACTTTTTCTGCTTAAAAAAAAAATTTATTATTGAAGTACAATTATATTTGTTTCATTCTTTATTTTGTGTCAATACAAGTAATTTACACTAGAAATTTACTCTGAAATATATCCCAGGGGATCGGTCTTTTGCTCTGAAGTGGAATATTTTCCTTATTTTTTTTCTTTAACAATTCTCAATTTAGATCACTTTTTCTGAGCCATGCATAAAACTTTTTAATTTTAATTCTCATTGTTTTTTCATGATTTCCAGAGAAGAAGATGCTGACTTATGCAACTATGTGCAGCTGGAAATCCCCTCTTATTGCTTTGCTTTCTGGGAATTGAAGGGCAGAAGGATGGATTAGTATTCATTTATTATTCATGAACAAAGATAAAATATGGCCACACAACTGTTTAGGTGTAATATCCATTCAACAAGATGTACACTGAGCTCCTAAACAAAATTTAGAAATCCTCACGAACCTCAGAGTAAGGAAAGTACTTTTTGCATTTTGAAGTAATGAATTCTTATCTTATTTTACTGTAGCACTGTGAGTAACCACCATAAATAACTTACTAGTATTAGAGTGTATTTCCAGCTTCACCTAAGGCTATTTCTGGAGGGAGCTGCCTGGTTATCAAAGTTAAAGCATGACTTATATCCAAAAACAACCGGGAAGAGCCTGCACTTTGGAGATAGATAAAGCTTGAGTTAGAATCCCTCAAACTAGATCTGTCTCAGCTTCATCCACATGCCATGGGTTTCCCATCCTGGTACTCAAAGGCCCGGTTCTTATCCCCCCAAATGCCCAGACGAACCTAGAGCACAGACTAATTCATCTGATTTCTGGGATCTCTGGATTCTTTACCTGAACCCATTTAAACATCCTATATTCAAAAGGTACAAACTTCAAGGTTAGAGATAAGGGGGATGTCATGTACAGCATGGTGCCTAACGTTAATGATACTGTACTGTATAACTGAAAGTTGCTTAAGAACTCTTAAAAGTTCTCATGACAAGAAAAAAAACCTGTAACTGTGTGTGGTGAGGAATGTTAACTAGACTTACTGTGGTGATTATTACATAACATGTACAAACACCAAATCATTCTGTTGCATACCTCAAACTAATGTAATGTTATATGTCAATTTCATTTCAATTTTCTAAAATCCCATATCCCCCAAGGTGGGGGCCCCGCCTTAATACCGCAGAGGGTGCTTACCTTCTCCCCACCCGTGTCCTTCTGTCAGCCAAACACAACTCCAGCAGAGGTTCCTGGGCGAGGCTGCAGGGTCCAGACTCCCATGTCACAGCTCTTGGCTGACTCTTTAGCCTCTCAGGTGCACCTTTTCCCAGCCTCTGTGGCTCCCCATGGCCCCAGCCCTGCCATCCTCCATGTTTTATGTACATTCTGAGTTCCTACTGTGTTGTATTCTCAAGACATATCCCTTTGGTTTCTAGTTTACAAACAAACAAACAAACAAACCACTTTCCTGTGCCCTTGTTTCCTCACTTGGAAAAAAATGTGTAATACCTGCCTCACCAGATATCGAGGAGGGTCAGTAAGAGAAATTCACCAAACATCTGCCTGTAGTGGAGCCATGATAAATATCAGTCCTCCTTCCAGGCTTGGTGAGTTGGGACAGGTGCCATAATGTTCCCCAAACTGTCAAGCAGCAGTCAAGCAGGAATCCTGCTGTGTGGAGAGATCCTGCGTGTCACGGGTCCAGAGAGGGAGGGAGTCAGGTCGGTTTCCATGCTGGCCCTACCTGAGCACTATGGAAATGATGGGAACAAACAGTTCTATAGATGGCATAACACGGGTAGAATCATTGAGTAACACCAGTTCAATGCATTTGGCAAGCTGTTACAGGACAGGGAGGTTAACACCCTTCAAAATCAGAGCTGGGTTTGGGGGTTTTTTGCAACTTGTCTTATTTTTATCATCTGACTATAATCCCACACCTTTATTGCATTTATTCCATATATTTGGTTGAGTCAGTTCTGGTTTGCAAGAATTTCTGCAGTTCTGTACAAGTTTTCAAATTTTCTGGAATGTCAGTAACAGACATACTCTCTCTTCCTCTACACACACACACACACACACACACACACACACACACACACTGAGAATAACACTGATTTGGGCACGATGATAAGCCAGATAGGAGTGGCTGCATAGAGAATTAGACAATTCTGAGAGTCAACAAATATCATTGAGAATTTGCTCTGTGTCAGGCACGGTCGTAAATTCTGGAACTATACGTTGGGTCAGGCAAGTGCGGGTGCACACAGAGCTGGCATTCTAGAAAGTGTGTGTGTGGGAGCCAGACAGTGAACAGGCACACGACTATTCCGTCTGTGGCGATCGGTGCTTTGGAGACAAAGCAGGGTGCAGGGAGCAAGACTGCCGGGCAGATGCCGCTGCAGAGAGTGGGGCAGGGAAGGCCGCGCTGACCAGGTGCTGTGTAAACAGAGGTTTGAGCTGGGGGAGGCAGGGAGCCAGGCAGACAGGGGGGAAGCACAATTTGAGAGAGGGACAACAAAGTCCAGAGGGAAGAGCGAGAGGCCATGTGGTTGGAGGGGAAGGAGCAAGGGCCAGAGTATTGGTGATGAGATCAGGGGCACCCAGTGATTGGGGCAAAAGGCCTTGGGAGCCACGGCAAGGTTTCTGGATGCTTTCTGAGAGAAGGGGAAGCCACTGGAAGGTTTCAAGCACAGAACTTGAAATGAGACTAATAATAAAATGTCGATGTTGAAGTAGTGGATTGGGAACATAAGATGGGCGGAGCTCTGACACCCCTGTTCTGGTTGTTCCTTATCTGGGTCAGTGCAACACAAAGCCATTTATCTTTCCTGGGGAGAGTCCTGGTTCTGCTTGATGGCACCGCTCAGCTATGAGGAGGAGAGGACATTTTGAAACGGGAAGGAAGCTGAATTAAAATACTATCCTTATGCACGTTAAAATACGGAAAAAAATAAAATTTGTAGCTCAGGATCCTACATTCATTGTTTCTTAGGTTTGGTGGTTTCTTCCCAACTAGCTCTCCCCTGCACCCACCACCCAATTTATGCTTAAATGTCACTCACTCAAGAGGCTGATCCCCAGGCTCAGCTAGGTCCCCTTGTTATGCTGACTCTGCACCCTGGGCTTTTCCTTCATTATACTCGTCAGTTTGTTTGTAATTGAGGATGTGATGATTTGTTGGTTCCCTCCCACACTTGGGGAGCTGATCTTTATTAAGTGCTTGCATAGGGCCCTTGCAAGGACCGCGCTAAGGGCTGTAGGAGCTAATCTCATAACCATGTGTGTGCTAAGTACTGTTGTTATCCCCGCTTCAGGGTAAGCCAAGGCAAAGAGATGCCAAGTGACTTGCTCCAAACCACTTGGTGAGTAGCAGAGCTGGGGCTCTAACTCAAGGGTCTGACTTCAGAGCCCCTGCTCTTAATCGACCACTACCCCATACATATTTGATACTAGAGGCTACCGGTACGTCCTTGGCTCTCAGTAGGTGAAAAAACACTGACCGAAAGAAGACTTTTCTTAGACCACATCCTCATTTGAAGTTGATCCATCTTTGAGATTTGAACTTAGAGCGCCCTTTTCCAGCCATAATTTCTAGCTCAGGGCGGGTTAGTGTCAGGGACACCTGTTGCTCGGGCCCACGCACTTCACCCCGCCCACTGTGGGTACCTGGCCATTCTCAGTCTTTTCCCAGCAGGAGAGAAGGGCCATTCAACCCTTTCCTCGGTGGTGCTCTAGATCCCTCCCTCTCCTTCCTGGAGCCTCTAGTCTGGCAATCCCATTCTCACTCTCCTTATTCTGAAAAAAATGGCTTTGCATGTGGTAGCTATGTGACAGAGAGGCTACTCTTCCTCTTCAAGCCTTCGTTTCTTCACTTAGAAATACGGGTAACATGGGATTTTAGCAATGAGGCCGCCCAAGGGAAGCACTCAGCAGGGTGCCGGGCACACAGTGAGGACTCAATCTCAGTGGCTCCTAGGTTACAGAGGTTTCTGGAGAATCTAAAACATCCCCTAAACTGAAGGATTAATCTTTAATGGGAGACTCAACGCAAGCCGGCCACCCTTTTGCAATCTCTTTGGCACACTAAGTTATCGGATGTCTATTTCTAGCTTTCTTTCTAGCTGCTTAATTCCTCCTCAGCCTGTTAGTTTTTAACGGGCGTTCCTTTATCGCCTCTTAACACAGCTTAAGCATCCCGGGAAACATTTCCTACTCTAAGATCTCTCTACCACCACGCTTGCAAACAACCACTAGCAGGCAGAGATTTCCTGAAAAAAGCACAGGAGGCAGAATCTTTATCCCACCGGTCACCAGGCGAGTCACTAACCATGCTGTCATGCTTTCTCATCTTCAATGGGGACAGCAATTCCTCCTCACAGGGTGCTGCAAAATGAAATGTGGTGGGGTATTTTTACAAGCAGTTCAATAATTATACATTTGTTCTTTTGTTCATTCATTCCTCCCTTCATTCTTGATTAGCAGCTCTAGTTAGAAAACGGCCAAGAGTCTGACTCCAGAATCTAGAGGCAGAGAAGGAGCAAATATAGAGAGCAAGTATCTCACCTCATAAATGAAGCTATCTATCACCCTATTAAACTGGAATTTATGATCTAAGTCATCCTTTCATATTCTCGGGTATAAAAACCAGTATCTTAATGTGACACAGCCAGCAGTCTTAGACACTTTAACTTGGCATGAAATGATACAATGAGTGTTGGGTGACTAGTAATAATTCAGGAGAAAAATTAATTTAAGCAGAACTGTGGCGGGAAGAGGATCCCCTTACCAATTAATTTAAGTGGAAACTTACTCTTGGAGCCAAAAGGTGGAGAGAATTTAATTCGATTCCCACGAGGCTAAGTGATTTACTCACAGTCACCAGCTTTTGACCTAAAATTTAGTAGGTATATTGCTCTAAGGAAATAGACCATACCAACTCATCAAAGTTTGAAGACAAGGAAATAAAATATGAAGTATAATATTAGCAGCAAGGCAAGATTATCCTTATTTATAGATGATACAGTTGTATACCGGCACAACCAATCAACTGAAAACTCAGAAAGTTTAGATGTTGGCTGTATCAAAAATAATCTGTAACAATAGGTTTTTGTTTTTGCTTTTTACAAACAGCCATTTAGAAACTATAACATCAAATACCAAGGAATAAACTTAGTAAGAAATGCCCTACCCCCTCTAGTATAACACTCTCATGAGGGATGTAAGACTTGAATAGAGACATAGTCCCCATTCTTGCAGAAGAACATTAACTTCGTAAAACATAAGTACTCCTAAACATTGTATAGGGCAAATGCAATGCCAATATAACTCCCAAAAGACTTCAAAACTTGGAGAGAAACTAGGCGAACGTTCTTATAGTTCACCTCAAAGAACAATTGTTGAGGAGAAACATGAGCAATAAGCATTGACCTAAAGTATTAAGGAGGACCTCGAAAGTTAAAATATGCCAGTATAAAGCTCGAATGATTAAAATAGTAGGATGTAGGGCCACCTGGCTGGCTCAGTCGGTAGAGCATGCAACTATTGATTTAGGATTCTAAGTTCGAGCCCCATGTTGGGTGTAGAGATTACTTAAAGATAAAAATCTTTAAAAAAAAGAAAGGAAGATAAATAAATAATAGGATATAAATACAAGAAAAGACAGAATGGAAGTCCCAGAAGTACTGAGAATTTGGCATATGATACATGTGATATTTGAAATCAGCACAGAAGTTAGATGATTTAGTAGTATTGGGATGGCTAATTTATCACAGAAAATATGAGTTGAATTGTGTCCTCCAAGAAGATATAAAGTCCTAACCCCTGGTGCCTATGAATGTGATCTTATTTGGAAATAGCTTCTTTGCAGATCCAATCAAATTAAGATGAAGTCATACTGAACTAGAGTGGGCTCCAATCCAATGACTAGTGTCTTTATAGAGACAAAGATCTGGACACAGAGACACACAGGACAGAATGCCATGTGACAAGAGGCAGCGGCTGGAATGACACAGCTAAAATTCAAGGAAAGCTGAGGGTTGCCAGTTACCACCAGAGGCTAGGAATAGGCAAGGAAGGATCCCTCTAGAGCTTTCCAATATAATCTAGCCCTGCCTCTGAATGGTGAGGGTGTACACTTCCATCGTCTTAAGCCACTCAAGTTCGTGGTAATTTATTATGGCAGCTCTAGAAACCAAAATAATAATAAAGCTGGATCCCTACCTTACTGCTTATACAAAAAGAAAAAATCTAGAGGGATAAAAGAATTAAATGTAGAAATGAAATAAACAATGACCCCCAAATAACACAAGAAAATGTGGATAGAAGTTTGCATCTTCTAGGGAGTTTCTTTAAAATGGAAGGAAAAGATGAATAAATTTGACTTTATAAACATTAAAAAACAAACAAAAAATAACATTTTAAACATCTGCAGGGTAAGAGGTAAGAAATTATAAAATAAATGTGTAATTCATGGCAGACAAAGGATACAGTCAAAAATAAATAAATAAATAAACAGCTCCCAAAGAAATGCACAAAGGACAAGATTAGGCACTTAAATATAAATACCTAATATATAAAACATGCTCAACTTCACTAATTTTTAAAGAAATGCAAACAGAAGTATTAAAATGGCTTACCCATACAACTGGTGGAAATTGAAACGACTGCTATCCTAATTAGCTAGGGCACAAAAACCAGGTACTCTATTCACATGTGGCTGGAGTATCTATTATTAGCACAATCCTTTTGGAGAGGAGTAACTTGTCTATTTCAACTATTTTCATATTTTTGGTTTTTCCTTTTCTAACTTGTATGCTTTTGTCTTATTTTTTATAATTTTCATACAGTAGATTAAATTCTGAAAAGATTTTTTTTATGGAATATATATACTCATATATTAGTTAAAAAAGCCATGAAGACATTGTTCCCCAAATAAGTGAGCATACTAGTTTCACCAAATCTCACTAGTATTTACTACTACATTTTTTCCCCCACTAATAGAATAAAATAGCATCTCATTTTAATCTGTACTTTTAAGTGAAGGGAAATGTTTCTCCCTGGTTAACTTACTCATAGAAGTTGTATTTTTAAAAAAATTCTTTGGTCAATTAATTCATTTGAATCTTAAAATTACTATCCTCTTAGTAATTCCCAAGAATTCCTTGTGTAATATAGAAATTAACTCTTGGCTTGCCTCTCTTTGGGGACTCTCTCTTCACACCACATGCTTCTCAGGGCTCCCACCTACTCTACTGGCTTTGACCACTGTCTTTATGCTAGAGGACCCCTCAATCCTCAAGCTCTACAGAAACTCTGCTCTTTTTCCCCCTCCCCAAACAGCTTGGAACAGTGTTCTGTACACTGAGTGCTGAATATTAAAATACAGACATAAAAGGACCATTTTTAAAGATTACATTGTTTTTAGGACTGTTTTAAAGATTAGATATGAATAATTAGAAAATAATTCTATAGTCTCAATGCATGGAAACAGGCAAATGCATAAAAAATACTAGGTTAACGGCCTGAGTGCTTGAATAAATGAGTACAAAAATGAATTTTAAATATACTTTATTTACAAGTCTCTAAATGAAATGTTCCATGAAAAATATCTACATGTTTCTATTTACATATTCCTTATTAAGTCTATTGATTTGAATTAGATTTTAAATTCAATTTTGGAAAGCTTTCAGGATTTCTTCTGAAAGTGATCATTTAAAAATACTATATATAAAAAAAAATACTATATACATAGGGGCACCTGGATGGCTCAGTCAGTTAAGCATCTGGCTCTTGATTTTGGCTCAGGTTATGACTTCAGGATCATGAAATCAAGCCCCGCATCAAATTCTGTGCTGGGTGTGGAGCCTGCTTAAGATTCTCTCTCGCTCTCCCTCTGCCCCTCATTCCCCCACTCATGCTCTCATGCTCTATTAAAAAAAAATATATATATATGTACATATATATATATATATATATCTCGTAGAGTTCCAAAAACAAATACCAAGCTGAGACACAGAAAAGAAAAAAAGTCTATTCTAGGTCTTGGAAGTGATTAGAAAGGACCCTGGGGTATCTCACCTACTATCATAAGAAGCAGGGTTCTTAAAAGAGTTTTCACTGTTAACTAACAGCCCACCTAGATGGAAAATTTCAAAAGCCTTTGCAGTTTTCAGACCAAATTTCACAGTGCCAAAGAGCCTCTTGGCAATTTATGTAAACCTAGATACTCTTACTTGGTTAATATCGACAAAGACACAATTTCTGAAAGAATGATCCTTTCGTGAAATCAAAGCGGAAAACCTGTTTGGGAAAAGCCGATCCTTCAAAGTTGGCACGTCTTCGTTGCCCTTAGGAAAACTCTTTGGAATCTGCCGTCAGTCTAGATAACCAATCAAGGATTCCTTAGCACTTTCGTCCACAAGCAGATCCACTAACACATGCGGCTTGTCGTAACCAAAGGAGGTGGTAGTGTTTCTCAGCACCACGCACTCCTGTCCTTCGGTCTTTATTTCGGTTTTATTATTTGGGGGAAATTCTGAGTCAGATAAGAAGCTGTCAGATTCCACAACGCCACTATCAGAACCATTTCTGGAGTGAAAGGAGTTTAAGGTGACGACACAGGGTTCAGACTGGTTACTATTTGGATGGACAGAATTCTCTCTCATTCCTGGGGTCAGAGGACTACCAGGAGCCACGTCAGAAGTATTTTCTTCAGTGGTCACCACTTCTATTTCACTGGAAACGTCTTCTCGGTGTTCCATTTTTCCTAGGTTGTCTTCAGTGGGCGTACCAAGTGTTGCTGGAGACAACTGCTCTTCCCAGACCATCTTCTCATTTTCTGGGGCAATCGGTTGGTAGGTGATGGGTGATATACATTTTGATTCAGATTTTGTCTCTGAAGAGGCATTTTTTACCACAGACAGCTAAGGGAAGAGAAACCAATGATTAAAAATAATAAATTATTAAACTTAAGTGCACATCCTTAAGAAGACATGGTCCAAGGGTAATGGACAATGAAATATACCACTAAATGGCAGATTTATGGTAACAATATAATAGCACCTGGTGGTTGCCTCTTCTTGCTTTTTAATGAAAATATACTATATTAAGTGCAAGTGTTTTTAGGATTTTTAAAAAGTCATCCCCCATCTAATTAGTATGTGTTGCTTTTTCTCCATTACCTCCACATGTATGCACGTTACATTTGTAATGGGAGTATACCTACTTATATAATATTTTCACCATTCGCCTTCATAATTATAATTTTTATTAGAATTTTCACTGCCTCATATAATTTCTTTATACTGATGATTAAAGTAATTTCTCTAACAGTGCATTTTGAAGTCTTTCAAATTTTTACTATATATAGAACATGTTGAAGTGAGTATCTTTTTACTTATGAAGATTTTTTTTTAAAGAATAAATTCTTAAAAGTAAAATTACTAAGTCACAGGCTGTGGCTTTATTTACAGCACTACTACACTCTATACCCATTAAATGCTTCCCTTCCCACCAGGGCTGTATTACTTTTACCAGTATACACCAGTTTTACTACTACTGGTACTACTGGATATTCAGGTTTATTTTTCCTTCTCTAGCAGGTATAAAGTTGCATACTGCAAGGCTGCTTTGTGCTTGCTTACTTATCCTTAATTAGTAAGGACAAATACTATGAATTCATACATGAATTATCTACTACTGATAGTTTTTATTCACTTCACCAAAGGTAGTGTTTTCAAAACAAATTGAAATGTGTCCTTTGCACGTTATAGATATTATTCCTAACCTATTTCATTCAAACAATTACCATCCTGTTAGCTGTATATGTTCTTTTCATCATACAAAGGCTTTTGAATGTTGACATTAAAAGGTCAAACTGCTGGGGCGCCTGCGTGACTCAGTCAGTTAAGCATCCGACTCTTGATTTTGGCTCAGGTCATGATCGTGGGGTCCTGGGATCGAGCCCAGCATCAGGTTCCGTGCTCAGCGGGGAATCTGCTTGAGGATTTCTCTCCCTCTCCCTCTGCTCCTCCCCCTGCTTATGCTGTCTCTCTCTCTCTCCCTCTCTCAAATAAATAAATAAATCTTTTTTAAAAAATGCCAAATTTCTGGTCTCACTTGTGGCCATCTTTCCTTCTACGCTCCAACCATAATGGTGTTTCTGTATTTTAGGATTTTCAAAAGCCATGCTTTCTTGATGCTGGGCTTTAGCACATACTGTCCCTTAGTACCTGGATAAACTCCTGTCTGCCCTCTAGACGCTCAAACATCACTGCCTCTGGAAAGGCCACACGAAGCCCCATCCCCCAAAGGTGGACAAAGTCCTCATTGGCATGGATGTAAACCTCTATGTTTCAACACTGTACACCCACTCAATACTTTTCTTCTCCCTAAACTTTAAGCTCCTTAACAGACTTATCCAATTATGCTCTTGTTCCGTGCATAAAAAAGTACACAATGTGTAGTAAAAATTATGTGGTTTTGGATGTGTGGTAGATTGAGTGATTTATGATAGGTGACATGCTGCTGAACATCATTCTACTTAAAAAAAAATTTAAGAAAATTATCAAAAAGGTCCAAATAAATACTTTAGTGTATATAATTAAAGAAAAATATTTAAATATGTTACCAAGGACTTGGGTAACATGATGCTCTCCCTCTTACACGGATTCATCTTCTTAGTGTAACAACAGACAAATACCAGGATAAGTACTAGAAAAAGTAGGAGAACAGCAACAATTGGAATCCAAATAGAATCTAAAAAAAAAAGGGAAAAATTGCAAGTTAGAATTAAGATGGAAATACTGCTATATCCATGAAATAGTATGAAGTCTTTAATAGATTTGCTCACTGGGTAATTAGTATGATCAGGGTTGCGAAGAACACTTGCTGGAGAAGTCGGGCAAGATGAAAAGAGCTTAGGTACACCTGTCCTAGACACTAAAAGGGCTCTTCCCAGCTCTGCCATTCTCTACCTTCTGCACCTATCCCTCCGTGATACAGAGTGGCTAAAACAGACTTTCATAACAATTTCCTTAAAACCCCCAACATAGGGTGCTTCCAGGGTTGCACTTTTCTCTCCGTTAAAAAGGCAAAAGAAAATTTTAAAAAATCCACCCCTTCAGAAATAAATTCTGACAATGACTATAACTCTTAAAATAGTTTAATCAGGGCGCCTGGGTGGCTCAGTTGGTTAAGCGACTGCCTTCGGCTCAGGTCATGATCCTGGAGTCCCAGGATCGAGTCCCGCATCGGGCTCCCTGCTCAGCAGGGGGTCTGCTTCTCCCTCTGACCCTCCCCCCTCTCATGCTCTCTCTATCTCATTCTCTCTCAAATGAATAAATAAAATCTTTAAAAAAAAAAATAGTTTAATCCCACTCCTCAGAATTTTGTTCCATTTTACATTTATTTGAAGATTGCAAATACTTGTGAAGATATACAGACAGACACACAGCACGCACAGACAGGAAAGCTGCACAGGAATTAGGTGCCCTTAAATGCAAACCAGACATTATAACTTAAAATAAGAAAGATCTGTTTCAGAGCACATACATTTATAATCACTATTGTGTATTTCGCTCTAATGCTGCTTTTTATTTTCAAAGCACAACCTTCAGTATTCTATTTTCACAGTCCTCTCTTCTAAATTAACACTACTCTATGTATCATGGTGTTGTTTGGCCTCTTTACTGGCATTTTATTACCTTTAATTTCTATTCCAAAGTTACTTTTTTGGAATAGTCACTCTGGAAATGACGACTAAATGAACACGTGTATAACACCTATTACAGGATATGGAAAAAATGAAGTTATTACAACAGCAAAGATAAAATCACTCCCTGAGGCCAGCACTGTTTATTTTTATTTTTTTAAATCTTATTACGTTATGTTAGTCACCATACATCACTGGTTTTTGATGCAGTGATCCACGATCCATTGTTTCCATATAACACCCAGTGCTCCATGCAGTACGTGCCCTCCTTAATACCCATCACCGGGCTAACCCATCCCCCCACCCCCTCCCCTCTAAAACCCTCAGTTTGTTTCTCAGAGTCCATAGTCTCTCATGGTTTGTCTCCCCCTCTGATTTCCCCCCCTTCATTTTTCCCTTCCTTCTCCTAATGTCCTCCATTCTATTCCTTATGTTCCACAAATAAGTGAAACCATATGATAATTGACTTTCTCTGCTTGACTTATTTCACTTAGCATAATCTCCTCCAGTCCCAAGATATGGACCCTCAAATCTACGGTCAAATAATCTTTGACAAAGCAGGAAAAAAGACAGCCTCTTCAATAAATGGTGCTGGGAAAATTGGACAGCCACATGCAGAAGAATGAAACTCGACCATTCTCTAACACCATTCACAAAGATTAACTCAAAGTGGATGAAAGACCTCAATGTGAGACAGGAATCCATCAAAATCCTAGAGGGGAACATAGGTAGTAACCTCTTTGACATCAGTCACAGCAACTTCTTTCAAGATACATCTCCAAAAGCTAGTGAAACAAAAGCAAAACTGAACTTTTGGGACTTCATCAAGATAAAAAGCTTCTGCACAGCCAAGGAAACAGTCAACAAAACAAAGCGGCAACCCACAGAATGGGAGAAGATATTTGCAAATGACACTACAGATAAAGGGCTGGTATCCAAGATCTATAAAGAACTTCTCAAACTCAACCCCCAAAAAACAAATAATCAAGTCAAAAAGTGGGCAGAAGATATGAAAAGACACTTCTCTGAAGAAGACATACAAATGGCTAACAGACACATGAAAAAATGTTCATCATCATTAGCCATCAGGGAAATTCAAATCAAAAGCACACTGAGATACCACCTTACACCAGTTAGAATGGCCAAAATGGACAGGGCAAGAAACAACAAATGTTGGAGAGGTTGTGGAGAAAGGGGAACCCTTTGACACTGTTGGTGGGAATGCAAGTTGGTACAGCCACTTTGGAAAACAGTGTGGAGGTTCCTCAAAAAATTAAAAATAGAGCTACCTTATGACCCAGCAATTGCACTCCTGGGTATTTACCCTAAAGACACAGATGTAGTGAAAAGAAGGGCCATATGTACCCCAACGTTCAGAGCAGCCATGTCCGCAACAGCACTGTGTTTGGAACAGGGCACAGGTGGGCAGGGAATACTGCTTCTGGGCCACAGTGCTGCCACCATGTGGCCACAGTACCTGCCCAATTTATAATTCAGACTTAAAAAAAAAAAATAAATCTGAGGCATTTGCATTATTTCAAATTTTGTGTATTAATTAGGATTTTATTTTTTCAAAATAACACAATGCAAGTTGGCATAATGGGATATTGGCATAATAATGGCATAAAATGGCATAATAATGCACTGCATTATTTTAAGTCACATACTACTTGAAACCCTCGTTATAATAGCCTAAAAGTTATTAAGTTTCAGACATTTTGGTCTAATTCTTCAGCCTAGATTCCCGTTCTTCAAGAGGATATTTGTAGGGATGCCTGGGTGGCTCAGTCGGTTAGGCCTCTACCTATGGATCAGGTCATGATCCCAGGGCCCTGGGATGGAGTCCCGCATCGGGCTCCCTGCTCAGCAGGGGAGCCTGCTTCCCCCTCTGCCTGCCGCTCCCCCCCTGCTTGTGCTCTCTCTCTGACAAACAAACAAATAAAATCTTTAAAAACAACAACAACAACAAAACAAAAAAGGGAGATATTTGTATCATAAAATTTTGGGGGGCGCCTGGGTGGTCCAGTTGGCTAAGTGTCCGACTCATGGTTTTAGCTCAGGTTGTGATCTCAGGGTTGTGAGACAGAGCCTCACTTCAGGCTCCATGCTCAGTGTGGAGTCGGCTTGAGATTCTCTCTCCCTCTGCCCCTCCCACTTGTGCTCTCTTCTCTCTAAAATAAATAAATCTTTAAAATAAATAAAAAATATATTCTAAAAACAGCCTCATAATTGGAAAAGATATATATACACAGTTATCAAAGCATGTTATCATAGAGAAAGTCATAAATAATCTGGAAGTCCCAAATTGGGAAACATTAAACAGAATACAAATTCTACATGATGAAACACTCTACAGAGATTAAAAAATAATATTAATAAAGTATATGAATTAAAATGGAAAAATATTTATAATACATACTTAAAGCAGTACATAAAATTTTATGTACTATACAATACGATTGTGGCTATATAGAAAAAGAGAATGGGATGAGAAAAAAACCCCAAACTGTAACTAAGTATTTGGATGACAGAACTACAGATAATTTTGATTTCTTCTGGCTTTTTATATTTTATAAATTATCTATAATGAACATTTAAATTTTGTAAGTGCAGAGAACAGGCCAAATTTTTGTTAAGGTACCTGCCACTTGAGAATATCAGTTCTAAAGTTCTATCATATGTATCCCCCGCTACACACACAAAGAAAAGAAAATGAAACAAAATTATTTTTAAGTGTTATAAAAATAACCCATAACCTATCAACATTTATTTTGGATACTAATTTTCAGTGTTTGTCCAGTTCATGTCACACATGCCAATGAATATTTCTGCTACTCAATTTTTAAACTTACCATCCCCATAGAGAACACTCTAATGGATACATAACATCTTACTATAAGGAAATAATAAACTGCTTTATATCACTACGTGTAATCCTGAAATGCAGACATTTAGGCATAGCGTTTTAGGTATTATGTTTTCTTTCTTCCCTGGGTTCAAAGGTCATCACACAGCTTTCCAAATCGGTTGTTTTAGATCTCTTAATACCTGAGAAATGAGCTTATTTTTACCTTTGGACTTCTCTGAGAAATGGAACCACTTAATATTTTTAAAAGAACAGGGATTTACTGAAACTGCCTCTTTTCAATTACCCTATTTCAGTTATCTCTCCCTGTATTTAGGAAAAAACAGCAGAAACTTGCCTTCCATGCGGTTATCATCAGAAGTGGTAATACAAAGTTCTTTGGACATCTCAGTTTTAACAGACCAATCTTTTGATTCCCCTTCTGCTGAAATACAGTAGTCAGAATTCAGGGAGGACACCGGGATAACGAGGTGGCACTGAGTCTCATTGCAATCATTTTCATTCTCTACTTTCATTTTATACGTGGTCTGTATGGGGAAAACAACAACAACATTGAAAATGCATTTTAGCATCCGTCCAGCCAGCCAAAGGACATGTGTCGTCTGTGCCACAGAGCCCCTGGACACACGAAGGTAGGACAGTGGTGCCAGACCTCCTGCAACGTCCCCCAGAGCAGAAAGAAATGTGAGCCACGAGTCCTGCGAAGGGACTATTATACGGAACCAGGAATGATCGAACCACAGAGGTGCCAACAGTGGATGGTGTGAGAAGAGAACTCAAAGTGGAGATGAAATGCCAGCTGAATACTGAAGAATGAGCAGAAAGTTGCCCAAGTGGAGAAGATGGAGAGGGTGTTCTGGGAAATAGCACGGCACCTTCAGGGAACGAACTAAAAGCAGTTCACCACTGCACAAATAAAACTTAGGTTGGAAAGAACAGGGAGACAGGAAGCTGGAAAGGACACAAGCGGCCAAAATCACGAAGGCCTGGGAGGCCACGCCGTGAAAGGGGATTTAGATATTATTTTGTAGCTCATAGGGATTTGTGAAGGGATTTTAAGGAGTGAAGGAAGAAGGTTAGATGTGCACTTCAGAAGGACGACTCCACTAAGCATCCAGAGTGATGTTTTAAAATCTAAGTCAGATGCTACTCTTCCTGCTAAAATCGTTCCAGAGACGTAACACCTTCATGAGAGTAACGTCAAATCTCTCCTGTGCCCCAAGAGATGTGGCCCCCCGTGACCTCTGACCTCATCTGCACCTGCACCCTGCCCAGTGTGCTTCTGCCAGATTCTCTGTCTGAAACACCCTCCCCATCCAGATCCATGAAGGTCACCTCCTGCCCTCCTCCAGACCTGGTCCAGTAACACCTTCCCTGCTCTGACCACCCTACTGAAGATCACTACTGCCCCCAACCCCGCTGCCCATGCCCCCTCCCTGCCCTGTTTTGCTCCATCCACGAAGCACTGGAGCAGGGTCTGTACTGTTCACTGCTACCTGCTGGTGCCAGGAACACACAGAGCACGCGCCTGACAAATACTATTAAATAAAGCAATGGTGGCACTGTGGAGAATGGATGGACTAGAATCATTCCAATCCAAGTGTGGTCTGCACACCAGTGCCAGAATGTAAGTACATCCCCACAGCAGAACCGCTAACTTTCTCTTTCAAAAACAAGGATTCCAATTATAGCTTCCTATTATTTTACATCACTACCCATGAGGAAGAAAAGATTAAAATGATCTTTGTCTTACCAGTGGAGAAATAGGAATAAACAGGTTTAAAATCCTAAAATAGGGCCATGGGGTTAAATGAGGCCAAGACAAAACTTAAATGTATTCACCTGCCCAGCATTAGTGATTAACTCCAATCCCAACTCCCCTCAACAACATTTATTTATAGGCAAAATCTATGATCCATAAGTCCTGCCTGAGTGTTCATAAGCATTGTATTTTCATTACACTACATATAGAGAAAACTTATGCTAGCAACAGAAAAACAGAACAAAGGAAATAGAAACACCGACCTTACTTCCATTTATTCTCAAATCCACCGTGTACATGAATATGTGACAATTATTTTCAT
Organism: Neomonachus schauinslandi; assembly: GCF_002201575.2. Classification (NCBI taxonomy): domain Eukaryota; kingdom Metazoa; phylum Chordata; class Mammalia; order Carnivora; family Phocidae; genus Neomonachus; species Neomonachus schauinslandi. The sequence continues at coordinate 27,580,237 of NC_058410.1, read as the reverse complement.
CATAGATGGGTACTGGCTCTCTTCCACTTATATTAGTTAAAGGGTGAAATATGTCAATGATGATTTGGTTTTCCATCTTTCTGATACCCACTGCAGGTGGTCCGATGTTCCCTGGGAGGGGGGAAGGGGGGAAAGGACCCAAAAGAAGCAGAATTAATACTGCCCCTGGAAATTTATAGCACGTTCCAGAAAACTTCCAAAATCAATCCATCAACGTACTCGCTCGGTTGTTCTAAAGCAGAACCGTGTTTAAACCATTCCACAAAGTATCGTCTAGATCTTTGTCCTTAATGTCCTTAATAAAGAAATATTAAATTAATCTCAAGCAGGAAGTATTTTTATCTAATCTAAACTCCTCTTTAACAGCTTCAGTGCACTTCTCGTGCTAAAGGTAAACAGTTGGGTCACGAATCCTGTTAAAAAACGTTGACATAACAGAAGCTCTCTTAAGGAATTCTTCCTTTTTCTGTGGGTCTGCAGATTAGAAAGAAAACCTATTCTCTAAAAAGTGTTTCAGAAAAGGCATTTTAGTTACTTTTGAACACTCACTGAAACTCTCTGTATCGCCAATACCAATGGATGTCTGGCATGAAGGAAGGCTCTGAGGAAAGTTTGCCAAATACATTGAATTTTTATGGTGCAAATCAAAACTAGACATTCATTCAACAAATATTTATTATGTGTCACCGATGCTTGAGACTTTGTTGGTGAGCCATTTACCTATTCTTCACGTATTTATTGCACACTTACTATGTGCCAGTCAGGTCTATGTTTATTTGCTAATTTATCCTCAGGGCCTGGTATACTTTCTAGCACACAGTATGCCCTTGATAAATCTGTATGGGAAAAATCTGATATACAGCTGGTATAGTTAACAGATGACGGGCATGGACTCTGGGACATAAAATTATTTCAAGGCAAGTAGAGGAAGGGCCTGTAAGTAGGCACAATCTGAAAAGCAGAAGCAGAAGCAGAAGCAAGGCCGTGGTGGATGAAACCAAGCATGGAGGCTGAACAAGGAAGGAAGTGAAGGTGGAGGGCAAGGCACAAGGCCTTGAACACGAGGGAGGAGTCAAGTGACTAATTGCTTCTTTACCCACGAGTGAGGGTGTGAGAGCTACAGGGTAGGATTTCAGTCAGAGAAGGGGAATTGGCAATGAAGATTTTGGAGCTTGAGGTGATAACTAAGATCAGGTATACCGCAAGAATGCGCTGCTGGCAGGAGAAAGGGCTAAAAAAATCACTGGGGTTGAGGAGATTCTAGAAATCTAAAATTAGTTAATGTATTAAGTTGGTATATAAAATTCCCAGAGGCCTTGGGGACGAGGCACAGGGTGGAAGAGGGAGAGCTGTCCTCAGTGAGTGTAACTTAGCAGGGAGTGCTGCGAGGAGAGCGGGGAGAAGGCCACCACAGAGTCCACCTGGGCAGCACTGATCCGTGCTTGCAGGGAGTGGAATTGTAATGGTCTAGAAGTGGCAAAGTGATGGGTACCTCTTAGCCCTATTTTGTGGGGCTTGGGGAAAGAGGAAGAAATGCCTTTGGCATTGTGATAACTCTTAGCAAGTGCTAATAAAAGCAAATACGTACAGAAGACATGGGTAAGTATTTTCAAACTTAACATTTCAAATTTAAAAGTTCTACTCACCTTGTTTACATAAAATAAATTCTTTTGACTCTACATAGGCTGATTCTTTTTGTCCAAGCCTAGCTTTAATTCTGGCCCACAGAGAAAGTGATGGATCATTAATTACAGAAAAGATATTACAATAATGATGAGAGGTATTGCAGGCATCAATCCATATTGCTTCCCTAAAACAAAGAGGAATAAAGAAGCACAACGGTAACTTTTACTGTTAATATATAAACTTGAATCATCTCTGTCTCTGCTTTGCTTTTCATTTACAGCATGGAGCTGGTAGAAAGAGCTGAACAAGAATAGGATGGAGAAGCCAGACAAAGTAGGAAGTCCTAACTCTGGTTAGAAGTACTATAAATTCCTTTACAATAAAGAGGCTCAATTCAAAATACAACACCTGAACAAAGTACATTCCACATATGATTTTTAAAAATCTGATCTTTAAATAACTCTAGATTCTATTAACATAAATAATCATTACTTGACTGCAGAATCTAACGCATTACAAAGACTCCTGACATTTGTCAAAAATTTTTTTTGAAATTTTTATCTTTCTATTCAACAATACATTCACTATGGAAAGTAAGAGGACATCATTATTTTTTTTTAAGATTTTATTTAGTTATGAGAGAGAGAGAGAAAGAGAGAGTGTGTGAGTGTAGGAACAGTGGAAGAAGGACAAGCAAACTCCATGCTGGGAGTAGAGCCCAACGTGGGGCTGGATGCCAGGACCCCGAGACCACGACCTGAGCTGAAATCAAGAGTTGGATGCCCAACCAACTGAGCCATCCAGGCGCTCCGACATCATTACTTTTAATACAGAACTGTAAGTTTTATTTGTCATGCCTTTCAAAAATCTCTAATTCCTGGTGTGCCTGGGTGGCTCAGTCGGTTCAGTGTCTGACTCTTGATTTGGGGGCAGGTCATGATCTCAGGGTCCTGGGACTGAGTCCCATGTTGAGCTCCCTGCTCAGTGGGGAGTCTGCTGGAGGAATCTCTCTCTCTCTCTCCCCCTCCCTGCCCCCCAATAGCATGCACACACGCTCACTCCCTCTCTCTCAAATAAATAAATCTTTTAAAAGGTCTTGAAAGTTAGACTCCTCTACTTCAATTTTGACGGGAAGAAGAACTAAGAGGCAGGAAGTACTCTGAAGATAAATAATTTGCATCCTTAGCACTTCTGGAAGTCTACAAGCAGTTTAAGAAGTTCTGCCACATGGGAAAGAAAGATGATGGGAAAAAACACAAAGTTATGGAAAGTACAGAGACCTAGACAAAAACAGAATAAAAAAGATGAGAGAGTAACACTTACCCATAGTTCTTTACCTGTACAGTAAAAACAGGGGTCTGTGGCATGGTTGGGTAGTCCCAAAATAGGACAGTATTAAAGTTATAGGCCTCAAATTTAATATTGGTTGGTATCGGCACTGTAAGAGATTCAAAAAGTAAAATGGACAATTGTAAGAAACTCATATTAATATTAGAAAACTTTATAAGGAGCCTAGTTAGCCAAATAGGTATTTTGAAGTAGAATTCACCAGGACAAATAACATAATTACTTAAATTGAGATTTATAAAAATTAATTTTATTGGAAAATGTATAGTGTTCTGACCCATTTTAAATTCCTGAAACAACATTGTAGTATGAGAGAAATACAAATATAGTAGAGGCAATCAATCCCTATTATGTTTTCGGGGTATTTATAAATAAATTCGCTGCCTGTTGTAATAATCATGCTCAATTCATTTAATCACTAGAATTTCCTGTATTTGATACCACAGATCGCCTTCAAAGGCTAGTGGAGAACTGGCTACCCCCCAGCGATGGTCAATTTCATTCTAAAATACCCTATAGGCTGGAAGCCCTCTGCCTGGTATCATCACACACCTCAGCACCTTTTCTGTAACATAGGAATAGAAGCCTAAGCCGACCACCTTGTCAGTTTCATTAACATTTTGCTCTCTGGAGTGTGCAGGGCTTTTTACAAAACACACTCAATATTCTTGCCTTTGCTCTTTTAAACCATTTCAGAAACCATCTACTGAGGGTGCCTGGGTGGCTCAGTTGTTAAGCGTCTGCCTTTGGCTCAGGTCATGATCCCAGGGTCCAGGGATCGAGCACTGCATCGGGCTCCCTGCTCTGCTGGAAGTCTGCTTCTCCCTCTCCCACTCCCCCTGCTTGTGTTCCTTCTCTCACTGTGTCTCTCTCTGTCAAATAAGTAAATAAATAAAATCTTTAAAAAAAAAAGAAAGAAAACGTCTACTGAGCTGTGAATCACACGAGAGAATGGGCAGAAGTCACTTCAACATCTTATAACTAGTTATTAAAAGCGGCCATTTACTCCGCTGCTTAGGGGCAAAGGCTGCTGTCCACCACCCCTTGGGAAACACTCACACACATACATCTCCATTTCTCCTTTTCTCTCTCTCTCCCTCCTTCTTTCCATCCCTTCCTTCCCTTGTTTATGAATGAACATGAAGATACAGAGTTGGCGATATGACCCCAACTTCAAGATTATTCAATCCTACCTATCTGAAAACCATTAAACGTAATTTACAATTACAATGAAAATAAATGAATGAATGGCAATGCGGTCAGGTACAGTGACTTCCAAACATATCATCAGCCTCAAAAACTCTGAGAGAGCCAAAAGCTGTGGTTTTTTTTTTTTTTTTTTTTTTAAGTTCCCCAGCACAGGGCACCTGGGTGGCTCAGTTGGTTAGGCATCCGGCTCTTGATTTAGGCTCAGGTCACGATCTCAGGGTCCTGGGATCGAGCCCCACATCTGGCTCTACACTCTGTGCTCAGCGGGGAGTCTGCTTGAGATTCTCTTTCTCCCTTTGCACTTGTCCCTAGTGCTCTCTCTCTCTCTCAAATAAATATTTTAAAAAATATAAAAGTAAAAAAATAAAAGTTCCCCAGCTGATAATGATGATTACTTGGGATTATATAAACTGGACTGCTCTAATAAGAAAAATATTCCCTGGGTTGGAGATTAAGAAATGTGGGTTCTTTCCTGGCTATACCATTAGTCATTTCAGATTTCCTAATCTGATATGTGAGGTGTTAATTTCACATACATACGGTATTTGCTTACTGTTGAAGGAAACACCTACTATATTTTCTCCCAAAGCAAAAACTCCAATATTCAAACCCAAACTAGTGCATTGCTTTAATTTACAATTATTTAACACTCGTATTATCTTTTTAAGGCAGAACACAGATTCAGAATTATTTAGGGAAAAAATATGAACTTGTGGACAATTAAATTCTACTGCCTTTTTCCTCCCTTTTCTGGTTACTTTTTTCCTTTGTATCAGTGGTTTTCAATAGGAAGCGATTTTTGTCTTGCAGGGGACATTTGGCACTGTCTAGAGACATTTTTCGTTCTCACAACTGGGTGATAGTGGTAGGCTGCTGCTGGCATCTCCAGAATAGAGGTTGCTAAGTATTGTAATAAATGCACAGGACAGTTCTCCACATTTTGGCAGTCCAAAATGCCAAGAGCACTAAGGGTGAGGAACCCTGCTTCATATGTTCACGACTTTAGGAATTTTTTGTTATTATTTAGGAGGAAAAACTGACTTAAAAACAGATTTTTTTTTTGATAAACCAATATATTTCATAGCTTTCCCACAATGAATAGCTTTGGATACTGCCCAACTGTCTAACTTCTATAACTACTTATCAAAGCAATGTGACAATTTGGCCCAAAGGTTGAGATTATGAAACTGGGAGGATGTCTCACAGATTCAAACACTACATGCTTATAATATGCTCTTTCTGCAGCCTGTGATCAGACACCTACAAGTTTTCTATTTACTGTTCCTGAAATACTGCTGACAGCTGTTGGTACCTAGCATCTTTGGTTCTCTAAGCAATTTCTTTGCAGGTGAGCCAGAAACCACTGGTCTTGGCAGATTTAGCCCTGGTTCTTCTCTTTTGGTTTTGGTAGAGTTCCCATGGCCTTACTTAGCAGGGTGTACTGAGGCTTTCTTTTTCTAGGTTTCTTTAGATATGTTTTCATATGTTTGCACCTCAACTTCATGAAACGACCTACTCTCAAACAGCTTATAGTCTGTGAGGAGGAAATACAAGGCACCACCCTCATCCCCCAGGTTCAAGTCAACATCAATATCAAATAACATTCACATAGGGGCACCTGGGTGGCTCAGTCAGTTAAGCATCTGACCTTCGGCTCAGGTCATGATCCCAAGGTCCTGGGATCAATCCCTATGGCCCCCTGCCCCATCCCCTGCTCATGCTTGCTTGCGTGTGTGTGCTCTCTCTCTCTCTCTCAAATAAAATCTTTAGTAAAAAAAATAATATTCACACAGATAAACATTATTTTCAACCAGATGAGAGGAACCTGATGCTAAGAAAACTCACAATGAATGCGAACTTCTCTCAAAAGCCATCTCTTAACTTTAGCATCTTTTGCTTCTCCAGAGGCTGAGAATTTTCAAACCTTCTGGTCCTAGTTCCTTTTTGTTTAACAGTCCTTCTCTTGGTTACTCTTTCTAGTCTTGAATTTTAACTACAAGAAGCAAGAAGAAACCACGTGGCACCTTCAGCACTGCTTGGCAACCTCTCTGGCTAGGTCTAGAAGTTCACCAGGCACATTTCCTACTCTTCCTGTTACCAAAGGCAACAGTGTTGTTAAACTTACTGCCTCTGGTAACAAGAACCTGCCTTCTTCCAGTTTCCAGTAATGAGGAGTTCTTCACTGCCTTTTAAGTCTCTTTAAAAAAAAAAAATTATTCCCAATAGGAATGACTTTTTAATTGTATAGACTCGGGCTGAGATTCCTGTATTTGAGGAAAAGGCATATAGAATATTAAATAAAGTGCATTTACGTTTAAGAAGAGGTTACTGAATCATAGTTATAAAACCAAAGTAGATTTGCACATTAGATTAGTTTTTAATGTGAATCAAATGATGTTTCCCATAATTTAAGTTAAAGCTTGACCTGGTTAGATTAGAACTAGGGCTTAAATCACAGCTTTCAAAGCAATCAAGACAGGTCGTGGGAGGAGGAGGTTTCAATGGATACTAACAGACTTTACCATTCTATTAAAGGAGAAACTTTGAATATATACACCAAAGGATGTAGCCTGTGGTTTTAATACTACCAGAAGAGAAACCATGTGGTTATTACACATCTGCCTTTGTCACTTTTTGCAAAACTCACATGATAAATAGACAGGAGTAGCTTTCTACTGTTTCAGAATTTTGTGACCTAAAGTTTAAATTGTTTTATACTCAAATTAAAATAATTAAGGCTTACAGAAAACTTCCATCCAAAATAAATTTACCTATGTCAATAAAAATATGTGTAGAATAGCAAGAAAGGATTATCTGTGGAGTTTAAGGAAAGATCCTACTAGAGTATCTCATCAAATAAAATAATCTTACAGATTTCTCCATCTCTTGAAAATGATACAGATAGTTTTCTGTAACTCATGTTGTTTTGAAAATGAGTTCCATTATTTGGTGCATGCTATCTAGAATAAACATTCACTTTTCAAATCTGCTTCTCAGAATGTCTCTAGAACAGCTGAGGCTTTAACAAAACCAAACACAGTAAAGAACAATCAGTTTTTTATAACACTCTACAATGCGGGGGGCGGGGGGGGAGAGGAGAGTTCTGGTTACAACCGTTTCCTCTTGATAAACTGGGAGAGACAGGATATGGAAAAAGAGCAAGGAACAGGACAGAAAAACTGATGAAGATCAGTATGTGAGGTGAGGAAGCAAACCTCAGCCAGAAAGAACAGCTCTGTTGTAACTGCTGGTGAAGCAAGGAACTACAGACATCTCCAGATTTCCTCTGCATGGATGATGACCGGGGTACAGGCTGCCCCGTGTCCTCCATCCCATAACCACCAAGGGCATCTGTGCCTCTACTACAAAAGGGACAGCCACAGAAGTTCTTCCCCAATTTTAACATAATCGCCTACAAAAACTGTATAAAAGATAAGTACATCTACCAAAGAGCAGAGCTCTGGGGTCTGCAGACACCATCGGACAATCTGCTTACCCACCTCTCTATGGGAAAGGACTAAGGATAAAGGGGCCAGCAATCAGATTGTGTCAGGGCATTCTAAGCCATCTGACACTACAGCTCAAAAAGAAATGCTCCAAATTAAAGCATTCAGACCCTTTTGTGAATGAACAACTTAGAGAAAAGCTCTAACACCTTTCCCCTAGTGAAAGATGCAGGTAGGGCCATGGGTATGTTTACAAAGGTTTCTTCTTTCATTGCAAACTGAGAAATGGCATGAGAAATCCAGGGAGGAAAAGGGGGAAATACCAAACCAAGACTTCTGCAATTTTTTTTTCTGAATAGTTTTATGATCACAATCTACACCTCCTGAATGGTTTTATAGTGTTGATAAAATAGTTATTTTCTTAATGCCTTCCAAATTTTTCTCTTAGCAAGCAGCGGCGTCTTCTAGATTTAAGATGAATAAAGACATTTTGAGAATTCTTGCACATGTTTCAAATGTTCATACAAGTTTTTTCATTAAAACACTTCAATATTTTCCAGCTTTCAATCGTCCATCACTTTGTGAGATGAATACAAAAATCTATTTTCTACTTCTATTATTTTCTTATACCTTTAGAAGAGATTCAGAGCTAAGGGTTCAAATAATAAAATTATTATCATAAATAATAAAATAATAAATTATTACTTTCCATAAAGTAGTTCCTTAGCTGGGTCAAAACCGTTACTATGTCTGCAGTCTTCTCTTCTTCCTGTTTGTCTTCAGGATTTATTCTGATTTTATCACTCACTCTCTTAAGTTGTGGAGCCCAGAATATAACAGACATGAATGAAATATTTTCCTTCCTCTTTTTTTAAAGAGATGGACATATCAAATAGTGGCTTATGCTGAATTTGTAATTAACTAAAATCCCCCCAGATCTTTTACTCAAACCACCAAGTTAGAGCTTATCCAATAAACATCTGCTTAGCCACTTTCTGACCTAAAACGCAGGATTTTTATATGTGCTCCTATTTATTCAATTTTATCTAGTTGGGTCTGCTTGGCATGCCAATAAATTCTAATTGGACCAGACCCACCTAGTCCCTGAAAGAAGTCATTTCTCAAGACTAATTCCCATTTGAACTAATTCACTCCAAGTTGAGAAATGGTTGAGAAATAGGAACTGAAAAACTAGAGTCTTTTTCAGTCTACGAAAAACAGGGGAAAGGTAGAAGAACAAGTTAGTTGCTGAATCTATTTTAAATTTCTCATACTGATTTGGATGAGTTTTTTTTTTTTTTAAAGGCACCACAATCTCTCATATACAACCACAACAATTTAATATTTTAAAATATATTTGTTAAAATAAGTAACAATGAACATCATTGAATGGTAATCACTAATGTGTAGATTAAACATTTACTACAAGATAAGCAATGTGCTCCAATGTTACGTAATGCCCCAACGAACCAACACAAACCATTCTAGGAGGGAGGTGATATTATTATACATATCTTTACCGATGAACGAACAAAGGCTTAGAGAAGCTATTTAAAGACTTGGCAGTCTATAAAGGTTTGTTGGTTTTAGTTAAGAAAAGCTACTTAGGCATCATTTTTGTGATAGTTCAACAAAATAAGAAAATGACCTCCATATATTAATAGGAATTGGAAATGATTATTTTCTGATGACTTCACAAGCACCTAATTCAAGTAGTTTTGCCTGATTTATTGTACTATCACAATTATATGATGACCTCTTCAAAATCTGAACAATGCATTAAAGGAAATCATTTCTTTGGAATGGACATGACTGAAATGGCTATCGGAAAAGAGACTTTCTCCACTTTATCAGTGGACAAGGCAACTTGAGAGCCCCATGTCTATGTGAGAAAGTACAGTGTGCTCTTGAGTATTACTAATACCCAGAGTGGAAGAGCAAACAGCAAGAAGGCAGACACTGCTTCACTTAAAAATATATATATACTGCTTTTATAGGTAAAACTGGATGAAAAGCGAAATATCCGATTATTAGACAGCACACATGGGTTTATTTTCCCTATCCATTCACTAAGAAATACTAACAAAAGCCCATCACTGTGGCACGATACATTCCCAACCACTCGGACTTTGCAGAGACTGACTATGTTCTCTTGCCTGCTTCCCTGTTCCCACCAGGTTCCCTCATCTAAGATGAATGATCAAGCACACAGTGAAAGCCAGCACTGTAAGAACTAACACACCGAGGGCCTAGTCGACGTCAGGCACTAGCGAGACGAGGAAGCCAGCCAAGGGCCAGAAGCAGGTTGTCCTTGAGGGTGTTCCCTCAAGGAGACTTTATACTTTAAACTAACTTTAAAAGCATAGGGAACACAACACAAGCTAGAGAAATACACTGAAAAGTCTAGACAAATGTATTGAAAATGCACTGAAAAAAGGAGCGGCGGGGGTTCACTGGCACTTGTGTTTACAAAATGCTGGAGTACAAAAGGCCACAGTAGATGTTCCCATGGGAGCAGACAGGCACTACTCCCAGAGCTGGCTTCAAGGATGTGCAAACTGTGTAATCACAAGAGGCCCCACATTGTTCTAGGTGTTGGGAATACAAACATTTCTGCTTTCAAGGATCATGATTATGTAGCTAACAGTTACTAAGCCCTAGGCACCGCTGTTAACTTTTCACATCTCATTTTCACAACAGCCAGTATCTCCATTAATGGATGAGAAATCGAGGCACAAAGAGGTCTGCCCAGTTTGTACAGAGGTCACTGCTACTCAGTAGGCAGCCGGAAGCTGGGCTCCGGAGTCCAAGTTCTTAACCGCTCTGCAGACTGCCATTACCTAGAGCAAGTTAGTCATCTACAAGGCCAATTGCAGTACATTGTGGTAAGAGCCTGGACTTCTGCACAGGCTGCTGGAAATTAAGCTAGGGGTACCTGGCTTAGGAGGACCCTGTCTGTACTCAGAAGGGCATGGCACATGGTTTAATGCTCTACCTAAACCAGGAATCCGAGCCATCCTCTTCCCACACCCAGTCACTAACTCCTGCTGACTCTGCCTTTTAAATGTTCTTCAAACTGTCCTCTCTTCTGCATTTAAACTGCCATTTTCATTGACTCATCCCAACTTAAGCAGTTAACTTAACTGGCCTCCTTCCTTCGAGTCTACCCCCAAACTATTGTGTAAGATGAATGGTCTTTCTAAATGGCCTAACCGATCCTGCATAAAATCATTTCTCCTCTTCAAAAAATCCACTGACCACCCACCAAGCAGAGCAAGGTAGAGTGAACATCCTTACTTTGGTGGCCTAGCACCTATACTTCCTTCAGGAGTGGTTCTCTTCTGGAAACTCCCCTATCGCCACCTCCTGCAACATGGTCCTTCCCCGGCAAGCTGGTACCTGACCCAGGGGTGCCAATCAGAGCCTTCTCCTGGGATTTTGTTAGGATGGCGGAAGCTGCAAGATGCAAAGCCCAAAAGTTGTCCACATCCATGATTCTTGCCAAGTAGGAAAAGCTGTCCACACCCAGAGTCGGTAATAAGAAATAGTCTTTGCACTTTTGAGTGACTGGTTCAGCTTTCTGAGGCCCAGGTGGTATCTCTACCTTTCTAACTCTTGCTTGGATTCTCTAAGCCAATAAATCCCCCAATTTGCCTATATTGGCTAATGTTATGTTGCTGTCCTTCGCTGTTTGTTACACATGACAAGGCACTTCATTTACTGGGTTCCTACCTCTCTACCTATCTTATCTCCCCTTGTATCCTCACACACATATTCTACAATGAAACCCTGAGTATTCCACTAATTCAACATGCTGTTTCACACCTCTCCCTCTGCTCACACAAGTCTCTCTGTACCTCCAGCTCCTCTGGGGTTATTACCTTTCTCTGTGAAGTCCTTCCTGATTCCCCTGGTCATACCCAGGTACCTCTATCTTGCTTTTCCAGTAGCCTATGCGAAAGTCCAGGCTCTTATCACAATGTACTGCAATTGCCCTTGTAGATGACTAACTTGCTCTAGGTAATGGCAGCCTGCAGAGCAGTTAACTTGACCTTTGGAGCCCAACTGCAGGCTCCCTTACTGAGTAGCAATGACCGCTCTACGAACGGGGCAGACCTCCTTGTGCCTCGATTTCTCATCCATTAATGGAGATACCGGTTGTTGCGAAAATGAGATGTGATAAGTTAACAGCGGTGCCTAGGGCTTAGTAACTGTTAGCTATATAATCGTAATCCTTGAAAGCAGAAACTGAGTAACTCCCATTTTTGTATTCTCAACATCTGGAACAATGTCTGTCCCAAGGAAAGACTAAGTATTTGTCTGCTTGCCTCTTTTTTTTTTTTTTTTATTAGAGAGCGAGCGAGAGAGAAACAGCATGAGAGAGGAGAGGGTCAGAAGGAGAAGCAGGCTCCCCGCTGAGCCGGGAGCCCGATGTGGGACTCGATTCCAGTACCCTGGGATCATGATCTGAGCCGAAGGCAGTCGCTTAACCAACTGAGCCACCCAGGCGCCCTGTCTGCTTGCCTCTTAAAGAGCAAGCCAAAGGACAGGTGGATATGAATGCAGCACCCCTAACTGGAGCACACAGACGAAGTCATAATATAGAGGTTCGGACCCAGATTTTGCCAAGGATGCAGAAGGTGGGGCCTCCCCGACCCCTGCCAGGCAACTGCTAACTGTGGATACTGAGCAGACACTCAAGACTGAGGGGTTTCTGATGCTTTAGGTTTAACCCTCTTGCAGAAGAGATTCACGGATTTCATTGGGGCTCCTAATCACCATGACAACCGAGCTTTGGAAACCGTATTCCCTGCATTTATTTCCGGGGAAATCTCAGTGAGCAGGCGGAACTAACAAGCTCCGGGGAACTAAGCTAAGAGATGTAGAGCCTGACAAATCTGCGCCCGAGTGCACGCCGCACGGCTGCCAGACTTAGACGTAAGATGACCAATCCCTGCCACTTAAGGATTCTCATAATGGGGGGAGAACAACTTCTCTCTTAAGGATTTTGGGTTTACCCTAAAAATATTTAAGTCACGAGCGCTGGCCACACTGTCCAAATGCTGACCGAGAAACTCACTTAGTTAAAAATGAATTAAAAGAACTGGAAGACCGAAAGGCTGTTTTGTCGTTTCGGCAACAACGGAAGAGCCGAGAGAAAGGGAACTGAAGTCCGCTGACCGCGGACGCCAGGAGTGGCCTTCCCCGCGGCCGCCCACGCAGACGTCCCGCGGGCTCCGGGAACCCCGCGCTAGGTCCCGGGTCAACGAGGACGCGACCCCGCGGGGCCGTGCTTCCAGACCCGGGCGACTCCCTCCCCAGTCCCATCCCCAGCCGGCCGCCGCCCCCCCACGAGCGACGTACCCGAAGACAGCTCCAGATCCGCGGGGCTCATCTCAGCCCAGCTCCCGGCCTGCAAGACGAGGAGGAACAGAAGTTGCAGAGCCATGCTGCCCGGGGTTGACTCAGGGTGCGGCCCTGAGAGAATGCGGGCGTCCAGCCTGGAGCCGGAGCCTCGCGTCACTTCCGGACCAGCGGACCAGCGCCCCAAGGAGAGGCCGGGTGTGCACGCAGTGGCGGGGCCAGGGCGGGGAGGCGGGGCCAGAGCCGTGAGGCGGGGCCAGGACGGGGAGGCGGGGACAGAGCCGTTAGGCGTGGTCAGGGCATGATCCCCGGGCTGGAGGCTGGGAACTGGGACGTGAGCGGCTGGGAACCGGGACGTGAGCGGGCAGACGGGAACATGGACTGCCAAACCGGGCGTTGGCTGGGAGGCGAGACTAGGACGGGAAGGCCAGGAGAGGCCGGCTCCAAGGGCTCCTGGAGGCGTTAAGAGCGTGAAAGTCTGTGGTCGTGACAAGGGCTCACAGGTTTATGAGGAACTTGGATCCAAAGGTTAGGTTCTTTCGATTTGGCAACACCTTCTGCGATTCTTCCTGTTTTTACAGTGTTCGGGGGTTGCAGAACTTTTCCTGAGGCCGCATCCGAGCCACGATCCTTACTTTAACCCTGTTAGACTTCGCCATCAAGGCGTCTGGAAGCCTGAGAGTTTAGAACAGGAAGAACCCTAAATGCCTTCTCTAATCCTGCATTTGTGTTTGAGGAAACTAAAGCTTCAGTGGTGAAACAGTTTGTTCAGACTTCCACAGCCTACATAGAACTGGCTTGGCCAAGAACTACTTCATCCTTGGAGGAAAAGCAATTTGTGTTATCTTTTCAGTGATTAAGGATCACGTAGCGATTTATTAAGCAGCCTCTCATCGTGTGATCTGCCCTGTTTCCTCCCTGACCATATTACTCGGCATTTCTCACATTCCTGTTCAGCCAAATGGCCTCTGCCTTCCTAGAGCACTCCAGGCTTGTGCTCAGATATGTATACGGCTAACTACCTCACCTGCCTCAAGTATCTTCTTATCATGGCTTTGCAGAAATTTGAAATCACAACCCAGCTTCTCTCACCTTACCTTATCCTGCCCTACTAATTTTTCATGGCACTTTTCTTATCCCACACGCTCTGATAACGCGCCTATCGATGTTTATTTTCTCCTCCTTCTGGAATGTAAGCTCCATCACCCTGAAATCTTTGACACTTGGTTGGTATTTGTTGTATAAAGGAATGCATGATTACGCTAGCATTAAGCAAAATTTTAAGGAGAAAAAAGTTAAGATGCTGTACAAACTAGAAAGGAATTATTAACAGGATCTTTTTTTTATATTAATAAATCTCTTACCTCAGTACTTCTGAAACTTCAATGAACATATGAACCACTTGAGGATCTTGTTAAAATGCAGATTCTAATTCAATTGGTCTGATTCAGTTGGGCCTTGAGACTCTGCATTTGTAACAATATACAGAGAATGCCAGTGCCATTGGCTCTAAGACCACACTTTGAATAGGGATGCTTTACCTCTATCTAGACCAAGTTTTGGGGAATACCTTGGTATTTATGATGCCCACTGTCTTTGTTCAGGCTGCTTTAACAAAATACCACAGACTGAGTAGCTTATAAGCAACAGAATTTCATTTCCCGAAGTCTGGAGGCTTGAAGTCAAAGATCAAAGTGCCAGCATTATCAGGTGAGGGCTGTCTTCTGGGTTGGAGACTTCTAGTTGTGCCCTCACATGATGGGAGAGGGAGTGAGCTCTCTGGAGCCTCTTTTACAAGGGTGCTAATCCAATTCATGAGGTTTCCATCAAGACTTAAGCATTTCCCAAAGGCCACATTTCCTAATACCATCCCTTTTGGGAGTTAGAATTTCAACATATGAATTTTGGGGGGACACAAACATTCAAACAATAGCACTCACTACATGAAAGGCGCCTGGTCATTGCAAGAATGCCAGGATGAATAAGAACTGATCTTTGCTGGAGTAGGACAGAACATAATATTTAATTCAGTTCAGTAGGGGCTCCTGGGTGGCTCAGTCGTTAAGTGTCTGCCTTCGGCTCAGGTCATGATCCCAGGGTCCTGGGATCGAGCCCTCCATCGGGCTCCCTGCTCAGCAGGAAGCCTGCTTCTCCCTCTTCTGCTCCTCCTGCTTGTGTTCCCTCTCTGGCTGTCTCTCTCTTCAAATAAATATATAAATAAATTGAATTCAGTTCAGTAAACATTTTTTAGTAGCCATCACAGGGTGGGTTACCCATGAGGTCGACTCTGCAGGGGTGATTAGCACGTAAGACATGCTGTTATGTGCTCTTGGGATCAACCTCTGTGAAAGGAGGTGGAAGAAATAGAATTGAGCAGAGCAAGAGACTGATCTGTGATGTCATCCTAACAAAGGCTTCAGCTGACCCCTTGGAACTGGGATAGTCTTTTAGAGGTATCATGAGTTGATATGAGTGGATGGCCCTTCAACTCCCAACATTGATTTGTCATTGCATACAAACCACCCCTGAAAGGCGACATGATTTGGGCTTCTCCATTACTTTAACTGAGGCATTATCCAAAGAATGCTGATAGTTAAGGGTTTTTACCAGCAGTACTCCCAACAGCAAAGAGGGGAATGAGGCTAAATCTTCTGTTCTTAAAGGGGATTGTGGGCAGAACTTCATAATCAGCATTCATGATAGTACCTGTCCTGAGGCACCTTTCTAGTCACTTGGAGACTAAGGATATTTATTAATTTGCTAAATATTATTGGGTGCCACCACTCTGTATATATAACCCTGTACACATTGAGATACGGAGCTGAGTAAGGGAGATATGGCCCCTGCCTTCATGGTGCTTACAGTCTATGAGAGATTAAACAAGTTTTAATCAAACTGTTACATAAATAAATACTGAAATTGTGGTAATCCTTATCAAGGAGAACAATGGATTTATAGGAGAGTAAACAGAAACTTAGTGTAGTCTAAGTTTTAAGGAAATTCTTTCTTAAGGCAGTTATAATTATACCATGACCTGAAGGATAAGAAGGAATTAGTTTGGACAAAACTGAGGCATCGGGGCTCACAAGCTAGTAAGAGAGGTAGGAGGATGATCAATAAGATATACTTTAAACTCCAATATATAAATCTTATAGAGCCACACAGAAGGCAAATGAGCAATGGCAATTGCCTTGGTAAAAATCTTGTGCCTAAGGGCTGGAGGATATCCAAATATATGGTGGTCACTCTATATCCTCTGGTGAGTTTTTAAAACAAAACAAAACAAAAAACCAACGTAGAGTAAGAGGTGGATAATTCCAAAGCCAAGTATAAACTGAAGTGCCACTCAGGAGCTAAGGCTGCATTTTGTAAGGCCGCACTCAGCACAGGAAATTAATAGGCCAAATAAAATAACTTAAGATATTAGACTATGATCTAATGAGAACAGAGACTAAGTGTGTAGTACAGACTATGCACTTTTGGCTCCTGGCTCTGTGTATTTCCTTCTTTTTTTCACTAGAGCAGAAATGTCTGCTCATTTTCCTTTAAAGGCAGGCAGATTGAAAAGTTTGTGGCTAAAGCATTTAGTTCTGAATTCTAGTTATTCTATAAATTATACCTAACGCTCCCTTACCCTCTCACGCTTACCCATGCCTCTACACTGCTTCTTACTTATGTTTTCACCATAGCACTTATTACCATCTATATGCAGAGATATATGTATCTCTCTCCACAAATATATAAGTACTAAAATTGTGCTAATCATTACCAAAGAGAACAATGAGGTTACTGGAGCATGAGTTCTCTCTCTCTTCCACTAGGAAGTAGGCAGCTCCTTATTTTCCTCACTGCCATATCCCCTGTACCTAGATAAGCACCCATCATTACACTATTATTTATTGAATAAATATATGAACGAACAAAGCAAGCTTGTGAATAGATGTGGGATTGTGGCAGACACAGTTAAGTTTATGGTTGACTAAGCTCTAATTGGGTCACTGATGAGAATTGAGATGTTTGTATATCATAGTGGTACCAGAGGACTATTAGTTCTTGCCCTGCTGTGTGCAAGGAAAGCTGTCGTGCTGACATCTGGTCATATCAGATCAACCTCTTACTCCAAGACAGTTATCCATTGACTGCAAAGTCTTTTAGCAGATGGCTTGTCTTGGAGCATTGCCTACCATAGATGCCACATGCAAGATGTCGACTGTGGCCGACCTTGTTCACTACCTGACGGCTGATAACCTTTCTCAATATCCTTCTGCCTTGCTGCCTTCCCACGATAGAGGCTGTCAAAGTTCAGTACTCACTTTCCCAACCTTCCTGGCAGCTACATGTCATCATATGACACATTTCTGGTCAATAAGACACAAGCAGAAGTGTGTGTGTGTGTGTGTGTGTGTGTGTGTGTGTGTGAGAGAGAGAGAGCATGTGATAGATGCCGCAGGAGAACTTGCGAGCCTTGCCCCTCCCCCGATCTTCCTGCCTTCTATGTAGACACATGATAACAGCAGTCACCTTGCCACCATGAGGCAACATGATCGAAGATAAGAAGCCAACAGCTAAAAATGGAAGACTAGAAAGATAGAAAGCTTGAGGAGTCGATGTAAGCATTGAGCAGCTGAACTGATATCTGCAACCGCCTACCTCTGGACGCTTGTTACAGGAGAAAATTAAAGCGCTATTGGTTTAAGCTACTGCCAGTTTGGTTTTCTGTTAATTGACTTGAGATTTTTTTCTCACTCTCTGTCAGGCCAACCTGAATCTCTTTTGAGACAGCTGGAATGTACACCACAATGGCAGGGAGAATGGCTGGGCTAAGGAGAAATTTAAAAAATTAAAAAAAGCAACCAACTCAAGGACAGAAAATCAAACTTGAGACTACTAAGCAAGGACGATCCCTCCTTGAGGGGAGAACAAGAAGCCCTGATCTGAGGGTGGCAGCAGCACCTAGCACGGCTGTGTCCCCTGAACATTGGGGCTCACAAGCTAGTAAGAGAGGTAGGAGGATGATCAATAAAATATACTTTAAACTCCAATATATAAATCTCATATATACTGTGGCCCCTGAGGACTGGCTCACGGCTCACTGTTTCCTCTTCTGACTTGGCTGCACATCTTCACCACAATCCCTTGTCACTAAAGGTAATCTGAGTGTTTCTGTCCCTGTCAACCTAAAAAGCTCACTTAACATAATTCCCAGCCATGTGTGGCCAGCCTCTTAAAGGACAGCTACCATATTCTTTTAGAAAACATTTCTCCATATCATACAAAACACTAGCTGCATAACTGAGGCTGGAAAAACAACAACAACAAAAAAACCCACGAAAAAAACCCACAAAAAACAAGTGACTTAAAGAAGCATGCAATTTGTCTCCAGGGCCTCCTCCCGCTTCCTCTTTCAGTGCTTCCTCGCCTTGAAGTGCTTTCCCTCACCACACCAATGCCCAGTGCCCTCTTGCTGCTCTTTCCATACTAAGAGACCTCCCATGCTGAGAATTACCTAGAACTGCCCTGGTTCATAAGGCTTCAGCCTAAGGCTTCTCTCTACCTTGATCTTTGACCAACATTTAGGTAAACTGTTTGATAATCCACAGGCAGATGCTCTTAGCTCCTTTGGGTAAAGATGGATGAGCAGCTTAATTTAGAGATATCAGCATTTGATAACTCTTTTTAGGATTAGCACCCTTAGATATTTTAGCATTGTAACAGTTCCTGACTAGCAAAACAATGCATTTGCAACAGTGACGTTGGAGGTCTTGAGGTCTTGACAAGTACATAAAGAGTACAATATTTGCTCTGGGAAAAGGAATCTTTTGGGTACCTTTCAAATTATGATATAACAGCATATTTTCCCATCAACCTTAAAAATAAAATAGCCAGTTATTTTACTAGCAGAACGGATTTATTTGGGAATAGCAAAGGAATTGCAATTGTGAGCTCTGGTGAACCATAGGCAAGTCCAAAGAGACAAAGGGAAGGGCAGCTTTTATTAGAATTTAGGAGGAAATTGGTGAGGGTTTTGAACAAAAGTTCACTGGAGAAGAACAAGAGTTCAAGGTTGTGTTGGTTTCT
This sequence comes from Neomonachus schauinslandi, assembly GCF_002201575.2. Lineage (NCBI taxonomy): Eukaryota > Metazoa > Chordata > Mammalia > Carnivora > Phocidae > Neomonachus > Neomonachus schauinslandi. Next base: position 27,561,167 of record NC_058410.1, on the reverse strand, counting down.
CATTGGCTGCAAGTGGTGGTTGGTGCATTGTTGCTGAGCAGGGAGGAATCTTCCTTCTTTCTCTTAAAAGCAGGACATAAAATAGCTATTGAAAAATGTCTTCCCTTGTCAAAATAATTCTTATCTTTTTTTTTTTTTTTTCCTACTGGTTCTTCAGTTTCCTGAGAGCTCTTCCTTCAGGGCTTTGTGACTCCATGTTAAATGAGGTTCCCTTTTTTTATTTTCATCGCCCCAAACACAGTGCACACTTGATGCTAGTTTCTGCAAACTAGCAGCTCATGAACTGAATTCAGCCAGTAGACCTGTTTTGTTTGGTCAGCAGTGTGTTTTATTTGTATTGGTTCTAGGCAAAGTATATATTCCTTTTAAGTTTTTAATATCTGTTTTTATTAATATTATCCTGTATGCCAATACAGTGTTTCTAGAGCAGAGCAGATTATAATTTACATAGAGCAAATAGTCATCCCATCTCTCCTTTGTCTTAATTCTTCCCCCTGGAGCAATGTGATGAGAACCAGATGTCATAACAGTGACTACTGCGGGGAAGGAAGCTTTCCCTGCAAAATGAATCTGCACATCCCTCCCCTTCTGAGGGATAAAGAAGGGGAATATTTATATTTATTTGGGACAGAGAGAGAGAGAGAGAGAGAGCATGAGTGGAGGAGGGGGCAGGGATAGAGGGAAAGAATCTCTAGCAGACTCCCTGCTGAGCAAGGAGCCTGCCGCTGACACCGGGCTCTATCTCATGACCCTGAGATCAGGACCTGAGCCGAAATCAAGAGTCAGATGCTTAACCTACTGAACCACCCAAGTGCCCCAAAAAGAAATCTTTTGCTTCCCATTATGAACTAAGTCTCTCTTAGAACACAAAGGAAAAGGATCCTGGGTTCTCACCCTTTGGGATATAAATAAATTCCTCCACAGGGAGGATAAAATTGGAGTCTCCAGCATTACTTCCCAGGAGATGTCTCCATGGTCCTGGAAGGGGTTTATTGTTCTTTGACATTAAAAAAAAAAAAAAAAAAAAGCTCTGGGGAGGTAAATCTCTCTGGAATACTCATTAAGTAAACATTCATAAGCTCACTTCCAGACTTGTTTTAGCTCAGACCTCAAAGGTCAATAAAATTTGCTCAGAAAATTAACTACAGAAACATACAAATTTTCTTTAGAAGCCTGCTGTTCTGCTGTTGAACCACAGGCCCACTGTCTTAATTACCTCACATTTGACTCAGTAAATGTGAAGAGCTAATTGGCTCTATTAAGCGATTCATGAATTGGGCAGCATCACATCAAGCAAGCAGAGAGGAGCTCCAAGGAATTGTATAAAATGGAAGGTTTTAATAGGAAGGAGAGTGGACAAGGAAGTTACTAGCAAAAGAAAAGAAAGGATTGTTTCAGGCAAGGTCAAATTCCCTTAGGGGAAAGGACAGGGGGTCTTATTAGATGGATTCTCTCTTCCTCCTTGGGGGTGGTGGGGGGAGGGATGGAGAGAGCCCGTGTGAAAGATTGGTACTGACCAGAAAATTGCCAACTGATTGGTAAAATTACATTTCTGGGGGAGGCTGAAACTGCAGTTAGGTTAGGTATTAAGCCCCAGGTTGGTGACTTAGCCTAGCATAAGCAACTCCATCTTGGAACCTCTACCTCATACCATTTCTAATTTAATTAACCTTGAATGATACCTTGCCAAGCTCTCATAATTAATAGTTTGATCAAAGAATGTATAAGTGCTATCATCTAGACCTCTAAAAAGAGAATTGAAAGCTTGTATAAATGAAGAATTTATAATACGATTTTTTGGATTAGAAGCCAAACCAATGAAAGGATAATTTCTTACTACTTGCTATGAACTGAATGTTTTGCCCTGCAATATTGCAATTTATAAAAAATATATATTGGTTGTTAAAACCTCAGCCCCCAAATGGAATCAATTAATTGAACTGTCATACCCTACTACTGACAGAATTGCTTGGTGTTGGGAAGCACCCCTCTACACAAGGAAACCTAATTAAGGGCCCTAATTAGGGCCAAGAACATAATTTACCCCCCCCCCACACACACTCACACACCCATATGTTAAATCCTAATCCATTTTGATGATATTTGGAGGTGGGGCCTTTGGGAGGTGATTAGGTCGTAGGGGTGGAGCCCTCTTGAATGGAATTAGTGCCCTCATAGAAGAGACCCCAGAGAGCTCCCTTGCCCCATCCACCTTGTGAGGACACAGCAAGAAGATGGCTGTCTATGGACCAGCAAGCTGGCTTTCATCAGACTGCTGTCTGCTGGTGCCTTGACCCGGGACTTCCCAGCTTCCCAAACTGTGCATAATAAATTTCTGTTGTTTACAAGCCCCTCCGTTTATGGTATTCTGTTGTTGCAGCTGGAACAGACTAAGACACTTCAAATTGTGTAGGGAACAATTTCATCTACATGGAAATTTATCATGTAGAAAAGCGTTAATCTTGTTACAGAATCCTAGCTGCTCCTTAGGAGTGAGAAAGACTGTTGTCTTTTCTTGAGTCAGGCCATCATCAGATGTTTTGAAGAGAAACTGCATAGTGCAACGACCAAGCATGAAGCCTCTGAAGCTGGGCTACCTGGGCTCAATGCTTCCATTACCTTTAATTAGCCATGTGACCATGGGCATGTTACTTAACCTCTCTGTGCCTCGCTTTCATTACCTGTGAAGCAGAGATAGAATAATGTATTCCACATAGAATTATTGTGAAGGTTAAATGAGATCATTGTGAACAGTGGTTAGCCCCATGCCTGACAGGTAAGTAGATAAACATTAGCTGTGTATATTCTGGATATCCCCTGCCACAGTGATTTAAAGAATAAGCTATGATTAATTCCTGACAGAACTTATGCTATGAGACAGAGGATTATAAACAAAAACGGCATTACACAGACACCTGGGTGGCTCAGTCTATTAAGTGGCTGCCTTCGGCTCAGGTCATGATCTCAGGGTCCTGGGATCGAGCCCCACATCGGGCTCCCTGCTCAGCGGGGAGCCTGCTGCTCCCCCTGCTTGTGCTCTCTCTTACTCTCTGGCAAATGAATAAATAAAACTCTTTTTAAACATGGCAGTACAGCTTTGTCTTGTAATAGAAGTTTGTGGTGAGAACACAGAAGGGTTGTTAGTTCTATTCAAAGAGGCGGAGAGTGACCTGGAAATTCCTTACAAGAGGAGGGAACCTTTGAACTAAATCTTAAAACCAGTTTCTAGTCTCATCTTGGGATCCGGCAACCAAAAACTAGTGGTGGAGAAAATAAAACAGAAATTTTTAACAGTATGTGGGGGCCAAAGGCAGGACGTCCCAAGATGTGCCACTTTGGCATGAAGACTATTTTGAGTTAAAAAGCAATCAAAACCCAGCAGAGTCAGGAAAAGCTCTTTTCCTCCGAACAACTGCCTGCAAGAATTTAGATAGAGGATCTGTTCCAGGAAGAGAGCTGTCAGCATAAATAACTATGCCAGGACATGAACTAGGTGTGGCAGACAGGGAGGGACCTGTTTGATTAAAGTCCTTCGTGTCCCGTTGTTTCTGAGAGGCCTAGCAAACATTTGTTTACCATTTACTCTCTTTCATTTTCCTGGATTGAATTCCTTCCATTTGAAGTCCCAGATCCTACCTCCTTTTCCTTACTTCAGAATGACACACATACCTCATTTTGCCTGACTGCCTTTGAAATTTTTTTTTTTTGAGAGAGAGAGTGCACGTGTGTGTGTGCATGTGTGTGCGTTGGCAGGGTGGAGTGCAGAGGGAGAAGGAGAGAGAGAGAAACTACACAAACTCCATGCTCAGTGCAGAGCCCAACCAGGAGCTCGATCTCATGACCCTGAGATCACAATCTGAGCTGAAATCAAGAGTCAGAGGCTTCACTGACTGAGCCTCCCGGGCACCCCATGTCTTTGGAATTTCTATGTCCATGTGGATTCCTCATATGTACGAAATTAAATTTGATTTTCTCCTGTTAATTTGTCTTGTGTCAATTTGATTCTTTTTTTTTTAAAGATTTTATTTATTTATTTATTTGAGAGAGAGAGAGAGAGAGAAACAGCATGAGAGGGGAGAGGGTCAGAGGAGAAGCAGGCTCCCCTCTGAGCCGGCAGCCCGATGTGGGACTCGATCCCAGGACTCCGGGATCATGACCTGAGCCGAAGGCAGTCGCCCAACGAACTGAGCCACCCAGGCACCCTTGTGTCAATTTGATTCTTGGTCTGGCTGGAAGGACCTTGAAGGGGACAAGAAATTCTTCCTTCCTAACAAGTATTATTTTCCTATAGACTAATAGAAAATGATATCTTTGACAAAAAGTGCTTAGATTTCAGTGAATGCAAATAACAAATCTGTAAGCATCATCAGCTTGCATTTCCCCTGTTTTTGCCTTTATAGCTCCAACACACCCAGACCCAAAAACTCTGCACCTCCACCACACCCCATTCCTTAGTCATTCGTGTCAGGTTTAAGTACATCAGCAGGTTGATAAAAGATCATAACAAAAGTTTGCTTTTTTTTTTAAATTGAGGTATAATTGATATATAACATTTTACTAGTTTCAGTTGTATAGCATAATGATTCCATATTTGTATATATTGTGAAATAATCACCCCAATAAATCTAGCTAACATTTGTCACCATACCTAGTTACAGTTTTTTTCTTATAAGAACTTTTAAGATCTACTCTGTCAGCAACTTTCAGATACAATATTATTAACTGTCATCACCATGCTGTATATTACATCCCCATGACATTTATTTTATAGCTGGAAGTTTGTACTCTTTGAACCCCTTCACCCATTTCACTTCCTCTGCCCACCCCACGCCCCCCACAACTACCGATCTGTTGTCTGCATATACGAAGGAGCTTGCTTATTAAAATTAAAATATAATGAAGCCAACACTATCCCTTAAGCCAAAAGATGGAGGAACAATTTAATCATGACCTAAATGGAGACATTAGCATATTTTTTAAAAAATCACATCAAAAGAAGAAGAATGGTTATGATGGAAACAGAAAAATCATAGAGTTCTGGGAGGCAAAATTATTCAGTGTGTCTCCAGTAGAATCCTGGAGAGAGAGAGGATCATGCTCATGTTCAGTCCCTTTGCTGGAGAAAACAGGAGTGGGAAACCAGACTGCCTGGGTTCAAATCCCAGTCCCATCTAATAGCTCTGGAACCTTGGGCAAGTTAGTATGCCTCTTTGTGCCTCGTTTTCCTCATTGGTGAACTGTGGCTAATAGTCATACTCACCTCAACAGGGCAGATGTGGGAATTCAGCAAATGTGTGTGACAGGGTAGCGCAGCACTTGGCCCAGAGACGGTGTCTGAGACACCACGGGCCACCCTTCCCTTTTCCCAGCATCAACAGTTTTCCTCCTCTTTTCTCTGGCCTCAGTCCCAGTACGCTCTATGCACAAGCCCACTCCATCCCGACATTCCTGACACTGAATTTGGTTATGTAGTGGGGCAGAAGCTGAGACCCTGGCTGGTGGTTTTAGGTGAAGCCGCACACTACAGCTCCTCAGAGCGTGCGGAACAAATAAGCTGAGGATGGTCACACAACATGGGGGACTTGCTGACTGTCATGAAATGTTGAGGAACCTTAACAGGTGAGCCCCATCTCTGATTTATGTAGTACTAGGAACCTCTTGATGACCTGAGCCCTGCCTGACATTGGGACTCAGAAACACAGACACTGATATGAGGTGTTACAGGGAGAAGCAGTAGACCTCTGGGAGAACACCTCTCTGAGGGGGAAGTATGGTGCGCGAAACCACGATAGGCAGCTGGGCTGGGCCATGAGTGAGAGCCTCATCCAATCAGCTGCAAGTCCTCATAGGACAATGACTGACCTCCCCTTGCAAGAAGGAATTCTGCTGGCAGTCGGCCTTTGGACTTGAACTGCAACATCAGTTCTTCTTTGGGACCCCAGGCTGCCAGCCCACCCCGCAGAGTTTACACTTGTCAGCCTCCATAATCATGTGAGCCAGTTTCTTAAAATAAGTCTCTCCCTCTCTCCATATATACATAATATGTATATGAACATAATATGTCATATATTATATATACATATGTTGTGTATATACACACGTACACAAACACACACACACATCTTCCTGGTTTTGTTTTACTGGAGAATCCTGATTTATACAATCATGCTTGGTGTTTCCCAAGCTTAGTTTGTGATTTCATAGACCATACTGCTAGCCTTTCTGACCAAGCTAGGAAAGTGTGAGGACCTGCTCTGAACATTATGGTTGTCTCTTGCAACATCCATACTGGCCCTCCTCTGCTGCATAGCATTCATGGGCTTTGGGTAGAGTAGAGCCCACCCCTCACTCTAGGCCCACCTATTGCCCATCTAGGGCAATATGCTTTACTCAAAGTCCACCAATTTAAATGGAAATCTCATCCCAAAACATCCTCACAGAAACATCCAGAATAATGTTTAACCAACTATCTGAGCACTGTGTGCCAACCAATTTAATATATCAAATTAACCACCTCAACTACTCTCTTCGAAAAAGATGACCATTTTTTGACAAAACAGGTACTAAATATGAAGATAGACTGAGCACTTTCTCAGGATAATACCATCCACTGGCACATAGGTTTTTCCCACTCACTCAGGTCTTGGCTTATGATATGGGCAGAACTGGGTCTTCCTATTGCTATTGCCATTTGGGGGTACTTGCCTCTGAGTAGGCTAAGGAAGGAGGTAGGGACTAGCACAAAAATTTAGTAAAATCCACTTCAGGAAGAAGATGGAGTCCAGCACAGTTTTTGCACACATTCTAGGCACAGTACCTCAGGAAAACTGGAAATCAGTGGGGACATTCAGGAGGTGAATGGGCCCCCTTTCCGACTGAATGAGGATGAAGAGAAAACCTCCCCTCCCCACTCCAGTCCTTAGGCCCTTGTTAGTGGTGCTCAAGCTCATGGGAAATAGATTTCGAATTTATCTCTTACCATTGCCTCAAAATTTTCAGCAAGTCAGTAGTTTCATTATAAAATGGTTATTGTCATGATGATGATATTAAATTTGTTTTTGTATTTCTTTCAGGAAAAGGAATGAAAGTACAGTGATAACAATCTTTTGATGGTAAAAATGGCTCTCACTTTCTCTGTGTAAAAAAACTGGGGAGGTTTTAAATCAGAGCCTGAAAGTTTACACAGCTAATTGTGATGAATTTCCTTTCTAGAAGGTGTTAAATTCTAATCATTACTTCATCATAACTTCAAAAGATTTGTTTTCTCAACTCTGTGGTTTAAAATGTGTGTGTTAATTAGTCAGCAGTGAAGAGGAGCTGGGGAGTTTGCTGAACAACCGCAATTGTAGTTTAGCTAGAATAGTTGAAACCATCATCGCATTGCTTTAGTCCGAATTACTGTCAACAGACTCTTCTTTTAAGTATAGGAATCTGAAAAAAAAAATGGATTGGGCATACGATCTATTTTTAAGAGATGAGGATTTGGATTTAAAAATCTGTAAACCCAGTCCAGTTTTGTGGTTATGAAACGAGATAAAGAGTAAAACATCATAAGATGTTTTTAGAGTCTAGACTTGCCAATAGCTGCATGTAGCTACTGAGCATTTGTAATGTGGCTAGTCCGAACAGAGATAGGCTGTAAGAGGAAACCCGTTCTGGTTGTGGAAGACTCCGTACAAAAGAGAAAAGTAAAACCTATCATTAATATTTTTACAGTATTGATTAGATGTTGAAGGACAATATTTTGGATATATTTAAATAAAATATGTTATCAAAATGGATTACACCTGTTTCTTTATACCTTCTTATACTTACTTAATGTGGCTATTGGAAGATTTAAAATCACATACATGGGGGCGCCTGGGTGGCTCAGTTGGTTAAGCCACTGCCTTCGGCTCAGGTCATGATCCTGGAGTCCCGGGATCGAGTCCCGCATCGGGCTCCCTGCTCAGCGGGGGGTCTGCTTCTCCCTCTGACCCTCCCCCCTCTCATGTGCTCTCTGTCTCTCTCATTCTCTCTGTCTCAAATAAATAAATAAAAAATCTTAAAAAAAAAAATAAAATCACATACATGGCTCATATTAAAATCTACGGGACTAAACGATGATATCCTTCACTTCTGCATCTTCTCTGCATACCTGGGCTCACCATGTTGGTCTCAGGCTCTCCAGCTTGGATCCTGCAACAGCCTGCCCTCTGTCACCATGTTATTCCTCCCTCACTCTTTTAGCAGTCCTCCCTGCTCAGATCTTCCTCAGTCAGCCTGTCCCTGCTGTGCTTGAGACTGATGATGACTCCATCCTGCTAAGTGTGAGGTTTCAGGTCTTCGGCCTGCTCTTCTTTGCAACACCATGAAGCTTTGGAATTATTTATTACTTCCGTCCAAAAAGTAGAATTTGTTGGGAAGGATACCAGGGCATCTCAGGAAGTCCAAAGACTGGGCCTGGAGAAAGGAAGCAGGGACAAGGAGAGCACCCTGGGCTACTCGGGAGGGTTATTTCACTGTTCTTCCATTTCCACGCACGTGGTTGAAGAGGCCATCAATGGCTTCTGATTTTTACCCATGAGGCCTTTCAGCTACAGGTAGAACCACACCTGTTACAGTCTGATTCTCACGTGGAGAAGCCCTGGTCTAGCACTGTATCTAATAACCCTTTTAATTTTTCACATTGCTATCGGCCTGTGCATAAGGGCCATCTCTCAGTGCTGACTCATATGACAATAGTAACAGGAACTTGCTTGCCTTACAGTTTAGGAAGCCCTTTTGAATAGCCGTTATATTACTGAATTCTCCCAACCACCAGCTGTAGTTAGCACCAGTATTGTTTGTTTTATTCTGTAGACATGGTAACCGCAGTGCAGACCTCCTGACTTTCCCAAGGTCCCAAGCCAGGCAATTTGTTGACTGATCCTGAAGGCTGGGCTCTTGACCATGGGTCTAGGATGCTTTGTATTCTTGCATGCTTCCGGCTACTCTCTTTTCTCAGGAAAACCCCCTTGGCTCTCACTTTGCAGAAGGCCTATCTTTAAATGTTGTCAAATAACCTTGTCTGCTTTTCATCAAAGGGCTTTGGAAGCAGGAGTAGGAAAGTTGTGAACTGTACTAAACAGATGAGTCATTGTTTCAAGACTGAGGAAGCAAAGATTTGTATCTTGGGGACTTTTCGGGAGGATGTTGAGTTTCTTGACGTTAAAAACAAATAGGCAAAGGAAGGGAGGAAAACAGACCTCAAGTTTTTATTTTCCCTTCTTCTTTTTGAGGCACTTTTTTTTTTTTAAGGTCTTATTTATCCACTTGACAGAGAGAGAGAGAGAGAGAGAGCACAAGCAGGGGGAGGGGCAGGCAGAGGGGAGAGGGAGAAGCAGGCTCCCCCCTGAACAGGGAGCCCGATGTGGGGCTCGATCCCAGGACCCTGAGATCATGACCCGAGCCAAAGGCCTCCGAGGCCTAACTGACTGAGCCGCCCAGGGGCCCCTTGAGGCACGTTCTTACTACATTTCCTACCTGCCACCCTTCTTACTAATTTTGACAATTTCTTGTTAAAAATGCCCAGAGTGGTAGTTTCGTTTCCATACACACCCTTCATTGACTACCTCTCGAGAGGTGCTTATACACATGCTTCACAAGGCAATTTTTTTAGTCCTTACCTAGCAACATTCAGGTCTGGCCTTAACTGAATAAACCTCACTGAGGCTTATCACTTTTGTCTTCCTTTTCTGCTTGGCTGTTTTTATTCTTCTTCAGTATTCTACCCACTTGCAAGAAAGAGTTCTAAAAGGCATCCTTATCGGCTGGCCCGGAAGGAAAGAGCAATGAATTTTCTCACCAGTAGACACACACAGATGAGTCAAATTCATAGCATAACTCTTTTCTGTGCATGTATGCCCCTTAAACATTTTCTTGCTAGCCTTTAAATGTTTTGGGGGGTACTTAGTACTATCTGTAAGAATCTGGAGAATTAGTTAGTATTAAGGTCTTGTTAGGGAGAAGCTAGATATGAACAGTGGAAGGACCACCCCAGGCAGAGTCCCAAGTCCTCAAAGGGAAATGATGGAGACATGAGCTGGAGGCAAGGACATAGATAAATATGCTATACCTTAAAAGCTCTGGGAGCACACTATCCTGACCTTGTGGCTTCCAAGACCTTGGTCCTGAAAGATTAAGAGTCACAGGTGCAGAACATGCACTCTCCTCATCCGTGTCTGCCCCAGGGTAACCTCTAGACTCATTACAATACATTTGCATTGTGGGCACAGCCCCCTCCCCACATTGAGAAAGGCAGCCATGATGGTTCCAATACAAACACTGTAGAGTCAAAAACTCCCCCTCCCAATCTGTGGGAGGAGTTTCCCAAATGACTGGAAGCAGCCTCCATTAGAGACCACCCCACTGCTCCTTCCAGTGTCTCCCACCTCAGAGACACCCAATAATATCCAGTCCCCAAACAACCCAGAGGTGGCTTCTACCTCGGAACCTACCTGCTCTCCCACCTTGAGAGGTTATGTTCCCTTCGGTAAACTGCTTTGTGCTTGCTACTCTCCTTCTGCCTCCCTTTTTAGAGTGAGGATCCCCACAATAAATCTCCCGGAAATCGAAGGATGGACACCTCCATTCACTCTCACTCCACACAGTCTGAGCTGTTAATGTTTTACTTGGTTGTTTGTTGTAGTGGGATGAATTAAGATCTCTACTGAGTAAATAGATTAATTGGACAATGCTATGTTTGGGCATACTTTTATGAAGGTTTCTAGGATCTTTAAAATATCCAATTTTGCCTCTTTCTGGAAGAGAACTATAATACTTTAAAAAAAAAACTTTCAGGGGCGCCTGGGTGGCTCAGTTGGTTAAGCGACTGCCTTCGGCTCAGGTCATAATCCTGGAGTCCCGGGATCGAGTCCCGCATCGGGCTCCCTGCTCGGCAGGGAGTCTGCTTCTCCCTCTGACCTTCCTCCCTCTCATGCTCTCTGTCTCTCATTGTCTCTCTCGCAAATAAATAAAATCTTAAAAAAAAAAATTAAAAAAAAAACTTTCAATGAATTATACACACAGAAAAGCATACATAAGAAAACATTATTCATTTTCAAAAACCAAACATACTAAGTAACCAGGACCCAGGAGAAAGGCACCCTCGAATTCCCCTCATGCTCCCTGAACCCTCAAATTCCCCTCATGGTCCCTGCCTAAAAGAGAAAGAAAAAAAAAAATGGTTTAGAAATGAGCTTAGAAATGGGAGCTTCCAAGCTGTAAAAGGTTATATAATTATAGATTAAATCTTTGGTTAATAATGGTGTTCACTTCCCCTGATTGACTTATCTTCCACATGTTTTAGGTATATTGGAATTTCTAAATGATCAATCTTGGAATCACTTGTTATTACCAGTCTTAGTTTTAAAATGTCAGCTATATATGGGGCAGCTGGGTGGTTCAGTCAGTTAAGCGTCTGCAGTTCATGATCTCAGGGTCCTGGGATGGAACCCCCGCATCGGGCTCCCTGCTGAATGGGGAGTCTGCTTGTCCCTCTCCCTCTGCCCCTCCACCCACTCATTCTCTTTCTCTCTCAAATAAGTAAAAATTTTTTTAAAAGTCAGCTATAGATTGTCACAATAAAGTCTAGCCACCTCTGTTCCCTAGCAGTTACTCATTATCTCCTATGCCAAACCCCTTCCCACAGACTGGGTCTCAATCTTCCCTCTCTCTAGCCCAAGAAGAACCACTGTCCTAACTTCTGACACCAGAGATGTCTGTTTGTACTTTACATAAATGGAATTGGACTGTATATACTCTTTTGTGTCTAGCTTCTTTCACTAACATCAATCATTTTAAGAAGTGTTTTTTGATGTTATTTTCAATACATTCTTATGTAGAAAGCGTAAAATGTACAGAGAAGCATAAAGAAACAAAAATAACAAGCATAATTTTGCCATCTATAGAGAACCACTATTAAGACTTTTGGCTATTCTTGGGATGCCTGGGTGGCTCAGTTGGTTAAGTGGCTGCCTTCAGCTCAGGTCATGATCCCAGGGTCCTGGGATCGAGCCTGGCAGTGGGCTCCTTGCTCAGAGGGGCGTCTGCTTCTCCCTCTGCCTGCCACTCCCCCTGCTTGTGCCTGCTCTCTCTCTCTCTGACAAATAAATAAATAAAAACTTAAAAAAAAGACTTTGGCTATTCCTTCTAATCCTTTTTATATGAAATGTTTTAAAAATCTGTATCTTAGCTAGAATGTGCTAAAAATTTACATAGCTAAGAAGTGCTGAGTATTCAACTTTGTATTCTACCTGATTTTGGCTTAATATTGTATTTTAGCATTTTTTTTCATTAATGACTCTTCATAAATATCTTTTTTTTTTAAGATTTTGTTTATTTACTTGAGAGAGAGAATGAGATAGAGAGAGAGAGCATGAGAAGGGGGAGGGTCAGAGGGAGAAGCAGACTCCCTGCTGAGCAGGGAGCCCGATGCCGGACTCGATCCCGGGACTCCAGGATCATGACCTGAGCCGAAGGCAGTGGCTTAACCAACTGAGCCACCCAGGCGCCCTATAAATATCATTTTTAAAGACTAGGTATTCTTTTTTTTTTTTAAAGATTTTATTTACTTATTTGAGAGAGAGAATGAGATAGAGAGAGCATGAGAGGGGGGAGGGTCAGAGGGAGAAGCAGGCTCCCCGCTGAGCAGGGAGCCCGATGCGGGACTCGATCCAGGGACTCCAGGATCATGACCTGAGCCGAAGGCAGTCGCTTAACCAACTGAGCCACCCAGGCGCCCAAGACTAGGTATTCTTATTCCATAAGTGAACCATCATGTACTTACTCAGTCTCCTGAGGGAATCTTCAGATTGTTTTTAATTGCCAACCAATGAATGTGGCAGTTGACATTTTAATACATGGTTCTTTTCCTGCACTTCTGACTATAGGTGGGTATCTAGATGTAAAGTTACTTGCCAAACCATCTGAATGCTCTAGATGTACTTGATAAATATTTTCCAAAATATTTTCAGGAATACTGTATCAGCTTATACTTCTATTTTTTTTTTTTTAAAGATTTTATTTATTTATTTGAGACAGAGAGAATGAGAGAGAGCACATGAGAGGGGGGAGGGTCAGAGGGAGAAGCAGACTCCCTGCTGAGCAGGGATCCCGATGCGGGACTCGATCCAGGGACTCCAGGATCATGACCTGAGCCGAAGGCAGTCGCTTAACCAACTGAGCCACCCAGGCGCCCAGCTTATACTTCTAGAAGCAACATATGAAAGCGCCTTTTCTGTGCATCCTTATTAATAGTGCTTCTTATATCACTAAGAAAGGTTTCTGGCTTAATGGGAAAACAAAATTGAATCCATTCAACCTTCAAGTGAGGTTGAATATTTTCTCACCTGTTCACTTGCCATTTGTGTTTTTTTTCTGTTGCAGAATCAATACATTTCCTTTGTCCCATGGTATGATTTGTTAACCATGATTAGTGTATTTGTATTATTTCTTACTACTTCATCTTAGAAAGGAGGGGGTTGCTGTCTCTACTCAGAGACTGAGGGAAAGGGTCTGACATAGGAGACAATAAGTAACTTCTAGGGAAGGGAGGTGGCTAGACTTCATAGTGACGATCCATAGCCGACGTTGAAATACTAAGGCTGGTAGTAACAAGTGATTCTAAGATGGGGCATTCAGAAATCCTAAGATACCCAAAAGAAGTGAATCAGAGGAAGTGAACACCATTTTAAACCAAAGATTTACTCTATAGTGATATAACCTACATCTTGGAAGGTATCATTTCTAAAGGCATTTATTGCTATTTAGAGTATTAAGCTGCTAGCACCTGTCAGTGTGTTCTTTCTCTCATGTCAGGTAAGCTTGGCTGCTATTATTCTTTAAGCCTGTTACTAATTGAGGTGTCCTCCATATATTATACGTTGGGGGACACACAGAGCCTGCTTTTGCACTTCAACTTCATATACCAGAAATTTGACACGTAGCACGCTGATTGATTAAAGGAGGTTAAAGTAGGTTCTCATTCAGATTTTATTTTTTGCCCCTGGAACTCATTCATGTTTGTTTTGATGATTCTGTACAGAGAATTCTAACTTGAAATGACTGGTTTTGAACTCCTCGCTTAAACAATTGGAATAGAAAAATTCTACAGTTATATGCAAAGGTAAATTTGTCCTGTGTTCTTTTTGATGCCAAATTAATTTTTAAAATGTTTTATTGCAAATTTTCTTCTTTTGCTTAATATCTGTATTATCTCATCCAGAAATGTATGTAGTTTCTTAATCCTTATTTGTATTTTAGACATTGGAAAGAGGGCTATATGGGTTTCAAAATTCAAGTCATAAATCTCTACCCTCTACTTCAGGCTATAAAAGAAATTTGAAATCCAATGTTTAATAAATTGGCGCTCTTAGGTTGGGTTACCTATTACTTCCAGGGTATTTGCATTAGAGAATCTAAAGAATGTTAGATTCTTTAGATTCTAAACTAAAATTCAGAATTATATCTTCCTTTCCCCCCCTCTCTTTCTGTCCTTTCTCTTTTCTTTCCCTCTTTCCCTCTTTCTCTCTCTCCTCCATCCCTCTGTCCCTTCCTCCCTTCTTCCCTCCCTCCCTTTCTTCTTTCTTCCTTCTTTCCTTCCTTCTTTCCTTCCTTCCCATACATACTTACTATGTGCCAGTTACTGTTCTGGCGGCTAGGGATAAAGCAGTCAATAAAACCAATGGCACCTGGGTAGCTCACTAGGTTAAGCATTCCCCCCTTAGTTTTGCCTCAGGTCATGATCTCAGGGTCATGGAATTAAGCCCCACATTGGGCTCTGCACTCAGTGGGGAGTCTGCTTCAAGATTCTTTCAAGCTTCTTTCCCTCTGCACCACCCCCCCCCCAACTTGGGCCCCCTCTCTCTCTCAAATAAATAAATAAATCTTAAAAAACAAAACAAAACAAAACAATATAACAGGGGCACCTGGGTGGCGCAGTTGGTTAAGCGTCTGCCTTCGGCTCAGGTCATGATCTCAGGGTCCTGGCATCGAGCCCCACGTTGGGCTTCCTGCTCAGCGGACAGTCTGCTTCTCCCTCTCCCTCTACCCCTTACCCCCGCTAGTGCTCTCTCTCTCTCTCAAATAAATAAATAAAAATCTTTTTTTTTTAAAGAAACTGCTAAAAAAAAAAACAAACAAAAATAAAAACAAAGTACATGCCCCCATGGAACTTTCTTTCTAAAATCAGGTTGATTGAAGTATCATTTATATGCAGTAAAATCTGCCACTTTCAGGTGTACAGTTCTATGATTTTGACAAACCTATACAATTATGTAACTACCACCACAATCAAGTTATATTTTCCATCATCAAAATCAAAAGCCCCTATATACTCATACCCTCTCCCCACCCCCAGCCATTGGTAAACACTGATCTGTTTTCTGTCTCTACAGTTTAGCTTCTTCCTGGATACCATATAAATGCAACCATTTAGTGGGTAACATTTTGTGTTTGGTTTTTTTCACTTAGCATAATGTTTTGAGATTCACCCACGTTATTGCGTGTATCAGGAATTTGTCCTTCTTATTCCTGAGTAGGATTCCATTTCAGGGATGTACCACAATGTGTTTATCTGTTTGCCATTTGATGGTCATTTATGTTGTTTCCAGTTTGGGGTCGTTATGAATAAAGATGCTGTCAACACCACTGACAGGTCATTTTGTGTGGACATATGTTGTAGTTTCTTTTGGGTAAGCACCTAAGAATGGGACTGCTGGTCCTATGTTAAGTATTTGTTTAACTTTGTAAGAAAGTGCCAAACTATTTTCTGAGTCAGCCAAACGATTTTGCATTCCCACCAGCAATGACTGAGTGCTCCAGCTGCTCCTATTTCCCACCAGTGCCCTTGCCAGCAGAAATTTCTTTGTTTTTTTAATTTTACTTTAACCACTCTAACAGGTGTGTGGGATTAAATAGTATTGGAAAGCACCAGTCTTTTGCTCAGTTAATCAGTGTTGGTATTTTTCAGTCTCCCACACTTCCTCTTAGATTGAAAGAGACCAAATCAGTCCATCAGATTATGACAAATAGAGGAGCCCAATCATCCTGACTGGTGGTTCTCACTGTGGGTTCTCTCCTGTGGAGTTTAGGCAGAGCTTTGCTGTTCAGATACACATAGGGGTATGCTCTGTTTTAGGAGGGCATACTCATGCATTGAGCTGGAGAGGCAGGTGAGAGAAGCTTCTCATTAGTATGCTTCTGATAAGAACCAAAGGGCCTGAGGAATCCCTGAGAAAAGCTTTGTTCCAGGATGACTAATTAAGATGCGTTGCTGATGAGGAGACCAGAAACCAGGAGGCAGATTTGGGGGGTACACAGTAATTCAGCCCTGAGCTAACAGAGGTCCGAAGTAGGTTGTAGTCTTGGTAAAGTATGAACAAAACAAAACAAAACAAAACCCACCAAAAAAGGAATGATTATGAATACGACAAAAGGATAAGCTAAATTCGTAGCTGACAATTGGTGTGAGGGCATATAAATGAGTTGATGTGCTTGATGTTTTACATTTAAATGATGAGGAGAAGGATCCCAATAGCAAAATGAAACCACATTTCACAAAGTCCCCGTCTTGCTAAATCCAATGGTCAGGCAGTTCTCCAGATGCATTTCACTGACTTACTACAAAAATAGACATAGATCAATTGACATACCAGATGTCCCTTTGTTCTTTTCTTAACCTTGGGATGCCACTCCCTGTTGGGTCTTCCGTAACACCGCCTGCTCCTTCAGTTCTCCTTTGTTGGTTCCTCCTCATTGCCTCCACGTCTGAATATTTACATCTTGACCTGCACTTTTTCCTTGGACCTGACTCGCATATCTACCTACCTACTGAACACCTCTGTTCTGCTGTCTAACAGGCACCTCAAACTTCACATAGCCACAGCCAGACTCCTGGTCTTTATAATCCCCAACCCATGTCTCCTGCTCTTGTCCTTTTTTATTCCAAATGCTCAGGCCCCAAATCATGAGATCAGCCTTGACTTCTCTTCTTCTCATATCTACATCATATTCACCAGCATATGCTTTTGGCTTTCCCTTTAAAATATGCCCAGAGGGGCGCCTGGGTGGCTCAGTTGTTAAGCGTCTGCCTTCGGCTCAGGTCATGATCTCAGGGTCTTGGGATCGAGCCCCGCATCGGGCTCCCTGCTCGGCGGGAAGCCTGCTTCTCCCTCTCCCACTCCCCCTGCTTGTGTTCCCTCTCTCGCTGTGCCTCTCTCTGTCAAATAAATAAATAAAATCTTAAAAAATAAAATAAAATAAAATAAAATAAAATAAAATAAAATAAAATATGCCCAGAACCTGACCATTTCTGTCTGCTTCTACTGCTACCATCATGGGCTGAGTCACCTGCTCCAGAAGCCTTATTTTCCTCACCTGTAAAAAGGGGATAATAATACATAATAATAATAATAATAATAATAATAATAACTTTTTCATAGAATTGTGTGAAGAATTGTGAGATAACCCATGTAAAGTGGTACAACATCTTATACATAGTAAATAAGTTATTATTTCTATAACTTACAGAAAGTATTCCTTATCAAAAAAATACATAAAGCTACATTTCAGAAATAGTGTCCCTTTTCCATAGCCTCAAAATCGAATCTATTAGTTGCTCCTTTAAGGATATGACTGTTTATCCTTAATTGTGGTTTGAGGGGATGTTGCACAACATACTTTATTTGTGCTGACCATTTAAGAAATTTCTAAGTTGTTATGAGGAGTCGAACATTTCTGAATAACCTAAAGCATGGCTTAAAAACGGGAATTTCTGGGCATTGCGAAGAGTTATCATGTTTCTGAATTGTTGAGCTGTTCTTTTGCTTTAGAATTGAATGAGAAATACTTTGGGTCGGCAGCCCATTCCTCTGATTTCGGAGACTAGGACAGGCAATTTTTCTTGTCTCCTTTGCTTCTAAAGTGAGGCCTCTAATCCTGACACTGGATGTTCCTTTATTAAAAACTGGAGAATTGTTTTGTTATCTGTTATTTGATAGAGAGACCTATATAGGGAGAACTTTTTTTTTTAATTAGCCATGGTTGTCAAGAAACAGAGGGTATAAATGCTCCTATTCAATCTTCTTGAAACTTTTCATTTCAGAAGACATGAGGTGAAGATTTTGGAAAGATATCCAACATAAATTTTCTGTCGGCTACTAAAGAAGTCTCTAAAAAAAATTATTTATTTATTTGAGAGGGAGAGAGAGTGGGGGGAGGGGCAGAGGGACAGGGAAAGAGAGAACCTCAAGCAGGCTCCGTGTTGACCACAGAGTCCCGCTCGGCAGATCTCAGGACTCTGAGATCCTGACCTGAACTGAAAGCAAGAATTAGACATTTAACCACCCGAGCCACCCAGGCACCCCAAGAAGTCTTTATTATTGACTCATTATTCCTAGGATATGAGTTGTTTTTGTGGTCATGATTTTTAAAAAAGAGGGGGAGGAGAAGAAGAAGAATAATGTTCACTAACCCACCTTTTTCTCGGTAATCCTTGTGAAAACCAACCACCCTTAGAAGAGGCTGATAGGAATGTGGATGGAAACTGGCTATGAAAGATCTTCACATCTAGCTGGAGATAACAGTGCGGGACTCTCAAATATTTGAGGGAACAAATCCTAGACCTATGTTGGTTTCTTGGAAGATTTTTTTGCGTGTGTCTTTTCTGGACTGGCTGTGATAATCGCTATCACTATATGGTTGCCGAAATTTACCAGCTGAGTGTTGGGAATGTACATTGAGAGGAGACTATGCCAGAACCAATTGTGCCTGGGTTCAGGGTCCAAATGAACAGTCACCATATTAGAGCTACGATTCAGATAAGAGCTCTGCCTTATTCCTGTTACATGTTTCTAAGGAAATCATAAAACTTTAAGCACGAGCACAGTTAATAATAGCTATGTTTGACAGAGAAAGACATGTATCATATGACCTCACTGATACGAGGAATTCTTAATCTCAGGAAACAAACGGAGGGTTGCTGGAGTGGTGGGGTTTGGGAGGGATGGGGTGACTGGGTGATAGACATTGGGGAGGGTATGTGCTATGGGGAGTGCTGTGAATTGTGCAAGACTGTTGAATCACAGACCTGTACCTCTGAAACAAATAATACATTATATGTTAATTAAAAAAAAAAGAGAGAAGATAGTAGGAAGGGAAAAATGAAGGGGGGGAATCGAAGGGGGAGACAAACCATGAGAGACTATGGACTCTGAGAAACAAACTGAGGGTTCTAGAGGGGAGGGGGTAGGGGGATGGGTTAGCCTGGTGATGGGTATTAAAGAGGGCATGTACTGAATGGAGCACTGGGTGTTATACGAAAACAGTGAATCATGGAACACTACATCAGAAACTAATGATGTAACGTATGGTGATTAACATAACATAATAAAAAAAAACTAAAAAAAATAGTAGCTATGATTGAAAAATATAATTAGAACAAGAATCAAAGAAATACAAAATACTTAAATATAATTAAAATTCTCTTCCTTCTTTCATAAGTCCTGGTTTTTCATTCATTCTTCATCTCTTCATTGAAAAAATACTTTAAAAATTTCTTTCTAAATCTCAATACTTCCCATGCCCCAAACTCTCGCATGTTTTGAAGTTTCAGGCTTTGAGAATTCTACCTGATCCTTGGGGCAAAATCCCTAACATTTTTCTTGCAATTTTCTGACTGTTGAGTATTAAAATTCTTGCCTATTTTTCCAGCCCTCCCTCAAGGCCTACTTCTAAGGTAATTTTTAGAGGTCTCATTCCCTCTCACGGAAATATCTGTTTTTCTTTGTTCCCATAGGGAAGTACAAGAGAGATTGTATCTGCCTATGAAGAGCTTTACAGTTGCCTGGATAAAACCTTATAGATAATGTCTAACTAATCAGGAAATATTTTCTCTCTTCTCTCAACCTCAGCCCCTGCTTTATTATTTCCCTAATGTACATTGAATAGTCTCTTCCCAGCCGCCTCTCTCAGAGGTGGGATACACAGAAAACACAGTGATAACAAATCCTCACCTTAAAAAGTATATTTAAGCACTACTGGGGGCACCTGGGTGGCACAGTTGGTTGAGCACCTGACTCTTGACTTTGGCTCAGGTCACGATCTCAGGGTCGTGGGATTGAGCCCCAACGTGGGGCTCTGTGCCGAGCATGGAGTCTGCTTGAGATACTTTCTCCCTCTGGCCCTCCCCCCATGCTCTCTCTCTCACTCTCTCAAATAAATAAATAAATAAATAAAATCTTTTTAAAAAAAGTATATTTAAACACTACTTTTTGTTAAACAGTAAGATTTGAAAACATATATAAGGGATATCACCATACTGGCCCATTTTATCACATGAAAGCAGATGCAGTATTGTAAATTTCACTTAGGTATTTATTACCTTTCTCCCCTCCAGGTTTGTCTGTTTTTGTTAGCTTCTGTATTTTCACCACCTAGAACAGTACCTGACACAGGAAAGACGTTAAAAGATTTGAGTGAGTAAATTAATGTCTTTTCCTTCCTTTGTACCTCCTAAAGATATGAATGGTCATACCATATTGCAATATGTTTAAAAGATGGGTTTGAATGAGAGGTAAGAATTTCCAAATAAAAGGCTTGCAGACTTTACTATTACTCACAAAAAGATATAATTATGTGGTAGATATATATCTTATGTTCTGAGAATTCTGCATGGGAAAATTTAATAAGGTATATTTATTTTATATGTCATACAAATACAACATTTTGTCACAAAAAAGAAATTTGTGGGCGCCTGGGGGGCTTAGTCAGTTAAACATCAGACTCTTGGTTTTGGCTCAGGTCATGATCTCATGGTTGTAGGATCAAGCCCCATGGGATTGGGCTCTGTGCTCAGCTTGGAGTCTGCTTTAGTTTCTCTCTCCCTCTCCCTCCTGCTCTCTCCCTCTCAAATAAATAAATAAAATCTTAAAAAAAAATTTTTTTTTGCAAGAGTTAGAAGTTCTGGTTTTTAGGTCCAGTTCTTTCCTTATGTCTAGGACCATGAGCAAATTTACTTTTATCCTTCTGGACTTAGATCCATTAACAGTGTCTACCAGACTGCATTAAATATCTCCATTGTCTTCACTTTGGCTTGTTCTCACTGCCCCCTCATCATACATCTATGTCTCTCCCCACCTACCACATCATCTTGAACATATCTACTTATGTATGTTTTTCCCACTAGATTTAAGAAAAATGGACTCTACTTCATAAAAAGAATAACTATTATTTTTTAGTATTATTAAGTGTCCTATCTACCTAATTGAATATTTTTAAGAAAACCATTCAATAGGCATATCTAACTCCATTTTGTAGAAAAGGAAATTTAGAACTTTGAAAACTTAATCAACATGCCCTAGATCTGTAAACATCTGGGATTCCAACTTCTACTCTGACCCCAAAGTCTCTGTTCTTAATCACCTTACACTAGACCTGACTGCCTCTCTAAAAGATGACCACCATGTGCTGAATTCCTGCCAAGTGCAAAATACCAATATAGTGATTGTAATCCTGAGAACAGCCTTGCATAGTAGGTATGATTATCCTCAACCTACATCCTATAGATCAAATAACTGATGCTCAGAGTTGAGAAATAGTCTCCTCCTCAACCATGCAACTAGTACATTCTGAGTAGTCTAACACTTCTTTCTGCAAATTATCATAAGGTTAGTTGATATTTATACTTTTCTTCATCCTCTACCCACTCATGTTCCCTTTGCCTTTAGCCAGCACCTTAGCTGGTTGGAATTCTTTGTATGGTTGAATGATTTTTTTATTTGGTTGAGTTTTTTTTTTTACCATTGTTCCTAGGGGGCCTGAGCCCTTAGTGGTCTTATCTCTATTGAGTTGTTCTAGTCTTCCACAAAATTTGTCACTGAATATGAAAATCCTGATAGTTGCTCTCTGCCTCCCAGTGATTGGTAGGGGCTGAGTTGAGTTGATGTGCTCCAGGAAGGAGACCGCATTTGTAAAAATACCTTAACTTAGAGTTATTCCACATGTGATTACATTTATACTTAATAGTCATTCTCCAGGACCCAGGTATCTCCTATACAAGCCAGGCAAGTGAATCAAGTGAGGGTGTCATAGAGTCATGCTCCAACCCCTACATTTTCCAAGCCTTTGATGGTGAGTGGAACTGATCGCTGTAATTTCCTTAGGGGTATGCTATTGTTTTCTGTTGTTATTTCCCAAGGAAGAGGCAGTCAGAGGGGTTTCCTCTTAGTTTAGTCTTTTCTACCATAATATCCCTTACTCCGTGGTGGGAGGATGTGATACAACTCTTTGAACTAGGTACTTGGGACCTGGAGAAACCATCACAGTTTGAGTTTGCAGACTATTTGAGACCGAACCAGGTCAAGACTTCCTTTTCATCTGCCTCTTCGACCTCTTGGACGGATGGACCAGAGAGGGATTCTGGTTACATAGTGATTGGGGTCAGCTCAGATCCAGCCTAATAATGGGTTCCAATTTCCCAGGGCTTAGTCACCCTGGTAAAGGACAACATGCTTCTTTGTTGAAGATAGTGCATAATTATGGCAGTGATAAAAGGTATTGCTCAAGGGAACTCTATCACCTCTTCATTGAAGGGACTCCTTATCTATAACTGGCTCAGATCTGGGAGCTGGATGTGAGACCATGACTCTTACTTGTAGAAGCTCAAGTTAGGTTCGCTAGTCCTAAAGGCTTGGTGTTTTTTTTTTTTAAACACACAAATATAAATGTGTAGATATATCTTTCCTGCAAAATATCTTGCTGATTGCATATAGATCTGTTTTTTTTTAATTTATTTAAATAGTATTATGCTAGTGATCTTTTTTCCTTACATATAAAACTCAATATTCCATATTCCATCTCACTGTAGCATGACATTCATAACAAAAACATAACAGATTTCAGTCATCTGTTCCCCCAGTATTGGACATCTTTAATGCTTTTCACTTTCTGCTCTGTAGAGGTGTCCCTGCATGCAAGCCCCATGTCTGTGGGCCTGTGTGGAAGCTCCTGTAGGACTATACCCAGGAGTAGGATTGCCTGTTCATGGGGTCTGCTGAGTACTACTGTGTGCTCTCCTGAATGGCTAGAACAGTACATTCCCACCTGTGATGCATAATCATTCCTGTTTCCCCCTGTTTTTACTAAAACTCAACATTTTTTGATTACCTGATTTTTGTCTATCTGATGTTTAGTTTATCTGTCTAAATTTACCTAGCGCTTGATCTCATTTAGTTTGCATGTCCACAAGGAATAATAGGATTTGTCTTCTATATACTTGTTAGCCTCTTGAATTTCTCCTTCGGTAAATTGCTTCATATCCTTTGTCGGTTATTTTGTTTCCTGTCTTGTTGATTTGTACAGATTCCTTCTCTATTCTAGACATAAATCCCTTTTAGGCTTTAGGTATCGTAGATATTTTCTCCCATTCTATCACCAATGAGTTTATCTCCTCTATGGTACTCACTGTTGGAAAGAAATCCTCAGTTTTAATATAAGTTAATCTATCCATTTTTTAAATTTTATCTTATGACTTACAATATGTGGGTCTCATTTAAAATATTTTTTTCTGACTTTAAGTCTGCAAAAATATTCTCCTATATTTTTTCTGTTCCCTTTATAGTTTTCCTTTCATAGTTATTTCTTTAAAACATGTGGAGCTAACCTTATGTCAGATGTACAGTAGGAATCTGTTTTTCTTCTTGTAAAAAGCCAATTTTACCAACATTGTCTACTAAATGATCCATCATTTCTGAACTGATTATATTTAAATATGTAAGAAGGTCTGTTCCTGAGCTTTCTATTCGGCTGCTGTGCTCTTTTTAAAAAGTCATTACCATGGCTTTGTAGTATGATTATCTCTTAGAGAGAAGTCCCTCACTTTGCTCTACTTTTTCAAAACTGCTTTAGATGGGCACAATCTTTTATTCTTTCATATATATTTTTTGAAATCAGTTTGTTGTATGGGGACTTGAGTGGCTCAGTCAGCTAAGCATCTGCCTTCAGCTCAGGTCATGATCCCAGGGTCCTGGGATTGAGTCCCACGTTGGGCTCCCTGCTCAGTGAAGAGTCTGCTTCTCCCTCTCCCTCCGCCTCCCCGTCCCCCCCACTTGTGCGCTCTCTCTCTCTCTCTCAAATAAATAAAAATAAAATCTTAAAAAAAAAAGAGAGAAATCCGTTTGTTACATCCTTCAAGAATATCCAGCTGGAACTTTGATTGGAATTGCATTAGATCCATCCGTTTGAGGAGAAAGGACGTCTTAATAATGTTAAATTGGCTTATCTGTGATGTCCTTTAATAGAATTCTACATTTTTCTCCAGATAAAACTTCTTTTGCTCTTTTTATTGCTATATTATTTTCAATTACATTTCTCTTTGGTAGTAGCTCAGGTAAAGGAATGCAAGTTGACCTCATTTCTGGCAACCTTACTAAATCTTGTCATTTCCTAGCGTCTATCTGTTGACTAGGTAGGATTTTTTGTTTTTTTAATGTGATATCACTTGCAAGCAATAACGGTTTCACCTCTTCCGTTCCAGTCCTCAAACCAGGGTTCCTTATCTTGATACCTTGGCTAAGGCCTTCGGTCCTGAACCTAATAGAAGCTATGATAGAGGTGTTGCTCCTGATCTTAACATGAAAGCATCCAAAGTTTCTCCATGAAGTAGGGTATATGTTAGAGGTTTCTGCAAGATGGTATTTTCTCACTTAAGGAAATGCTCTATATTCTTAGTTTTTTGAGATTTTTAAAAATAATAAGTAGGTGTTGAATGTTTAAGATGCGTCTATTTTGCCTCTGCTCCATAACCTTACATCGCATTCCTCCCACATATTTCATCCATCTGTTCCACCAGGAACAGACACCTGGGCTGACTGACTCCACAACACCAAGAACAGTTCGCTGTGGTACATCCTTGAGCAGGTCCGCCAGGCGCCTGCCTGTGTGCGAGTTTTTCCGAAAGAACATTGTAAATAATCTACGTCTTTCTGTTTGCTCTTGCCATATCTTATCTCTATCTTCCCTCAGGGGGAATAGCTATCCTGAACTTTATGTTCATGCTTCCCCTGCTTTGCCTGTCTTTGTGGGATGTGGTCTTATGCATTCCTTAAAAAAAAAAAAAAAAGACAAAAAACATTAACTTTTGTTTTGTTAATATTTTGTTGCCTTTTTACTGTATTTTGTGATTTTCTAAATATGTCTTTGGTTCTTTTATTCGTTTTTCTTTCATTTGTACTCACTTTTCTCCCTCCCAGCTTCTTGAATTTGAGATATTCCATTTTTGATAAGTGAGTTTAAGCTGTTTTCATTTATTGTAATTATGGTTGGGTTATGTCTTATTTTTGTGATGGTTTGGAAAACAATGTAGCTTTATCATGTAAAGTTACACATTTATAGAACCTATTCTAGCCATTTCACTCCTACTTGTATGCACATAAGAAACTTCAGTAGCTATGAATCTGGGGAGAAAACAAAAAGCATTACTAGAACCTTGGGTTATAATAGCAAATAATTTGTAAACAAATCAAATGTTCATCTGCTAGACAATGGATAAATAAACTGTGATATGTTTTCACAATAGATTAGTACATTACACTAGAAATGAATCAAGTACAACTGCATGTAACAATATGAATGAATTTGAAGAATATAGTGTTGAATTAACACTTCAAAGCCAGAGACAACACATATTATAGTGCCCTTTGTATAAAGTTCAAAAATAACTAAAATTACATAGCATAATATTTATGCATCTCTATGCTTTTAGTTCACATATATTAATGTAAGACAGGCAAAGCAAGGGAAGCATGAACATAAAGTTCAGGATAGCTATTCCCCCTGAGGGAAGATAGAGATAAGATATGGCAAGAGCAAAAAGAAAGACGTAGATTATTTACAATGTTCTAATTTGTGGGTGATGGTTCATGGGTATTCATTATATTTTTAAAAATGTATATATATATACACATATATACATATATGTATGTATGTATACACACACTTATATATATACATATATACACATACATATATACACATTTATATATATGCATATATATATATATATATACACACACACACACATTTTAAAAAACTGAAGAGGGTCATGTAGAGTGATGAGAATATATCATGATTAATCCAATTAAAGATGCCTGAGGTCTTAAAAGAAAACAACAAAGAGGACCCCCTTCCCTGGACAAATAAATCTCTAACAATCCTTGATTCAAATGTTAAGTAAAACCAAGGCAGTGGGAAGTAGTAGGATGTAGGAGTATAAGCAGAAAAAGATAAAAGTACCTTGTTCAAGGGAAACAAATGGATCTTGATAAGAAAATTGAACAGGGAAAAATAAACATAAACACAAATATACATCTTAGAAAATAAGGGGTGCTCCCTGGAGAGACAAAAAATGTGTAAATTTCTGAACAAGAAGTTTGAACTATCTAGTAAAAAGCATAAAAGAAAAAAAAAGAAAGAAAAAGTATGGCCAATAGAAAGTATGAAATATGACCACAGAAAAAGTTCTAGCACAATAAAGTACAATATATTTAAAAGACCCAAACTTATTGATCTAAGCCCACAGATTTTGTGGCAAATAAGCATACAGAAAAGTTGAAAGGAGTGAATGGAAAGAGATATACCCGGAAAACATGAACTTAAAGGAAGCTGAGATAAGAATTTTAGGTTAAGACAGAATTTAGGACAACAGACGTCCTAAAGGTCAGAGAGGCATTAATATGGAGAAAAAGGAAACTTAGATCAAGATGTGACAACTATACATGCATCAATCAAATTAGTGTCAAGATATATGAAGGAACAATGGATCAGTTTTGGAGAAGTGCTTACAACTTACGGTCTCGTTATTTGCCCAGGAAGCTAATGGCATTGCCCTTAGCTGGTTGGTGTACTGGGGGAGGGGACAAAGGCTCAGCTCCTAGCTTTTGCCCTTCCAAGTGCATTGAAAGAAGGAACGCCCCCACGCTCACTTTCCTCAGCCTGGAGAGCTTGAATGTGAGATCCCGTTTATTGTGTCCCCAACTCCCATTACCCCATCTCTCAGGGGACTTCCCCCAGCCTCAGCCCAGCACTGCCCTTTCCCCAAAGCCGCCTCGCCTGGACTGTCATCTCCTGTCCCCCAGGAGTGTTGGAACAGGGCTGCAGGATAAATGATCTGGAGGCAGCTGGTCTGCCTATGCCTGCTGCCATTTGTCCCCATGGCAACTGGTTCCTCTGCTGTCCTCATGTGACAAGTGCTGTGGACCCTGGCTGGTAATGATCCAGCCAAGGATCGAAGGGCAGAGAGTAGAGGCCACAGGAAAGGTCTCAGCAGCCTGTCCCCTGGTCTCTTCTGCTCCAGCGCTAGGATCCTGCCCCTTTTGGCTTGCCTGGGGCTTCTCCAAGTCTTTCTGTTCTCATCTATCCTTTCTCTTTTCACAATGGCCTTTCGGGACTCAATCTGGGGTGGAGTGATGGCATTCAAACTAATTCATCGTCTTCTGAGGAACTAGAATTCCTTATGTGTCTTTGCTTCCTTACGGGTGGTAGCTGCTTAAGATATGTTTGTAGCAACATTGACCTGCCCCGTCTCACCTAACTCCCAAGTTCATGACGAGGAACAAGTATGTTTTAAAAACATAAATAGAAAAATATAATACGTGTACCTAAATTAGTATAATTTAGCACATAACTACTTAGTAAATAACCACTAAATAAATATTAATTCAGATGAGTGACACGAGTAGTTTGCATGCCGCAATTACAGTGTTATTTCTTCGTACTAGAGCTGTTACGCTTTGTTCAGAGAGAAAAAAGGATTACTTCAGGTGAATTTTGACCAAATCCTTGAACACACTTAGTTGTAGTTTGGGATTTGTCATTTCAAAAACATTTTAACTTCTCAATTTTGACCAAAATATGCCGATTGTGAGCGAGCTTTGTAAAATTGAATGCAGAAGTTTTGATCAAGAGGCAAAAACTGTCACCCTGTTTTAAAGAAAATTCACATGCCCTTCTTGGTGGTATTCTAGGAAGAAAAAGGAGAAGTGCTCTTTGCGAGTGAATTTTCCTTACCCTTGTTTTCTACCTCCTTTCAAGAGTGGATCAAGCCCTCATTTACTTGGCAAGCAAAATGTACTCCATAATTTCCAAATAAGGAGTAAAGTTTGCCACATACACATCTGAAACTTAAGACTTTGGATTTAGTCTCAGGTAAGAACAAAGAATGTCTGTGTCCTATGAATTCACCAGAAAACTCAGTTTTGAGTTAACCTAGTTAACTCATGTAACAAGTGCCATTCAGGGAGTCCCTGGGTGGCCCAGTCCATTAAGCATCTGACTCTTGGTTTTGGGTCAGGATCTTGAGATCAAGCCCTGCCTCGGGCTCTATGCACAGCTCAGAGTCTGCTTGATTTTCTCTCTCCCTCTCCCCCTCACCGCCCCCAATAAATAAATAAATAAATAAATCTTAAAAAAAAAAAAAGGTGCCATTCAGGTACCTGATACACGAGAACGTATCAGTTTGTTTGTTTGTTTATTTTAAAGATTTTATTTATTTATTTGACAGAGACAGGAGCACAAGCAGGGGGAGTGGGAGAGGGAGAAGCAGGCTTTCCGCTGAACAGGGAACTCGATGTGGGGCTTGATCCCAGGACCCCAGGACCATGAGCCGAGCCGAAGGCAGATGCTTAACGACTGAGCCACCCAGGAGCCCCAAGAACATATCAGTTTAAATAAAATATTAACCATTTATCCTTTGTAAGATTTCAGTTCTAGCCCTTTTTCCAATTAGATCACTATAAATTAAATTATCGGGTCTGAATTACTGTAACTCTCTATAAAATTGCCTTTACTAATGTAACTTAATATTGCTGTCTTTGGCATTCTTGAAGGTTGATATGAGAAATGGTCCTGTGGAATTAGGGTTTCTGTAACCTTTTAGAAGTGTCTGTTGCAAGGGACTAAGAATCTAGCAAGAGCTACCATTCAGAGAGTACACTGTATGTTCTAGGTGCATGCTTTAGTGAATTTAATTCTCACTATAAACTTGCTAAGTGGATATTACAATCCTCCTTGTATAGATGAGGAAACAAAGGCCAACTTAAACAACTTGTCCGCAGCACACAGGATTCAAACCCAGGCCTGTTTGATCTTGAAGTCTGAGACCTTAACCTATGTTTTTGCAATATTATTATGCTTCTCAGTCTTCCTAAGGCAGGGATTCCAGGAATCAGTTATCCTTATAAATTGGCAAGAGATGATCTGCAGATGGAATGAGCTACACTCTAGAGCTAGGAGTTTGCTTGAGGTGGCAAGGTATGATTAGGATGATCTGTGGCACCTGTAAGCCTGCCTGGCAATTCCTAGAATGCTTTTGCTAGGAAGCTAGAAAAAGACTGGATTTTGCAACCAAGCATGCTGGGGACTCAACTATTCCTGACTCGGATGCTATAGGGAAACTTGATTTCATAGGTCAGATGTCTAGGACATTTAGATGACATGCAGGTGCAAGAGTTAACCTTTGATGTCAGAGCTTTCAATGAACCACAGGCTAAGAACTCCCAGGATAAGCCTTGTTATGTCCCAGTTTCTATTGACTTTAAGGAAACCTGGTATCAAATGAAACCCTCAATTCTAACATACCCTCAAATATTCTTATGTGCTTCCCACTCTTTAAGTTGGTAGGTTTCAAACTGTATTCTCGGTAGTACTTGGAGTTCTATAGGCCCTTGCAAAGGGTGCCCTGATGCTGGGAGAGAAGACAGAAAGGATGGAACTTAGGCCGGGCACCCCCACAGCTCAACTGGGGCAGCTCCCGGGACACAGACATAAAGAACAGGAGCTCAACTCCACTGTCTGGTGATTTGATTTTTTAATCAAAAAAAACCTTTTTTTTTAAATCAGTATCCTCATCTGTAAAATGGGACTAATAATCCTACCTTGTGGGTTTTCAGTAATGATTGAATGACTTAATATGTGCACAGCATTTATAACACTCCCTGACAAAGAATACACACTAATTGTTGGTTATTACTATTGCTTAATTATGTTTTTGCATATAATTTTGTAATAGAATAGTCAGACGGCTGAAACTAAATAAAAATTGAAAAGCACTTTCTCTATGATGGCTGAACTTCTTTATGTTTAAAATGTCTCTTTCTGTTTATTTAATTTTTATCTATGTTCTGTGTCATTTTTACAGTAAATGGGATTTAATTTATTCCCAACCTGCCACTTTTGAGCCAGCACACTGCCCTCCCTGAAAATGAAAAGCGTTATCCCTGACTTTTCCCAGTAAGAAACTTGGAAATTACCTTTATTTCTTGGCCAGATGATCTCATAAATGAGATCGTGACAACTTAAAATATTTTGCCGTCTTCTTTACAAATGAGGAAAAATAGAAGTAAAGGAGCTAGCTAACAGCAAAGGCAAAATAATGCCTATTGCTAGTCACTTCAATGTTTCTTACTTTCCTTGCTCTTCATTTCTACTCTTTTTTTTTTTTTTAAAGATTGCATTTCTTTATTTTTGGGGGAGAGGCAGAAGGAGAGGGGGAAAGAATCTCAAGCCAACTCTACGCTGAGCACAGAGCCTGAGGCCGGGCTCTCTCCCAGGACCCTGAGATCATGACCCAAGCGGAAATCCAGTCCGATGATTAACCAACTGAGCCACCCAGATGCCCCATTTCTACTTTTGAAACATTTTTAAAGTAATCTTTTGATGAGAAAAAAAAAAAAACCCACATTATTTTTATTGTATTTTCCCCCATTTTTAAGCTGTAAAATATATTATGTATATAAACTGGTATAAATAACATACATTTACTGTTTTAAAAGGAGAATGAAAAAAGCCTTATTATGTAGATATCTTCAATTTGCCCTTCACCTTGACCTCCTTGGTTCACTCTGCCCCACATGCTCTGTGCTCTAACTGACTTGCATGGCCTCAACCTAGTCTCCATTGCCTTACAATTTTCGGCTGGTGTTGGCCAATGGGATACTGCATTAAATTTTTCTATTCACTGCCCCTACCTTCTAAGTAATCCCATTAGTAAATTCCCCTCAAATTAATTCGAGTGTGTCATGTTTCCTTTAAGGACCCAACCAACTCTGTGTTCATCATTCTCTTGTTTTTTAAAAATGCAGTTTCACCATATATGTATGCTAAAACATATTGTTTAGTTTTGCCTTTTTAACTTCTGTAAATGCATTGATTTAAGGTCTCCCCCTACGACGTTCCATTTTTGCTCTGTGCTAATTCGGAAATCATACATTTGTCAAACAAAATTCAGCTGAGTACATTTAAAGGTCTAATTGGCTTTATTCAACAGTTTATGGATCAGGCAGCATACTTCTAGCAAGTAGATAGAAACTCCAAAGAGTTGCACAAAATTGAATAATTTTATAGGCAGAAATGGGGTGGGACAAGAAAGTTATTAGCAAAAAAAGAAAAGAAAAGGGAGGATTGTTACAGGCAAGGTCACTTTCCTTGGGGGAAAATGCAGGGGATCTTCTCAGGCAGACTATTTCACTAGGGCTCATAAGAAATTCCGATTGGTTGATTTAAAATTCCACTATTGGAAGAGGCTGAAAGTGCAATTAGGTTAGGAATTAAGTATTTTCTTAAATTATATTATATTTAAATTCAAATAATTAACATGATTAACATATCATTAGTTTCAGAGGTAGAGTTCAGTGATTCATCCATTGCATATAACACCCAGTGCTCATTACATCATGTGCCCTCCTTAGGTATTAAGTATTGATGGGACTTAACATATGTCCTCCAGTTTGAAAAAGTTTCTTTTTTATACATTCTATTTTTATATGTTTTGTAGCTTGTCTAGAAATTTTAACATTCATATTTAACTTAACAAATATCAACTTAGACCTTTACCTTCCTTTTAAACACCAGCATCGTAGAATGCTTATCCCCTGATTACCACTTTCCCAACTTCAATGCTATTTTTATCCAGTATTTTGGTTCTGTCCTATTTTTATACTTGCAAAAAGTAGACATTGTTGATATTATTATTTTATGTAATCAATGAGTCTCTAGATTTAGCTACCTATCATTTTCTTCACTCACCATTCCGTCTTCCATCTGAGATCTTTCTTGTGAAATTGAAGTTAGTTAGGTTCTAACAGGATACCCAGAGGCCAACAACAAGGAAGTCATGACCAGCTATTGGGAAAGACAGAGGCCTGTCCAGGCAGCACTCCCCGTGAAGCCAAATCAAAATAAACAAACCCAACATGGGGGGTGCCCAGACAGGAAATCCCTGATCAAATAAGGAAGCAAAGGCACAAAACCCTGCTTCCAAGAAATCCCCGCCCCAAGTAATGAACATTCTACTCCTTAGATAACAACGGTCAATAAAAGATAGAAACCCACACCCCAGGGCCACAACTCTCTTTCTTGAACTCACCCACTCTCACATCTCAAGAATGTACTTTGGACGTGGGAAACAAAGACAGAAGGAAATGTAGATAAAATTAAATGTCTTGGGATGCCTGGGTGGCTCAGTTGGTTAAAGTGTCTGCCTTCTGCTCGGGTCATAATCCTGGGCCCTGGGATTGAGTCCTGCATGAGGCTCCCTGCTCAGTGGGGAGTCTGCTTCTCCTTCTGCCCCTCCCCCTGCTTGTGCTCTCTCTCTCTCTCTCTCTCTCTCTCCCTCTGACAAATAAATAAATAAAATCTTTAAAAAAAATTAAATGTCCTTATAACCTGCAGCTCATTGACAAATACTTGAGATAGGCAGATTTTAACATTCCTCTGGGATGCTCTGAGTCTTCTTTAGCATATGAAAGTCCTTTTGCAACTTCCCTTATTTCCCCCAACCCCAAGGTATACAATCAGTTGCTCCTCACAACCCCCCGGGGGCAGCAGGAGGTGGCAGGAGGCGACAGGCTGCCTCTGCCGCAGCTCTTTCTGACCATGGTCCTGTCCCCAGGCTTTAATAAAACCACATTGTTTGCACCAAAGACATCTCAAGATGGCCATGGGCTCTGGACCCCAACAACACTACTCCAAAAAAACTACATCACTTTCACTTTAATGAAATCTCTCACTTGTATGCTGCGTCATGTCTGTCCCTGAATTCTTTCTCATGATGAGACTCAGAGCCTTTGGCAACACGTGGGGGACCAGCTGGGTCCAGGCCTCAGGGCCCGAGGTCTTTCCAGTTCACCTAGCAATAGGATCATTGTCCTTCTTCTGAAAGAACATACTTCAGAAGTTTTTAGTGAAGTTCTGTTATTAGTAAAGCCCATCTTTGCTTGTCTGTAAGTGTAATTATTTTCCCCTTGTTCTTGAAAGATAGTTTAACTGAGTATAAAAATTTTATAGCACTTTTAAGATGGAGGTAAATATCTTTTGGGAGGCTACTTTTGAATGTTTTTGGCATTCTTTGGTTTCAATACATTTTCAATAGATGTAGATTTCTTTTTATTTCTCTTGCTGGAAGTTCCCTGGACTCACTGAATCTGAGAATTGTTTTTCCCTATCAATTGCAAAGATTTCTTAGCCAATATCTCTTCAATTTTTTTTCTCTCTCGTACTATTGACTCATTCTGAAAAACTGATTTAATACCCTTTATATTTTCTCATCAATGACCTGAAACTTTCAAACTCTCTCTCTTGATTTCCATCCCAACATTTTCCAGTTGTGTTCAGGTAGTCTCTTCAGCCATGTCTAATCTGTAGTTCAGTCCATCCATTGAGTTCCTAACTTCAAATATTACCTTTTAAATTTTACATTTTCTATTTGGTTATTTTCAAATCTGCTTGGTCATTTTTCATAGCCTCTTATTTCTTCATCTTATTTTCAATTCCTTCTATTATTTCCTTAAAACATACTGAACATACTTATTTGATATCCTGTATTCAATAATGCCATTATTAGCAGACATTCTGTGTATTATTCTGACGTTTGTTATTCCTGCCGACTCTTGTGTATAGTAGCTTGGTTTTTCGATGCCCACTGGAAAGTTTTTTGTGGGAATTCCTTGATATCTGGATTTAAAGTGCATTCTCTGAGAGCATATATACCCTTAGTTCTGGGAAGAACCTCAGCATTCTACGAACCTAGAGATTTTTAACTAAGTTTTCAGTTTGGATTACTGGAAACACAGGTTATTTATTTGAATTTTAATTCTCAAACTCATGTAAGCATCAGTTTAGGGTAGGAATTTTCCGAAGAGACTGTTTCTTCTTTCTTTTCCTGTCCTTTCTCTTCTCTTCTCCCTTCCTTTCCCTTCATTTCTTTGTTTCTCTTTACCTTCTTTCTTTTCCTGTATCTTTAAACTCTTTCTAGCCCTCCTTCCTCCCTTTTTTACTTCCTTCTTTCTTTTTCCTTCCTGCTCCACAGCTACCGTTGGCAACTAGCCCTAGCACCTAGCTCTGCAAAATGTTTTTTGCCCCTACTTAGCCTCCCTTTCTGCTTTATGCAGGGGTTTTCAATCTGATTAATTTGAACCCCAGACTAGATGCCCTGGGCCACCAGGATTAGCAATATACTCTCAGCATAAATACCACCTTAACTCTGTTGCTTGGGGTCTCTAAGGACTGTTTACCTGTCCCACATGTCCAACCATTCATTTAAAAAGATAAAAAAAAAAAGATTTTATTTATTTATTTGAGAGAGAGCACGCATGAGCACAAGTCGGGGGGAACAGGGGATGTAGTTTAGAGGGAGAGGGTGAAGAAGGCTCCCCATTGAGCGGGGAGCCTGATGCAGGGCTTGATCCCATGACCCTGAAATCATGATCTGAGCTGAAGGCAGACGCTTAACTGACTGAGCCACCCAAGCGCCCCTAAAAAGATGTTTGTTATGTAATTTTAATGTAATTATTTTTCACCGGGATTTTTTTTCCTTCTATAATGTAAAAGGGACCAGAATATGCCACCCCCCAAATACACCTCTTTGGCATAAGGATTATCTTAGTATCTCATGGTTATTTTTAAGAAAAAGCAGAAACAGGTGAAGCTCTGAAAAACAAACACAAGTTACCTTTTTGTAAGAGAAATTTGCATTTATAAGGGAAATCTCCATTTGTAAGAGTGTCTTCCTCTCTGTACCAGGAAGAGAACAGATGATTAACAAGTCTAGAAAATCTTATGAATGAGAAGGCAGGGACTTAAAACTGCTTAACAACCATACCCTTGTTTATTGAACTTTTCCTGATAACCTCCCATTATTTGTTCACCGCTCACCTCCCACCCTCTAATCTTCTTTTGTCTCTAGCTGGAGATGGTATTTAAGGTGATGATGGCTTGGGACATTTGGGGGAGTTATTCAGTTTTTTCCTGTATACATGTGATTAAATTTCTGCTTGTTTTTCTCCTATTAATCTGTCTTTTACTACCAGAGTGTCTCAGCCAAGAACTAAAGAGGGCAGAGGGAAAATTATTCCTCCTCTTCTACAGTAGGTAATGTGCCATTTGGCCAGAAATGGAGGTGGAATAAATAATATGATATTTTTAAAACTTCAGTAAAAGCAATGAAATAAAGAAATGAAAATTTTGGGTTTAAATATTTAGATTTAAAAATTTTAAATAAGGTGCCTGCAGGGAGCCTGCTTCTCCCTTTCCCACTCCCCCTGCTTGTGCTCTCTCTCTCTTTCAAATAAATAAATAAGGCCTTTAAAAGATAAATAGATAAGTAAAAATTAAAATATAAAAATTTAAAATAAGTTTAACCATTTTTTTGCAGTGAACAAAGACTATGTCTTCAAAAACCCAATTTCATCTATCATAGAAGACCAAGCCGTATAATGTCAATTATTCAGAAAAGACAGTGGGTTTATACTTGCATGGAATTTCAAGGCCAGGACCTATATGGATAAAACATTGGGGAAAATTATTTCTCTTATGCAATTTTTCCAAAAATGCACTGAATTAATAACAAAACTCTCTGAAGTGAGCATTCCCACAGCCTGCCATGTTAATGGGTTTACTTCCTGCATTCTGTTTCCTTAAGCTTAATGACAATGTCTCTTAGAATGGAAGCTAAAACAAACAAAAATTATTAAATTGCAGATATAAATTCCCTATTGATAGTAATTCTTTTCTCTCTTTTTACCCCTTATTTGATGAGAAAAAGGCCTCCCAAGTTTTCAAGTTCAATGGTCTCTCAGCAAAAGGGCAAATGCTTACTAAGTACGATTTCCTACCTAACTAGGTGTGTCTAAGTTAGTGACACTAATGAATAATTTGCATATTTGGAAGAAAATTTGTTACCATCTTTGAAAAAACTCTGAAAAAGTTTCATTTCTCTTGCGTCTCTTGTATGTTGTTTTATAATTTCTCTTAAAAAGAGGATGTAGGACCCATCACAGTATTAAAATAGTGGATTTTAGTTGTACTAACAACTTTTGTGAGTCAGGCACTTTATATATATTTTTCTTACAACTCTGCAGGATAGATCTTATTATATTCAGAAAATGTGGATCCTAAAGGTTAAGTCATTTGCTCAAGATAACATGGCTATTAGGTAGTACACTTGGGATATGAACAATGTCATAACTTGTTCTATTTTTTATTCTCAAAATGCCACACCTTGCCTTTTGATTACAAATCACACTGTAATTCTATTTGTGTCTGTGATGTTTTGAGTAATGTCTGTGCTGCCAGTGACCAGGAAATTCCAGGAGGGTGGGGTTCGTGAATATTTGGCCTGCAGTTGTATTTCTGCTGTTTTAGGTAGTGCCGCACATGGGTGGGGGGCACTTTAACCTCTATTTGTTGAATGAATGAATAAATGAACTCATATTTATTGAGCACCTACTAGGTGCTTTGTGATAGACACTATGGCAAGCTTAAAGAACCTATGAAAAAAATCCTCGGACTTAGTTTACTGTATAGTAAGGAGAAAAAGAAATGCAATACGTAGCTGGACATTACACATACAGTTTTGGGAATTCAGACATTGTCTAGGAGAGAAATGGCTTTCAGATGGTGGGATTAGAGAAAATTTAGGGATGAAGCTTTGAGCTCAGTATGTCTGAAAGATGTATTTCAAAATCTGCTTTTGACAACGCTACTGTCAATTATCTAGGACGGCATTTGCATTAGGTGCAAGGTCAGTTTTTTCTTTAAATTGAGATATAACTGACATAGAACATTATATTAGTTTCAAGGGTACAATATAATAATTCGATATTTGTATATATTGCAAAAGGATCACCACAATAAGGTCTAGATAACATCCATCATTACACAGTTACCATGTTTTTTCTTGTGATGAGAACTTTTAAGATCGACTCTCTTAACAACATTCAAATATACAATATTAACTATAGTAACCATTTTGTATATTACATCCCCAGGACTTGTTTTCTTTCATCTTATCTTGTCATTTTTCCATGGTATTTAAGTCCTTTCATTGTGATATAACTGCACAGTGCATGAGTAATCTCCCAGAAAGAAAAAATTCAAGTGAGCAGGTGGAATCCTCACCTCACATAGTCTAATATAATTTTAACTTCGGATTTTTTAATGGAGTAAGTTTAGGAGTGTATCAGACTTGGAGGGATGTCTCTGCTCTTTTCTTGTGTCTCTAACTGTTCATTCTCAGAATCTTTTGTAAGCTCATCTTCTTCCTCTTCACTGTTTTATTCTTCTGTTACTATCATGGCCCATTACGATTTTCATTGTCCATGCTCTCTGGACAATTTACTTCCAATGTTTAATTTTCTAATTTGAAATCTGAGTTTTGGATGAATTTAAAAAAAACAAAGCATATACACCTTTAACATGATAATAATGATTAATAATAAAGAATATTGTCTAATATTAAAGTGAATACACTTCTAGACTTGAATTCCAGCTCTATCATTTGCAAGCATTGTGACTTGGGTAAATTAAGTTATTCAAACTCACTAAACATTAGATTTCTTAGCTGTAAAATGTGATAGCAGCATGCATGTCACATGACTGTTACAAAGATTAAGCTTAATGAACATAAAGAAGTTATTATACAGCACATAGCTTCAACGATGCCTTTTTACTGGCACCTCCCCAGTCAATAGCTCTAATTCAGGGCTCTCTGCTGAGCTTCCGGCACAGCTATCTGACTGCCAGTGGTATGCTCTGCCAGGTGCACAGGGACCAACCTCTCTGTGGCTCAACCTGCCTACGATCAAGCTTTTCCTACCTCAGTGGCATCCCTATGCGTCTCTTATTCAAACAGAAAACCTTTCCCTTACTCTCCCTAGGCAAACTGATAAACAGGTTCTGGAGCTTTTACCCAACTAGCTACGACTCATTAACCTCTCAAGCATATGACTTCTTCCTTCCATCTGTTGTGAATTCCGGCACCATTGACACAGTGTCCTCATCATACCACCCAGCCTTCTCTTGGGTGCATGGCTGTCAGCTTGTCTTTTCTAAGGCGCAACTCTAGATGTGTTGCTTCCTTGCTTAAAACCATTTGGAGGTCCTGATTGCAGCATGAGATAGAAGACCCCTCCCAGACTTGCCCTTCGCTTTCCTTCTAGGGTATTCTCCTCACCTCCCTCTCTCCCTGCATTCACAATGTGACCCTTCAGAGTGGAATGACTGCAGTTTCCTGAGTTAGCCACGCCCAGAATCATGGCTCAGGGTAATATCTGCCCTCAATGCCACCCTCCTCCTTCGTATTCCCACAGCCACCCCCACCCCACTTTCTCTGCCTGGCAGATACTTCCTTATCCTTCAAGGTATGGTTTAATCATCACCTCCTTTTGTGAACCTCTCTCCAAGGGTAGGCATGACATGGTGACCATGATGCCCTCAACACTTCAAGACACTGCTAGTACTTTACAGCCTTGTCCTCACTGCTAGACTGTGACCAGGTTTTTCATTCCTGTGTCCAATGGAATGCTTCCTGGAATAATGATATTTGTTAGATAGGTGCTTTTTCAAAAATGAAATAAAATCACTGAAAACTTCAATTCATATCGAAACTCTGATT
The DNA here is from genome assembly GCF_002201575.2 of Neomonachus schauinslandi. NCBI lineage: Eukaryota > Metazoa > Chordata > Mammalia > Carnivora > Phocidae > Neomonachus > Neomonachus schauinslandi. The sequence goes on along the minus strand of NC_058410.1, from coordinate 27,522,205 downwards.
GTGAAATAGATAGTAAATATTTATAGTTTCTCTGAATAGAAGGTTCTCCATTGCATGTGAAGATACAGTTATAACAGAACTTACTCTGTTTACACTGTATAAAATAAAATTTCCACTCTGCTTGTGAAGCTCTACAGTGTCTTTTATATGTCATTCTATAAATTTTTATTTAATTTATGCAATGGGCTAGACACTTGTGGGCTTTAAAAAAGTATTTGGTGAAGTATAAGTGAAAGAGATTAAAAGATTCAAACTTCCAGTTACAAAATAAATAAGCCACAGGGATTAAAAAAATTTTGTCATTTTCTACACTCTCAAAGATGATAAAGTCTAGACTAGATGTTATCACCATCAGGCCTGTCTAGAGGTCATATCTTCCTCCTGTACTAAATCACCAACTCTGAGTCCGCATTAAAATCATCCTCACACCTGACTGTTCTCCTCAGACAAAAGCCAGAGCCCAGAACACATCCTCTCTGCCTTGGGGTCAGCGATGATGTCCTTGCTCTGCTGCAGTGGGCCCTTCTCTCTCCAGGGTCTCCAGGGTCCCGGGGCTGAGAAGTCCCCCAGTGAAACATGTTTTCTTTCTGGACTAACACCCTTCCTTTCTGAACTCCACTGTATTCATTTCCTTTTGGTGTTCTAACAAGTTACTACAAACAGAGCAGCTTAAAACAACACAAATTTATTATAGTCCTGGAGGTCAGGAGTCTAAAATGGGTTTCAATGGGTTAAAAGCAGGGGGTACAGGTAGGCCCTGTTCCTTTCTGGGGGCTCTAGGGGAGAATTAGTTCCCTTGCTTTTTCAGCTTCTAGCAGCCACTCATAGTCCTTGGTGCATGGCCTTCTTCCTCCTTTTCAAAGCAAATGCAGGTGAATCCTTCTCACATTGTATTACTCGATCTCTTCTCCCTCCCTCTTCCACTTTTAAGGATTATGTCATGATTACATTGGCCCACCTGAATAATCCATACTAATCTCCCTATCTCTAGGTCCTTAACTTTGTCAACATCTGCAAAATCCCTTTTGCCATGTAACATATTCATGACATCAGGATGTGGACTTTTCTTAGTGGGGGAGGGGCCTTATGCTGCCTACCACGTCCCCCATTTTTCACCCAGATTGCATATAGCAGTCTGATCATTCTCCATCCTTTAACAACTCATTCATTATATTGATTGCTTTGGTTACAAAAATTAGTTAAAATATCGCTGTTCATGGTCTAATATAAAATATACACAGCCAAGCAAATAATCACAAAGCCATGTGAATGTGTTATATTAAAAGAATTTCAGAGTACCAAGGGATCAGCGAGAAAACCTTGTCAAGTTGCCCCTGAATGAGACAGGAAATTAGAAAGGTAGGGGAAGGTACCTTAGGGGAAGCTTCTTTAGACAGAATCTTGACGAAAATGTGTGGAATTTACCAGATAGATGAGAGAGGAGATGTTAGATAAAGAAGACAACATGTACAAAAGTGCTAGACTGTGAGAAAATGTGTATGGCTTGGGGAACTGAAATTCGTTTGGTATCCCTAGAGCAGCACCATCTAATCCAACTTTCTGCAAGGGCGGAGATGTTCTATTCTGTGATGTCCATCATGGCCACCACTGGCCACATGTGGCTCTTGACACTTGAGATGTAGCTAACTGATGGCAGGACTAAATTTTCTTTTTTTTTTTTTAAAGATTTTATTTATTTATTTGAGAGAGAGAGAATGAGAGAGAGAGAACACCTGAGAGGGGATAGGGTCAGAGGACGAAGCAGACTCCCTGCCGAGCAGGAAGCCCGATGTGGGACTCGATCCAGGGACTCCAGGATCATGACCTGAGCCGAAGGCAGTCGCCCAACCAACTGAGCCACCCAGGCGCCCCTAAATTTTCTATTTAATTTAATTTTACTTAACCTGAATTTAAAGAGTCACATGTGACTAGTAATTACCATATCATCAGCACAGCTGCAGAGCATAGGGTATCTCTCAGAGAATAATGGGAGGAGATGGGGCTGGGCAGTGAGTGGAGATTAGGTTACTGGAGTCCTTTTTTGCTACACAGGAAATTATAAGTTTATTCTTAGAGATGGGTTTTTTAAATTGTGTTCCATGGAGACCAGTGGTTCTGTGGAGGTCATCCAGAGCTGCTGCCAGGGTTGTAGGTAGACGTGGGGCAGATCCAGGAAGGCGGAGTGGGTACATGGAGGCTTGCTCCTCCTCCTCTTACCATCAACCCATCTTATGTGTCTCCCTCAGTTGAGCAGCTCCAGCTTTAACAGTTTAATATATTGGGATTCTGGGGTGATGGGGAGAGGGTGCCTGGGTGGCTCAGTCGGTTAAGCGTCTGCCTTTGGCTCAGGTCATGATCTCAGGGTCCTGGGATTGAGCCCTGTGTTGGGCTCCCTGCTCAGCGGGGAGTCTGCTTCTTCTTTCCCCTCTGCACCCCCACACTTGTGCACTCTCTCTGTCTCTCATATAAATAAATAAATAATCTTTAAAAAATATATTGGGATTTTGTATACAGTATGAGAGGGGTGACTGCTTTAAGGGATGGTGAGAAATGGGGTGACAGATTTGCATTTCTGATAGATCACTCTAGCTAGAGGCTGGATTTTGAATGTAAGGAAGGGACTAAAGGCAGAGAGAAGAATAAAGGGTTGGCCTTAATAGTCCAGACAAGAGATGGTGCTGCCTGAACAAAGCAGTTGCTAAAGCAGCAGTGGAGAGCAGAGGCAGATCTCTAGGGGACTCAAGAAGGAGAGTAGACAGACTACTGTGAACAACGGTGTATTGGGAATAAGAAAGAGAAAAAAGTCTCTGAACTGCTAGTTTTCTGCTACAAGAGTATGAGTGAATAGATGGGACCAGGGAATATAGGAAGAGAAAAAAAAAAAAAGAAAATGATGATAATCCAGGACCCCATCCATTGACACCTTGAAGTACTCACTATCTAGGGACATTTTTATGATGGCTAATCAATTGAGAGCCTGAGCTAGGTGGGCTACTGGTTACAGACTGATCATTCACAGGCTAAGCTGGAGTGTGGACAGCACCCTGCTGTGGGAGGGAAGGGCAGAAATGGCTCTGGGACATACTGTGGATGCTTCAGAGGGACTGACATCCTTCAGATCAGCCCTACGCAAGAGAGGTGTTTTCCAGGTGCCCTGTGGACCTTCAACACAGAAATTCAATTGAGAGACCTAGGTGGGGTTCAGTAGTGTACATTTTCAACAATTCACCAGGTGATTTTTATGCACTTTGGAAACCCACATCTCTAGACTTCCTGCCCTTAGAACAAGATAGAAACTCAGATCAGGGTAGGGATTTTGAGAATCAAGTACCAGGAGACTTTTGAGCACCTGGCAGTCCTCGACCTGATAGGCAATCTCGTATTCACTGGGGAAGCGTCCGCCGGGCCTGTTGTGGACCCAAGGGAGCAGAACAGGAGCGCGCGCCCACAGTGCGAAGTGGAGTAGAGACAGTGCTCTTGACCTACGAGTGGAACTAATTCCTTTTTCCAAGTAAGCACACGTGAAGCACTGGAGGAAAATGAACTTTCCAGCGAACAAGAAATCCTGCATGAGCTGGAGGGAACTGCCAAGGAAGTATGTATCCTTACTGCTAACGTGACCTCCTCTGCAGGTGCAGCTGGTGAGGCCTGGATGAAGGCAGTTACAAGTGTAGATGAGGAAGCTGAGACCCACACTATAGGTCTGTTCTCACATGTTGTCCAAGGTAACAGGGCTGCTTAGTGGAATTCTAACCCAGGTCTGTTTAACTTCAAAATTTGAACTTCTGCTCTTGTACTTCCATGTGATGATGAAATTCAGAGTTCTGATGGTTTTGGAAATAATCGGGACATTCTCTGGTTTTGAACTTCATTGTTTTGTTTGTTCTTGGCAAAGCTTCCACTCATGTAACTCAGGAAGCGTCTATGGCCAAGTTCAGAGTAATGTTTTCAAATGGGATGGGCAGGAGGCTTATTTATTACTGAAATAGAATGGAGTACAGATACACTTTGCTTAAATTACTTTTATTAGTTTTTCTCACAATACTGTTGGAAATCATTTATTAATAAAATTCTTTTTAAAAAAGATTTTTATTTAAATTCAACTTACTTAACATACAGTGTTAGTTTCGGGGGTAGAATTTAGTGATTCATCAGTTGCATATAACACCCAGTATTCATTACATCAAGTGCCCTCCTTAGTGCCCATCACCCAGTTACCCTATCCCCCGCCCACCTCCCCTCCAGCAACCCTTGGTTTGTTTCCTAGAGTTAAGAGTATTAATTTAATTCTTGTGTAAAAGGAAGAGATGGGCAAAAAGGAATTCAGCCCCAAGAAGTCAAGTCTGTTCTCTTTCCCAAACATTTCATAAATTAAAATTCTCAGATATAAAGCTGCTATTACAGGTTTGCAATGTGGCTTGGGCAATCTTAAAAGAAAGGAAAGTCTTGTGTTTCAAATGATGAGAGGCAAGGATTTTTCAGTTCTATGAAAATAATTGACCACTTCCCCGAAAAAGTTTTAAGATTTCTCCAGAGACAAGGTGAATCATAAAGTTGCCTGAATATACTTTAGTTTTGAATAAGCATATAGCTCAAGGCAAAGTGGTGGTTTTACTAACATGAAAAAAGAAGAAGTTGTCAAAAATGAGGTTTATCATTTTGTGCTGCAAATGATACCTTCAAAAGGTGAAGACAGCCTGCAGAATGGAGAAAATATTTGTAAGTCATATAGCTGATAAAAGACTTTATCCAGAATATACAAAGAACTCTAATAACTTAACAATAAAAAGACAACCCAATTTAAAAAGATCAAACGATTTGAATAAGTATTTCTAAAGAAGACATACCAATGACTAAGAAACACATGAAAAGATGCTCAACATTATTAATCATTAGGGAAATAATAAAACCACATCTACTAGGATGGCTTTTAAAAAAAGACAATAACAAGATGTGGGGAAATTGGAAACTTCATACATTACTGGTGGGATTTTAAAATGATGTAGCCACTTTGGAAAACAGTTTGGCAGTTTCTCATGAAGTTAAACATAGACTTACCATATTATCCAGAAATTCCACTCTTAGCTATGTACATCTAGGAGAAATGGAAACATATGTCCACATAAATATTTGTATATTGGTGATCGAAGCTATTTATAATAGCCCAAATTGGAAACAGCCAAAATATTTATCAACTGATAGATGAATGAATAAATAAAATGTGGTGTGTCTATACAGTGGAATAGTATCTGGAAACAAACAGAATACAGTACTGGGTACATGCCACAGTGTGGATAAACCTTAAAATCATGTTAAACAAAAGAAACTGGTCACTAAGGACTACCTATTATACGATATCATTTCTAGGAATACCTCATTTTATTGCACTTTGCTTTATTGAGCTTTGCAGATATTAAGTCTTTTACAAATTGAAAGTTTATGGCAGCTCTGCATTAAGCAAGTCTATTGGTGCCATTTTTTTCAACAACATTTGCTCACTTTGTGTCTCTGTGTCATATTTTGGTAACTCTTGCAATATTTCAAACTTTTGCATTATTTTTATATTTGTGATGGTTATCTGTGATCAGTGATCTTTGGTGTTGCTATTGTAATTGTCTGGGGATGGCACTAACCATGCCCATGATCACAAACTTAATTGATAAGTTGTGTGTGTTCTTACCGCTGTGCCAACTGGCTATACCTCTGTCTCTCCCTCTCCTTGGGCCTCCCTATTCCTGAGACACAACAATATTGAAGTTAGGCCAGTTAATAATCCTACAGTGGCCTCTAAGTGTTCAAGTGAAGAGTCACATGTCTCTCACTTTAACTCAAAAGCTAGAAATGACTAAGCTTAGTGAGGAAGACAAGTCAAAAGCTGAGACAGGCTAAAAGCTAGGCCCTTAGTGCCAGTTAGCCAAGCTGGGAATGCAAAGGGAAAGTTTCTGAAGGAAATTAAAAGTGCTACTCCAGTGAACACATGAATGACAAGAAAGCCAAATAGCCTTACTGCTGATAATGGAGAAAGTTTAAGTGGTCTGGATAGAAGACCAAAGCAGCCACAACATTCCCTTCAGCCAAAGCCTAATCCTGAGCAAGGTCCTAACTCTCTTCAACTCTGTGAAGGCTGGAGAGGTGAGGAAGCTGCATAAGAAAGTTCCAAGCTTGCAGACGTTGGTTCAAGGAAAGAAGCTATCTCCATAACAGAAAAGTTCAGGGTGAAGCAGCAAGTTCTCCAGAAGATCTAGCTAAGATCACTCATGAAGGTGGCTACGCTAGACAGATTTTCAATGTGGGCGAAATAGCTTTATATTGGAAGAAGTTGCCATCTAGAACTTTCATAGCTAGAGAGGAGAAGTCAATATCTAGTTTCAAAGCTTCAAAGAACAGGCTGACTCTCTATTTAAGGCTAAAGATACTGGTGACTTTAAGAGGAAGCCAGTGCTCATTTATCATTCTGAAAATTCTAGAGCCCTTAAGAATTATGCTAAATCAACTCTGTCTGTGAAAGAGCAAAGCCTGGATGACAGCACATCTTTTACAACATGGTTTACTGAATATTTTAGGCCCACTGTTGAGACCTGCTGCTCAGAAAAAAAAAGATTCCTTTCAAAATATTTCGGCTCATTGATAATGCACCTGGTCACCCAAGAGCTCAGATGGAGATGTATAATGAGACTGATGCTGTTTTCATGTCTGCTAACACAGCAGTCATCCTGCAGCCTGTGGAGTAAGGAGTCATGGAGTCATTTTGACTTTCAAGTCTTATTCCTTAAGAAACACACTTTGTAAGGCTGTAACTGCCATACCTAGTGATTCCTCTGATGGGTCTGGCCAAGGTAAATTTTAAAACCTCTGGAAAGAATTCACTATTCTAGATATCATTAAGAACATTTATGATTCATGAAAAAAGGTCAAAATATCCACATGAACAGGAGTTTGGAAGAAGCTGATTCCACCCCTCATGGGTGACTTTGAGGGGTTCAGGACTTCAGTGGAGGAAGTAACGCCAGATGTGGTGGGAATAAGCAAGAGAACTAGAATTAGAAGTGAAGCCTAAAGATGGGGCTGAATTGCTGCGATCTCCTGATCAAACTTGAATGAATGCAAAGTCGCTTCTTATGGATGAGCAAAGAAAATGGTTTCTTGAGATGAAATCTACTCCTCGTGAAGATACCTTGAAGATTGTTGAAGTGACAACAAAGGATTTAGAATGTGACATAAACTTAGCTGATAAAGCAGCTGCAGGGTTTGAGAGGATTGACTCCAATTTTGAAAGAAATTCTATTGAGGGTAAAATGCTATGAAACAGCATCACATGCTACAGAGAAATAACTCGTGACAGGAAGGGTCAACTGATGTAACAAACTTCATTGTTGTCTTATTTTAATTGCAACAGCCCCCTCAGCAACCTCTGCCATGCTCAGTCAGTAACCATCAGCATGGAAGCAAGACCCTCGATCGGCAGAAACATTATGACTCACTGAAAGCTCAGACGCATGTTAGCATTTTCTAACAAAAAGTTTTTTTAAATTAAGGTATGCATATTGCTTCTTTAGACATAACGCTTTTGCACATCTAATAGACTACAGCACAGTATAAGCATAGCTTTTTTTTTTGAAGATTTTATTTATTTACTTATTTGACAGAGAGAGAGAGAGCGTGCACAAGTAGGCGGAACGGCAGGCAGAGGGAGAGGGAGAAGCAGGCTTCCTGCTGAGTAGAGAGCCCGGATGTGGGGCTCGATCCCAGTACCCTGGGATCATGACCTGAGTCGAAGGCAGCCGCTTAACCAACTGAACCACCCAGGCGCCCCTAAGCATAACTTTTATATGCACTAGAAACCAAAACATTAATTTGACTTGATTTATTGCAATCTTTGCTTTATTGTAGTGGTCTGGAACTGAAGCTGCAATATCTCCAAGGTATGCCTGAATATGGAATGTCCAGAGTAGGAAAATCTATAGAGACAGAAAAGAAATTAATTGATTCCTAGGGCCAAGCTGGGGAGAGAGGGGGAAATGGAGAGTGACTGCTAATGAGTATAGTGGGTTTGGGGAGGAGGTGATGAAAATGTTCTAAAGTTAGATTGTGAAGATGGTTGTACAAATCTGAGGATATATTTTAAAATATTCAATAGTATACTTTATGTAATCATATATTCAAAAATACTTACGAATTGTATGGTATGTGACATATCTCGATCAAGATATTACACAAAGACTTTAAGAAAACTGACAGTAATGCAAATGATGCAGTTACTTCAATTTCTAGAACCCCTTTACTGAAAATTCCTATGACTTGTTAATTCTCCAGATACCTGGGCCAGATGATAACAAACTTGTGCTTAACTGGAATTTCCTGGATACATTCCAGATGGAACTCCTAAGTGGGGCAGGGAGCCTTGGAAACTCTGTACTGTCTTTTGATCAACAAAACTGGCCCAAGGAAGTATTATTACTTCAGAAATATAGGCTTTCTGCTAGACTGAATCTTTCAAAGCATAATTTTAATAAGGGAAATTAATACCAGGTGATGGAAGCATTGTAAACGTTAGCAAGGCTCGTGGGGGGTCGTACCAGAGCCCACGTGTATTCGGGAGGCAGTCATTGAGCACCTCCTATGTGCCAGAAGTCATTAGGCTGGAAAGAGATGGTTATAGGCTGAGTTCCTGCCTACAGTCTAGGAAAGAAACAAACACACTGAAGATGATATGTCAGTGGTATAGGGAGAGAATGAAAGGAACTAAGGACAGAGAAGAGTGCAGGGAAGACTCTTTGGAGGAGCTTCTAAAAAGGAATCAGCACTGGGGAGTGTTGAAAAGAAACAAGCCCAAAATTGAGTCACTTTTGCTAAGCCCACTTCACCAAACTGAGGCTTAATACCTAACGTGATTGCCATTTCAACCTTCCTCAGGAATGTAGTCTTTTAACTGGTCCGTCTGGATTTTCTGGTCAGTACCAGTGATGTAATCTACCACATAGACCTTTCACCTGAAATAATCCTTTTTTTTTTTTTTTTTTTGATTTATGGCTTCTTTGTCCTGTTTAAAAGTCTCCTTCTTTTTCTTTCTTTCTTGCTTGCTTGCTTGCTTGCTTGCTTGCTTTCTTGCTTTCTTCTTTCTTTCTCTTCCTTCCTTCATTTCTTTTTCTTTTTTTCTGTAGCCCCTTAGAGCTTCTTTCTACTTGCTAGATGTGATGAGTCATTCAATAAAGCAAATCAGATCTTTAAAACTTACTCGGTTGGACTTCTGCTATTTGACAGGGGAGAGCATAGCTGAGAAGCACAAGCATCTGGGATGTGCATTCCAGGGAGAACAAAAGATTGTTCTTTTCTGTGATGCCATGTTTAAGTTTCTTTGAGGAAGGAACTATTTTAAGAGACAAAGTATCTGAACTGAAGGAAGTGTCTGACTCAGTGTGATATCCTCCTTAAGAAATGCCATCTCAGAGGACAGCTAAAATATGTATAGACGAGAAGCAATGGTAGTGTTCCTTTTCTTTTCTTCCCTCATGTCTTTTTACATTGGCGTAAACTAAAAAGCCAAAGTTCTTCATCATAGGAAGAAACATATTTTTTTACCTCGACAATTTTTGCATTTCCTTAAAAAAATCCTTTTATTTCAAACAGAGAGAGAGCAGTGTAACAAAGCGCCATATTCCTGCCCCAAAGGGGGAATACTGCATACCTTATCACTCTATGTGTTCTGTATCAGTATTTGTTTTCTGTTTCTTACATGGAATTTCTATTTACCATGAAAACGGCTGTATTTACTTCACATATTTTCATAGGCTGTGAAATGTTTCTGACAAGTTTACTTGCTCTTTGCTTCAGTTTTCATAGCTGAGAAATTACAGGCTTAGAGTAGAGACGATCTTTACCTTGTCTTTCCGCTTTAACATTGTTGGAACTAAAGGTTGAGAGCCTTCTTCCACCTTGTAATAATGGCTTTACTCCACCAGATGTCAGGGCAACATAGCAACCTGCTTGGGGTCACGTCCACCTCTTAGATCCTGGACTTAAAATCAGGGGAATGATAGTAAGAGTAAGTGTTATTCATGTTATTTATTTTCATGAAAAGTTCAATGTAAAATACTCTTGTTTAAAACAAGACGGCAAATACCCCTCTTCTCCTCAAAGACTATAAGCATAACTGTACTGGAGTTAATATTTTTCAGAGGTATCATCTTCTCATTAAGTTTAAAAGTTCAGTCCTGCTTCCAAAATCAACACTTGTAGATTATGTCCTATTCGATAAGCAAATGGCATAAACGACTGAAAATAAATTATTCGGTCACTAAATAACTTGTAAAATTCGGTCTGCTTAAGAAAATAATGTTCAATAGGACCAGAGATAATGGTCTTACCATACAGTATAATGTTTAGAGTTAAATCATATACTAAGTGTGAAATTATTTATTAAATTATTAATTTAATAATCGGCTCCATGGCAGATTTTTTTAATCCCTTATGATAAATTCATAGTCATTTGGCAGATAGAAATAAACAGCTTATTTCCCACCCCCTTGCAAAAAAGGATGATAATAAAAAAGTTTTTAAAATATAGAATGATGCCATGTTTAATTCAGAATGTTGGAAAAGGTTGTTGTTGTTGTTGTTTTCATTAAACCTTGAAGTGTAGCACGGTGAGAAAATTACTGGTGTTATAGTTACTTAGTTTTTAAAAATTCTGCCTTTTGCTTGTGTACCATTAGAAATAATAAGCTCAACATGTTTGAATTTCAAGTTAACACTCGTGCACATATGTATACACACAAGGCATGAAGCTTTTTCTAACCAGGAATTGTGAAAACTGGGAAAAACACCTTAGAAAGAATAATACTAGTCGTTTCTCGGTTCCCTAAACCAGCAATGATCAGGGTTGCAATAGAAGGTGAGGCAAATAAATTGAGGTAACTTGATAAATAAATGATTCATTTTGCATTTATTGCCTGAACCACTTAAGTTTCTGTTGCAATCTCAGTTATAAATAAATTGCTGATAAGAAAGTCTTCAATTTAGAATGATTTACTTCCAGGTAGGTTCTGAATAGTAATCTACATTCACTGGGAGTATTTTCTATCTACTTCAACAAATCTAAGTCTGTATCTTACATTCTTTTCTTGGTGAAGTCATTATTAAAATAGTCACCAATTTAACAAAATGACCAACTGTGATATCGACCATCTCCAGCCTTAACACAGAAAGGAGAGATACATATGGTTTATTGATTTCCTTCCCTGGGAAATTCCTCCTCCTTGGAATGGTTTACAAAGGCTTCTCTGTGGTGCGAACGGTTACGGTTTTGGGAGAACGCAACCCCAGAGGCAGGCCCGGGCAGAGTGGCGGCGAGGGCAGAGTCCCACGGTGGCGGGCAGAGTCCCACGGTGGCGGGCAGAGTGTCCAGGTCCGCTGTTGGCAATTCAGCGCAGAAGCTACTCCTGAGGGGGTACACGAGGCCTAATAAAAGTTCGTTTACAGTGAAAATTACAGTGAAGCCCAGGGACAAGTCTGTGTGAAAATGACAGTAGTGTTTGTATTTATTTATACCCTACTTGCTTGCAAAGAGTTTGAAGAATCAAAAGATGAAGAAAAAGAAACAGAGAGCAGAATGGTGTTTCCTGAGGCTGCGGGGTGGGGGTGCTTAATTGGGGAGACGTTGGTCAAAGGGTACGAACCTGCAGGAAGATGAATACATTCCGGAGATCAAATGCACAGCATTGCAATTATAGTCAAGAATACTGTATTATATACTTGAAAGTTGCTAAGAAGCTGCATCTCAGATGTTCTCTCCCCAGAAAGGAAACTGATAACTATATGACATCACAGAGGTGTTAGCTAAGCTAGGGTGATAATCATATTGCAATAAATAAGTGTATCAAATCAACAAGTTGTATACCTTAAACTTACATAATGTTATGTATCTCTTATATCTTGTTTTTTTAAAGATGAACTAAAAAAATGAATGGTGGGGAGGGAGTTAGTAGAGAACTAAACCCATGTTAAATTTTATGAAAACTCATTTCATAAGGGAAAAGCAATGGCCATCTGCAGCTACCACATTACCTTACAACAGAAAATTAATATGAACATCTGAATGAATGTTATTTAAACTTGATTTAATGTAACTGTTTATTGCAATATTGTGAGATATATGAATATGTATCTCTAATAGCAACATATCTGTCTATATCTGTTTATCTTCTGTCTAGCTATATCACTTTAATTTTTACCCCAGTAATTTCAATGTATGAAGTTGTCGTATCTTTAAAAAAATTTAAAGAAATTTTATAACTATAAAAGGAGTATAGTTCATTACAGGATATTTGGAAAACACAAAGAAGAAAATAAAAATTATACTTAAGCTTACCAATATTTTGGCTTATTTCCATTTGTAATGTTTATTTATTTAAGTAACTATACAAATATAAGTTTGAGTCCTGATTTTTCTTTCTTTCTTTTTTTTTGGAATCATTATTAACTTTACTTGTCACTCTTTATAGACATTGGTCCACTTTCACATGAAAAGTAGGGAGCATCTAATTCCACTTAGTATTCTAGAGAATGACGTTGTACCACACACCATTAATAGTAACTTACACAGGGAGGAAAGTTACTAAAATAAAGATTTTATAGTCAGGCCCCAAGATGTCCCCCCAAAATTGGTTTTTGGGTGTCTGAATTTTCATTTAACATTGTATCATGAAAAATTTCCAAGTCTTTAAATATGCCTTGGAAGCATCCTTATAATGGCTGCATAATATTCTATCAAATTCATGAATTATAAATCATGATTTATTTTACTATTTACCTACAGTTGGACATTTTGATTATTTCTACTTTTCACTATTATAAATAACATTGCAATAAACATCTTTGCAAATACATCTGTGAACCTAGCTCTGATTTATTTCACTAGAAGTAGAATTATTGATTTAAGGACTATGAATATTTTTGAGATAATTGTCAGTTTGCTTTCTTAAATTTAATATTAATTTACATTCTCACAAATAATGCATGAGTACCTTTTTAGTGAGTATTGAGAATTAACATTTAAAGTATATTTTGTTAATTGTACAGATTATAAATTATATCTTGTGACTCTATTGCATGTTTCTGTAGCAATGAGTTTGGTGATTCTTTATATATTTGTTGTAATTAATGTTTTTTCAATCAAGAATGATCTATTCATGTTCTTTTTTATTAGAAAGTAGTGATTTTTAGAACCTTTTATTGTGCATTAAGGATAGGCTACCTCTTGTCAAAATTATTTTTATCCAGCTAAATATTTGCTTTTACATTTTGTTCGTAGTTTTGTGCTTGTTTTTTTATAATGCACATAGGTTTTAATTTTATTACATCATTTTTTCCTTTATGAGCCCTTTCACTGCCTTTATCTTAGAAAATCCCTTTTTACCCTCATACCAGTTAAGAAGACACATCTGTTTTCACCTAGTATTTTAGAGTTTCATTGTTTACACTAAGATCTTGAATAAATCCATAGTATTGTGTAAGTTAAATGCTCAGTTATTCTTCATTAGGTAATTTTCCAAAAGTCTTTGCTGAATCATTTAAAGAGATAGCTCTTTTGCATTTGTTTATGATGCTTCTTCACAATACACCTATTTCTTACATGTTAGGATTTTTTCAAACTGTTTTGCTCTATTAACCTATGTCTTTATTCTTGTATAATATCATCCCACTTATATTGAAATATTATAAAACTTTTAAACACATTGCTTTTTTCTTGTTTTGGTTCAAGTATTATTAGGCTATTCTTGTTTATTAATTCTTCCGGAATCATTTTGGAAACTGTCACCCATTTCAGATAAAATCTCATTGCCATGTTATTTTTATTTGGTTTCATTAACATATAAGAATTAATTGAGGAGGAATTACAGTCTTGCATTATTCTATCCATAAATATGAAGTGTTTCTCACATTTTCAGCTTACCTTTTATTATTGCTCTATAAAAGTTTATAGTTTTCTGTAAATAGGTCCTGCCTATATCTTGTAGGGTTATTTCTAGGCATTATATGTCATCCCATGGCTATTGATATTTGTATGTTTATTTTATATCCATTCACGTCACTGAACTCTAAGGGTTGTTGTTTGTTTTGTTTTGTTTTATGATCTGGGTATATAACCACATTATATGCAAAGAATGATAATCTATGTAGATTATTAAAGCCTGTTAAGGTACATTTTAACAATATAATCAAAACATGATTTGAATTTCTTCACTAAAAAATTATTATTCACTAGTTTTTCATTTTATATTTTAGAGTTAGTGTTAATAAAATAATTTTATTCTTATATAATACTTTTTCCTTGAATATGACTAAAGTAGATTAAGAAACCTGGAATTTTTTAAGAGTAAAATGTAGTTACGTATATATTTTTGATACTATAATACCCAAAGCACTAGAAATGTTATTTTAAATATTTTATTCAACACAATAAGACTAAAATTACAAATAAAATAAATTGTGATCGTATTCAGCATTATCATGGTCTTCTACAAATAAAATATAAATTAATTCTGCATTTAGTTAAGAATATCATTGTTAACTAATTTTTTAAAGTAAACAATTATTCTTCATATAAAATCTTTGACAACATAATCCATGTATCTTACTCGGACAGAAATGTTCTTAATAGTGTAAACGTGAACTTCCCACAGCATCAATACTATGAATGCATTTTGAGCTAAAATAACCTAAGAAAAAAAACCACTGTGAAATAAAACAAATGATCTCTGTTTTATATAGTGAAGTTAGGTTTATTTTGGAAGTATGTGGGAAAAATCTATCTTGATAAATTTATAATCAAAATGAAACATGCTTCAAGATGACTTTTGTAATAAATTTGCTTTTTAAAAAACAATAGTTTGATATTTTAATCATAGATCATTTACTAGATCAATTTAAAATTTCTTTTTAATACATATTCATACTTAAAAGAAATTTGTATTATTGTGCAAAATTGATATTTTCTACCAAAAATGATAAAATATTAAGTCACATTTAATTAATATTATTCGAAGGGCAGATTCCTAGAGTACATTGACTGAGAATAAATAAATTTGTCAAGCACTCAAAGAAAACTCTGAATGAACAACATTCAGAGAGATTCTTAAATAAATCCCTGTAAAAGGGAACATAAATCATTTTGTATTATTTCTTGATGAACTATGTAAGATTGAGATCTTGAATAAAATGGTAAAATGAAAATAATTCTAGATGCATTTATATGAAATTAAATTTTATTTGATCCATGAATATAATTTCAGAATTAAGATTTCTACATGCTTCAATAATGTAAAAATGATATAGCTTGATTCTTATCCTTCTGATTACTTACCAAAAAATGTATTGCTGTTTACTGAAAATAGAATTTGTAAACATTTATATATTTGTGCATTCTCTGGCACAAAATATATTTTTTACATTTTTAATAAAGTATCTGATTTCCATTTTTTTGGTCATTGGGGTTTTGGATGCGGAGATCACTATTAATTTACTAGGGTTAAAAATAAAATAATAAAAAAACCACAACACTGCATTTGTCATCCTCTCAGTAAAACAAAACTATGTGCTTATTTGCACAAAGACACAGAGTCAATTAATTTGAATTCAGTTTAGAGATACTTCACAAAACTGTAAATCTCATAGATAAAACTAGTGGTGCTACATTTCACACTAAATCATTGCAATGATTATTATCAGCATAAAATAGGTAATTTTAAGTGATTTTCATTTTGGATACTCTATATATTAATACATATTTTATATATAACATGTTACATATAATAATAGTAACATACATTAAGATATAGTGAGATAAAATTTATCTTAACATATAAATAACTAACACAAAGAAATACTCCAATTATGTAGGTAAATAGCCAGAATTCTTATTTTAATTAAAATACATTCAAGAGGTAAAACCAAACAAAACTCCTTCAATTACATTAAATTCATACTATGGATTTCACATTCAAACCACAGATTTTAAATTCACACCGTATACCTTCACAACGCATACCACTATATTTAAAATTTATTTTCAAAAGGTTTAAATTACTATGAAAAATTTTTATAGCTAATTATATTCATAATGGGTTGTAAATAGAATAACATAAGTAAGTTATTTTTAAATCAACATGCTCTTAATCTATAGCTCATGAACTTCAAAAATTCTTTAAAATTTTATTTTTTATATTCCATTAAACTCATTTTATAGGGTTTTGTTTGTTTGCTTGCTTTTTTTGCTTGTGTTTTTGTTCATCATTTGTAAGCAGTTTGACTCAAGGGGTTATTAGAAGTTTAGTGAACTCTACTTACAGCTGAATTTATAACAGTATATGAAATTTAATAAGTTAAATAAAAAAACATCAGATGCAGAGTAGTGCTATAGAAAGAGCTCTACCCTTCGGAACAGATCTGAGTTCTAGTCTGGCTGAGAGACTGGATAAATCACTTAATCTGAGTCCCAGTGTATTTTCAAATATATTCGTATACATTTTCATACATATATGATGATAAACAATTATTAAAATAACATCTATCTACAGTTTTACAAATTTTAGATTTATTAACTTTTTTGCCCTTGAAAGAAATCATAACGTTGAGCTAGTATCATCATTTTTTCTTTTATTGAGAATTTTGAAATAAATATCCAATTCAGGAGCATGTCTTTTAGCTGAAGGTCTGTATTTATTCTTAAAAGAAGTTTGAAGGATTTTACAATTGGAAGGCCTGTGACCAGCCTAGTTTATCGACCTAGTCCATAAAAGATCCTGGAGCTCTGGAATTATCCATGGATGGGAAGATTTTCTGGGGGCTTGAGAGTTACTGTGAAAGACAGGGAGAGAGAGAAGGGTAGATAGTGCTGGGCTAACCTGGGGACTAATTTACTTAAGCGTTCATATGAGCAAGGATTTTGATTAAAAAGATCTTTTAGAGTCTTTGTGGGAAAAACAAGGCTAATTCTATCTGGGAGACTGATTTGAGCCTGTTGGTGTAAGTGGGTAGCAATCTAAAAAAGTGGGGTATACAAAACTTGAGTATCTGTTTGGATTGAAAGACGTGTTTATATTGCAACTTTGTATCATTTGATACCTTTCTGATCGGGTTTGTTTCAGTATACTGAAGTACTAGGAGTTTTGGATCCATTAATTTGACTTTTCTATCTGTAATCTTCCAAATGTAACAGCCTGTGGCTAGAATAGAGACTGTTTCCCCCATAAAATCAGCCATGAATTTTAAACAAATTAACCCGTAAGCCTCCCCACATCCCCCAAAAGTCTATTGTGAATATTCAGGAGTATTGTCCCCCACTGCTTCTGTGATACACACTGTTCCCTTGGAGAAAACTCTACATTTTCACTCTTGCAGAACTTTTATACCATTTTTATTTTAACGAAAAAGCATCAACTTTTGGAAATTATTATACTGTATAGTATCTTTCTTTCGTAAAAACAATTTTATTGTATCAATTCAGAGAACACCTGATTAGATGTTAGCTATTTTCTCTGCTGCTGTGATTTTCCTCTCAAGTACAAATGGAGTCTCATGTAGTGTTTGTTTTACAAGGATCGTGGACTCCAGCCTTCCAGAATGTGTTTTAAAAAGTAGCTAAATGGACTTCTTGTATAGACTTAAAATGCATGTTCAGGACATGAAAATGAATTGTAGTCCAATTAACCACTGAAAAAAAACAGCCCTAAATATCCTGTTAATGAACTGTATTCAAGCACTAAAAAAGACATTCCATCATGATGGGATTATAAAGATCCTGCCCTTAATTATGAGTTGTAAAAGCCACTTTCAGGTAGAAATAAAGAGGGTAACAGTTGTTCAGTTAGAGGTGAACATTCATCTAGGAGGGGAAAAAAGCCTTTCTGTGATAAGACCCAGAAATCTTGTTTTTCTGCTAATGCGATTTCATACATTTTTGTTGCACGGTGGGCTGAGCAGCATTCCTGGTCTGTTGCCTCGGATGGGAATTGTTCATCGCCATGTCACACATAGCCGTGCCCCGAATCCTCATGCTGAGCGGTGCACTGATCCCATGGTTGTAGTGACAGTTGCTGGAGAAAGCAGGCGCATGCTGATTCATTCCCAGCCTGCTCTTCCCATCTCAGCCGCCAGCCTCGCATCCTTTTCAGGTTTATTCATGAGCTCATCACTAGGGCAGAAAAAAACTTTATTTACATTATAACATTACATTTAAAAGCTATAAATTACTCAGAGCTATAAATACTGCCCCCTGGTAACCACCACCTCTCATAAAATCAGTGTGTGTGTGTGTGTGTGTGTGTGTGCGTGCGCGCGCGCGCGCATGCGCGCGCACGCGTGACTATGTTCTTTGGATTTTCTCCCCACTTCCTGCAACTTACAACACTCCTGAATCTTTCACATTCTGACACCCAGCAGTTAAAAAGGGTGCGACTTTTGCTTTGCTTTCTTTAAATGGAGAGTAAGGAAGTTGGACTTTTCTGAAACAAGCTGTGATTCTATGTGAAGCATGGCACCAGGCTCACTCCAGTTGGAGACCGTCATCATTCCAGAATAAAAATGTGGCAATATACTGTATCTGGAAAGTTAAAAAACAGAAGGCCTTTCTGTTCCGTGCTGTCCAACAGAGACATAGGCAACTGAACTGATAAATAATTTTTCACCAGCCTTGCCTCCCTGGGATGTTTGTCAAGAAGGGCTTAATACCCAGCCCAGGCTTGAAATCATCAAAATAATAATTACTCTCGGTCAAATATTTTTAGAAACTGAAGAGTTGATAATTTGAGAAGAGCCAAAACTTTTTCTCAGGTCAAATGCAAGGATAATCATGACTGTAGAGCTCCCTCTCACTGGGAAAGAGAAAATCCTTTAGTCTTTTACTCAGACATGTATACAAACTTGCACTTGCAGAGAATCCTTGTGTTCTCTGCATCCAATGACTCAAGCAAAGGAATTGTAGCTATGCATAAGTGAGGGGTTGGTTGTTAGATTACTGGGTCTTTGGAGCAGCTGGAGTTGGGGGTGGAGTGGGGGTGACCCAGGGTGGGGTTGGCCCAAACCTCATTCTCCAAAGTAAAGCACACATTGTGTACATTATTAATCATAAAGCAAATATGAACTACAACTTCAGGAAGATTATAGGCCAGTCTTCTCTTTTAAAAATAACATTATCACGTCCCTTCTCTGGTGGTGTCTCTATGCTCTCAAAAATCTCTCTAAGTCCAACTGGAACCCTTCTTGCCTCATTTTAAACCCATTTCTTCTTGCCTGGTCCCAAGGGCAAATCCATCAGATCACGCATATTATGCCCCTCCCAAATCCAAAAATTTGTGGTACAGTGCTTTTCAGTTTATATTTGGAGGAGGGGGAAGTGTAGGTATGAATCTCGGTTTACAACAGTCAGGTAGTCACCTTATCTACAACGGAAATGGATTTCATTGAAAATGCCTCATTCCTTTGGGTAGTAGAAAGTAAATTCAGTCAATTTAGGGTGTCCCCAACTTCCTTTATTGTGTGCCACATCTTGATTTTCTTCAGGGCACAAAGAAAACATCCCCTACTCCCTCAGCATTCTAGAAGCAGGAAGCCCCCTCTTGCCTTTCGGTGGCCCCACTCATGCCACGCTGGGCCTGGGGGAAATGCAGCAGTTTTAGCGTTGATCTCTTGACTTGCTGCACAGGTCTTTTTTCTGTTTTTGCACTTTTCTGGTCATGGGAATCCTGGGCCTGATGCTTGACCGCTGAGCTTCACTAAGGGAAGGCACAGTCCTCCTGATTTTAGAATTTCCAAACCTAGCCAAGAGTGGAACACTCAGGGCTCACCATCGGCTAAGATCACTCATGCTCCCTGGTGTCACTCCCTTTTTTCAACTCAGTAATCCTCCTAGAGTCTCTTCAGGACCTGAGTATGGAAGGCTCAAAAGCCAAACATAGGCCATGTCATCCCTTCTAGAAAGCTGTAAAAAATGTGGCCATCTTAAGCTAAGTAAAAAGAGAAGAGCTCGGAATGAAACAAAATACAAGGAAACAAAAGATTATTCTGCCACTTTTTGATAGACTAAATAAAACCAGTTCCCTTTGGAAGGCTGCTTATCAAAAACATCATCATTTGATTGCTCTTAGTGACTTCTCTCCTGCGTTCAGAAGGTGGTGAAGTGCTGAGGCAGGTGGTGGGGGAGGTTATGCACTTACTGAGAAGGGGAATGAGATATAAAATGATGCAGAGAAGACAGAGTTAGAGACCCTACTGAGAGCAGCTGTGTGTCTCAGGTAGAGTGTGCTGGAGCTGAGGTCCACACTAGGCCACTGCCTAGCCTTCTGTGTTGCACTGAGGAGTTCCCCCAAATTGCCCTGAAGGTGATGAGGCCACTGATGGATTTAAGCAAGAAAGGGACATGATGAGATTTGTGGTTGGAAATTCCAGTTTTGTCTTATGCAGGATGGGAAGTTGGGGGCAAAATGGAGGAAGTTAAGAATCCTTCTTGGTGAATTAGTTGATCTAAGACTGTAACTGTTGAAGTGAAGGGGAGGAGGCAATTTGAGAGATGAGGTGAAGCAGGAAGGGTACTGAGTGAAATAGAGGAGGCGCTAAGGGTACCATTTCTGGAAATTTCCAGGTCAAGTAGAATGTAAGATAGCAGGCCTGGTCCTTGAGCAAAGAGCTAGAGCTCCTAGAGACACAGAACCCAGCACCCAGCAATGGAATCATGTGCCAGGAAACATTAGAGGGGGTTTTAGTCCCTGCTTCCCTCCCTCCTTGTACACGTTGCCCTTCCTCCATTATGAGTGGTGCCTGTTGTCTCAGGGAATGAATGATACAGCTGAAATAAGGCTTTTAAACTCTGAAAGCTTTTGACTCTCAAAAGCTTAAACCTAGAATATCCCTGGACATCAAGTTTATTTACAAACATTAGGTTTAGATTAGTGAGTGATGACCAAAATAGTCTTGTTGCACAGATGTAGTTAAGAATATTTGGGCTAAGGAAGAAAAAGTGTAAGAAGGGGACTAATGGGTGTTGGGTGTGTCCAGAAGGAGCTGTGCTCTCTGACTGCTCAAATACCACCCTGTTTTGCCCCACGCTGAGTCCCTCAAGGTGGGATGGATACATAACTGTGGCCCTGGAGAGATAGGAGCAGCCCACAAGCACAGTGCCCTTGGGTAGAGCCCAGAGAGGGGGGTAAGCCATGTAGAATTTCCCTCTATTGGACATGTGTGGAGTGGGAAAACTAGAGAGGGTTGCAAGAATAGACAGGTAGGATAGCATCAGGAATTTCTCCACATCCTGTCTGGTATAGGGAGAGATCACATATTCCCCATGCTCCCCAGAGTGCACACTCTCTTCTGCATATCTTTATTTTCTTATGGAAAGTTGGGTGGGGGAGGCAGGGTCAGGGAGGCTGAAATAACCAAGGCTGCCTGGAATTGACACTGATTGAAATTAAGTTTAGTTATAGAGGCTGAAGAAAATTACATTTCTTGAACGCTTGACTTTGTTACACAGGGAGGAGAATCAGGCATAAAGTTCATTAGAAATGACAAATAACTGGAAACAGTGTGATAGAGCAACCAGATGAATAGGAAGGAAGTGGGCAAAGACCAGTGAGACTCCCTGAGGTGCTGTAGCAGGAGAACTTCAGCAGGTATTGAGCAATGAGGCAGTTCAGACAACTTCTACTTCTGGTTTGGGTGCCCAGGGAGGATGATGGTGACCCTCGCTAACATGGAAAAGTACAAGAGGCAGAACAGATGTACAGGGCAGAGCATGAGTCCACTTTGAAAGTGTTGAATTGGGAGAGTTCGAGTGGGGCTGGCTTGCAGTATATGCAGGTCAGGGTAAGTGTGTAGTAGGGTTATAGTGTTTAGTCTTTGAGATGGAAGCCATGATGAACACAAGATGATCTGGCAGAAGTGCAGAGACTGATAGGAGGGCCAAGATCAGGACCTGGAGGCCACCAGAGGGTTTGTTGAAAGAAGAAGAGCCTGCAAAAGAGATCGTAAAACGAGTCACATTTGACTGTAATGGGAAGGAGAGAGCCATATTGATTGCTGAAAGGCCTTCTTAAAATATGGGAAGATGCTCACACAATCTTGCAGGTTGAGGGACAAAAGCACATGCTGGTTGGGTGGAGAGGGGTGTTGAAGGAGATACAGTGAGGGAGGTCTCCAAGGGGTTGGGGTTCACAGTGTCAGGAGAAGGTTATTCAACTCAGAGGCATCTCCTCTCCTGCGGCCAGAAGGGAGGAGTGGTAGAAATGGAGACATGCAGAGAAGCTTCAGGGGGAAATGTTGAGACATTCTGGCTGGATGTGCTCTTATTTTTTCTGTGAAGTACTTGTAAGTGGGACAGGAAGCTGAAAGTCCCTTGAGAAGCATCAGAAGCCACAACTGGATCTCTGAGCGCCTCAATTTTGAGATTTCCTGCAACTACCGATGCAGTCTGGGTGTGGGCACTGAGAAGCAGATCCCAAATTGAATCAGGCTTGAAGCTTTGTTGGGCACGTAGGTCTAGTGGAAAGAATGGCACTCGGGAAGGAAAACAGGTTTCTGGCAAGTTCACGATTTTCTAGCTTAGCTAAAAATTGCCTTAGTTTTTTTACTGTTTCCAAATGGTATGCAGTACCGGTGGATGCCTTATCATACAATCCTGACTCAAAGAAACCAGCAGTGATCACTGAATCCATTTTTCCTGTTTTGGGGAGGAACAGCCTCACTCTTTTGAATGCAAAAATGGAAAGCCTAAAACAAAGACTATATGTAAACATTTTTATTAGGGAAGAGAAAACGTTAATTCAATCTTAATACTGGTCTGTTAGAGTTGTGTTCTAATTTCTTGTCATCTTTCAATAAGGGTAGCCACTGCAAGTAGTTTTGTGAAGAGTTATGGTGGAACAACGTGAAGCCACAAGAGCATGTGCTGATCATCACAAATGATGGAAGGAAAGAGACTCACCGTACCACCAATGCCAGTGGGAGGCAGGAATGTCAGCCAGAAGGAAAGTTTACAGCAGATAATCCCAAATAAAAACAAGCTAAACATGACTTAGAATGAAAGAAGAAAGAGATTATGCTTTTAATTTTCAAAATTTGCCACAAGGTTTCAATTGCATCATAATGTGCTTTTCCATTTGCTTTGATGCTCTATAATCTAGTGGAAAACTTATTGTGATGTGTCTTCATCTTTGAAGATGATTCTTATGTTACCCTTTAACAGATTTGGAGTGCATTTATCAACTTAACCTGTTGTCTAAATGAATTTTTAACAGAGGAGGAATTAGGATGGTAACTCATAGTATGCATCAGTTTTGCTTTATTTGAAATTAAAATCTCATTTGCTATGAGGCTGTTTCTGTGCACTTTAATTTATATAATGCTTAATAACTTTGGAAGAAATGTTGATTGAAAGGGTTCATAGTAAGAATACACATTGATTCCTAGTAACCTGTAAGATCAAAAGCTAAAGAAAGATCAAATAAATTATTACTTTTAAAGCCAGGAACAAGAGAAAGATGGCCGATATCATCACCTCTATTCCTGGCCAATGTTATAAGACAAGAAAAAGAAATAACGGGTGTAAGAAATAGACAGAAAAATACAACTATTCCTATATTTAGACAATATATTTGTCTAGATAATAAATTCAAGATAATCTACATGAAAATTAAAAAAGTAATAACCGTGTTTAGTGACATTTAGTGTTTCGTGACATTTCTGTATTTTAGATCAATTTGCAAGACAAATTGCATTCCTATCTGACAGTAAAAGACAATAAGGAAATGTGGTAGAAGAAATAGCCCATTCAAAATAGCAATAAATACTAGTAGGAGTCTAGCATAAATCTAATAAAATATATGAAACACTTTTATATATTCAAAGTAAAATGCTGTTGAAGTTCCTGAAGAAATCTCTAAAGAGTAGGAGAGATGTACCATGTATGTGGGTGGGAGGCCAGTAACTTAACTGAAACTTCATTTGTGAAGATTAATTTTCAAATTCAGTGTGATTTTAATCAAAATTTCCATGAGGCTTTTCATGAATTTTGGTAAGTTGATCAAAAAATATTTGAAAGAGTAAAGATCAGATAGAGCCAAGATTGTTTTGAAGGTAAAAGTAAAGTGTCAGAAATTTCCCTAGCAGATATTAAGATTTGTTATAAAGCTATAATAATAAAGACACTTGATACTGACATAGGGAAAAATTATTAGACCAAGATATAAATGGAAATTTGATATATGACAGAAGTGCTATTACAAATTAATGGGGAATAGGTGGACTTTTCAATCATCAGAACTAAGAAAATTGGAACTATTCTCATTGGAAAAAAGCATAAAGTTGGATACCTACTTCTTACATACACAATAATACATTCAGATGGATTAAGATTGAATGTGAGAAGCAAAATTTTTAAACATTTAGACATCTTTATAGTCTCTAGGTAAGAAAAATTTCTTAAACTACACAGACACAAACACACACATATGCACAACAGAAACAATTAGGAAATATTGATAAATCCAATTGCTTTAAAGCATGTTCTCCACCATCAAAGATACTATGAAAAAAGTAGCAATCCACGGACTGGGAAAAATATTCACAGTGCATATAGTTGACAAAGGATAAAATCCAGAATACATAAATAACTACTATAATCAAAAAGAAAAAGACAAATTTTAAAAAAAGCAAACAGGATAAAAAATTATCCCTATAGTAGGAAACCCAAATATCCAGTAAACAAATGAAAAGGTGTTCGATTTTACTGGTAATCAGAAAAATGCAACTTATAAACCACATGTGAGACACAATTTTATAAACATCAGATTTGTTAAAAAAAAAAACAAATAAGTCTGACAAAACTAAGTTTTGTCAAGGTGGAGAAATGACAGCATACATGGTGGGGGTACAATTAGTCCAAACCCTTTGGAAAGCAGTAACATTGAAATGGTATTTGTCCTTTGACTGAGGTTTTCTACTTGTAGATTTATATACTGGAGAGATTTTTACCAACTGCTCTAGAGGAATACATAAAAATGTTTGTTGCTTCAGCATTTGTACTAATAATAGTGGCGACTTGAAAGGAATCTTAGTCTGTTGGGATGCTGTAACAAAATACCACAGACTGGGTGGCTTATAAACAACAGAAATATAATTCTCACAGTAGTGGAGGCTGGGAAGTCCAAGATGAAGGTGCCAGCAGATCTGGTGTTTCATGATAGCCCATTTCCTGGCTGTCTTTTTGATGTGTCCTCAATAACAGAAGAAGGGGTGAGAGAGCTTTCTGGGGTCTCTTTTAAAAGGCATCAATTCCATTCATGAGGGCTCCAATTTCATGATCTAATCATCTAATCAAAGGCCCCACCTCCAAATACTATCACACTGGAGATTAAATTTCAGTATATGAATTTAGGAGAATACAAACATTCAGTCTATTAGGAGAATACAAACATTCAGTCTATAGCAGAATCTAAGTATTCATCAAGAGGAACATAGATTTAAAAAATTGTGTTCTTGTCATCCAACAGAATGATATAATAGAAGTGAATTAGAGAAACATGTATTAACAAGGATGACTTCCAAAATATAATGCTGTGGGGGAAAAAGCAAACTGTAGAATAACACTTAAGAGTATGAGGTCATAAAAGTTAAAAATATATAAAACAGCACTATATATTGTTTAAGAATGAGTATGTATGTAGTGAAGATATCCTTTAGAATGATATAATACTAAATAATTGCTATCAGGAGGAAGAAAAAGGAATGGAACTGGGAAAGAAGTAACAAGGATTCCAATCATGTCTACAGTAATGTAGTTCTTTTTAATTAATTATTTATTTATTTTTAAGGATTACTTATTTATTTGAGAGAGTGAGAGAGAGAGCGAGCACAAGAAGGGGGAGGGGCAGAGGGAGAGGGAGAAAGAGGCTCTCTGCTGAGCAGGGAGCCCAATGCAGGGCTTGATGTAGAACTCGATGCGGGGCTCGATCCCAGGACCGTGGGATCATGATCAGAGCTGAAGGCAGATGCTTAACCAACTGAGCCACCTAGGCTCCCTGTATTCTTTTCTAAAAACCTCAAGTAAGTATGACAAAATGGTGAGATGATAAAGCTGGCTAATCTGTCTTGTTTATACTTTAATTACTCTCAATACCTTTCAACATGCTAGAAATAGCTTATAATAAAAATGATCAATTAGTAATTTTCCTCTCTAGAAAATGGGAATAATAGTACTGATTTTGCCTATTCTTATGGTTGTTATAAAAATGAATTTGGATAAATAAAATTATAGCCATTCTAATGGGCCTGTGCTGACATGATATTGTGGTTTCAATTTACATTTCTCTAATGATTAGTAATGTTTAAGTATATTTTCATGTATTTATTAATTTTGAATATATATATTCTTTAGTAAAACACTTTTTTTTTTTAAATGAATTTAGGGTTGCCTGGTGGCTCAGTCGGTTAAGTGTCGGACTCTTGATTTCGGCTCAGGTCATGATCTCAGGGTCATGAGATCCGGCCCCACATTGAGCCCTTGTTGGGCTCTGCGCTCAGGGCAAAGTCTGCTTGAGATTCTCTCTCGCCTTCTTCCCTTGCCCTTCCCCCTACTTGTGCTCTCGCCCTCTCTCTCAAATAAATAAATAAAATCTTTTAAAAAATGAATCTGGACAACAGTGTGAATACACTATAAGGGGGTCCTACAGATGTTGCTATTCTTACATGAATTGACAATAAAATCATGATTCAAAAATAAAATTCAAATAGTACCATGATGAGTCCTGTATTTTTTACCTTATTAAAAAATATAAGTGAAGCAATAATTATTGAAATTAGAAAATATAACAACAATCACTAATGTAACACATTTGTTGGAGACTAATATGGCTAGGGGTAATATTTTAATAGGATCCAGGGCTTCCTGTAAGGCTGTAAAGTACACTGTGAATGAATATTTCATATATTAGGGAAACATCCACTTTATTCTGTTATAGCTCAAACCATACTCTTATAATAATTTCTGCTTCCTGAGAGTGCCTATTCCCTCTCTTCCATTCCTATGTATGAATAAGCCTTATTGGGAAAGTGTCTCCTTATATCATTATGGTTAGATGATTACATTATGAAAATGAAACACTGAATTCTGAGAAGTAGCCTAAGATCTTCTTGCTAGTCCTTATGTGTTACTTGCTAATGAAGAGTCAGTTCAGTTTAGAATTGAGTCCACAGGGAAGAGTGGATATACAAAGAAAATCCAGTAAACCTTAACTATGGTATTTCCAGCTGAGGTTTTTGAGATGATACAATTTTATTTATGTATATGAAAGCTTTAAATATGCTATTTTTCATACAACCCAAGGAGTGGTCAAGAGATTAATGAAGATACAGTTTCTTTCATGGTGGAATTTAAAGATTAAGCAAAAAGGTACTGCATGCTGGATATCCACATGTAAAAGAATAAATTTGACCCCTACTTCTCAACATATATAAAACTTAACTCAAAATGGATGGAAGACTTAAGTATAAGAGCTAAAACTATAAAACTCTTAGAAGAAAACATAAATAATCTTGCATTAGGCAATGATTTCTAAAGCCCAAGTAACCAAAGGAAAAAATTTATAAATTGTACTTCATCTAAATTAATAACATTTGTACTTCAAAAGGCTCCATTAATAAAGTGAAAAGACAGTTCATAGAATGGGAGAACATATTTGCAAGTCATATACCCGATAGGGGAGCTGAATTCAGAATATATAAATAACTATTACAACTCAACAATAAAAAGACGACTAACTCAGAAAATGGGCAAAGTATTTGAATAGACATTTCTCCAAAGAAGATATACAAATGGCCAGTAAACACATGAAAATTTGCTCTACATCATTATTCGTTCAGGAAATGTAAATCAAAATCATAATGAGATATCACTTCACACCCATTAAGAAGGTTATAATAATAATTTTTAAAAAGGGACAATAACAAGTGTTGGCAGGATATGGAGAAATTGGGAATATAAAACGGTGCAGTCACTTTGGAAGACAGTCTGGCAACTCTTTATAATGCTAAACGGAGTTACCATATGACCTAGCAATTCTACTTCTAGGTATGTACTCAAGAGAATTGAAGACACATGTCTACACAAAAACTTGTACATGAACGTTCATAGCAGCATTATTCATAATATCCAAAAAGTAGGAAGAACCCAAATGTCCATCAATGAATGGATAAACATTCATTGGTATATCCATACAATGGAATAATTCTCTGCTATAAAAAGGAATTAAGTATTGATATCCACTGCAACATGGATGAACCTTGAAAACATTATGCTGAATGAGAGAAGCCAGACACAAAAGGCCACATAATGTATAGTTCCATTATATGAAATGTCCAGAATAGGCAAATCCATAGAGAAAGAAAGTAGACTAGGGATTGCCAGGGACTGGGAAGAGGGGAGAATGGGGAGTCATGGCTAATGCGTATGAGGTGATGAAATGTTCTGGAATTAGATAGCAGTGATTGTTGTACAACGCTGTGAATATACTAAAGACCAATGGACTGTATATTTTAAAAGGGAGAGGGGAGGTAAGAGGTAAGAGACAGAAAGAGCTACATGGTAGAAGTGGCCAAGGAACTACTTTTGAAAGACACAAGATAGCTGATACTCGATTGAAAATTTGTGCTTCTGTGATGTTAAAAACTCTTTATTTCTCCAAACTGTCAGGCAAGTCTGTTTCCAATCCCCACCCCTTTTTCCCCCACCCCTCCATACAGAAGAGGAAAACTCTCTCAGAAATATTAATGAAGACACGGATTCTGTCAGCACTCCAAACAGAGTCTGGTGTATAACAGGCACTTGATAAAAGTGTACTGAATGAATAGGTGAATACTTGTATGAACAGGTTTGATTTAGTTCCACAATGATGACCACAGTGATTTTGATCCCTAGACATGTGTGAATGTGGCAGATTAGATTTATTTACACTTCATGTTCTCAATACACCTAGCAGCCCTGTCCTCAAAATTATGCTTTCAAACACTATGGTAATTTGTGAGAAGTCTCGGTGCCCAAACAATTAATTTGTGGAGGCTCTTGGGAGTAAAACAAGGGACATTGACAGTGAAATAAACATTCAATTTCTAGCTAATAAGGGATGATTATGAAAAAAACTCAAAAGAAGTATAGGATGTCTTGAAATAACAGTGTAGGAGTATCTCCCTTAGAATATTAAGATGAGGGCGCCTGGATGGCTCAGTCGGTTAAGCGGCTGCCTTTGGCTCAGGTCATGATCCCAGGGTCTTGGGACTGAGTCCCGCATTGGGCTCCCTGCTCTGCGGGGAGCCTGCTTCTCCCTCTCCCTCTGCCTGCTTCTCTGCCTACTTGTGCTCTCTCTCTATCTCTCTGTCAAATAAATAAAATTTAAAAAAAAATCTTAAAAATAAAATAAAATTAAAATTAAAAAAAAAGAATATTAAGATGATACAACACTATTTTTGTGCAGATGAAGAAATGATGGACGAGAATTCCTATCAGAGTAAGTGAGCGTTAGAAGCAGATTCTTGTAGAAATTTTTTAAGAGATACGCTTCAAAAGATATATATATGAAATTTAAATTATAATAATCTTAATATATACTTTATATACTTACAGTACTTTTAAATTATACTTTGTGCTATTTTAGTACTGCCCCAGTAATTTTTCTCTCATGAGCTTTTGATCTTGCCAACTGTGTTTTGCTTTCTACAGTCCGTTTTTATATTATAAACCTTGAGGTAGGCATGACATCACTACAGATATTGTCTCCTTTCTGGGAAGGTTAAAAAAAAGTTGATATTAATTAGAAATAATTGGAAAATAATTGGAAAAAGGGAATTTGTATCTCCAAATGGACTTCTGAAAAAGTTTCTGAAAGAATCTGGGTTACATCCACCTACCCTCTGACGAGTAGCTAATCCTGGTGAGTGTGGTGGCTGGGTTAGCCCGGTTTATTCTCATATGCCCAGAGACTAAATGAAGTGACCAAAAAGAAAAAGAGTGTACAACTGTAGCCAACCCCATAAATGAAAATGTCTAACTGAATGCCGGAAAGAAAACAATATTGCCATTCATTCAGAAAATATTGAGGACCTACTGTGTGTCAAGCATTGCCTAGAAATGAACTGAATAGATAAAATCCTGCCCTGATGAGGTTTTCATGTTGGTGGGCTCCCTTTTACCACCCAATTATTACTAGAACTCCAAGGAAAGAATGGGAGTAAGTGAGGGGGAAATCCAGTGGGTCTGAACCTGCCAGAGGACCCTAGGACTGGGAGGGAAGAAGGCGAAGGAAACGTAGCATCCTAGGAAAGTCTGCAGGCTGATCCTAAATTGGCTGGCTCCCTGGGCAGAGTTACCTGCCTTACTAAGCACAAGAGACCATTTATGAGCCCCAAAGGATGAAATTAATTTCCTGCCATTACCTCAACCCTCCCATTCCTCACAAAAATAAAAAGGAAGTGGTCCCTCTCTCCCAAGAGCCTTCACAGTGGCGGGATTTTAGGGTAGTTGCAGTGGGAGGTACTTGAAAGGAGGTATCAGAAAATTTGGGGTCTAGTGTGGATTTTATTGCTAACTAACCATTTACTGGTGTGTAAAATGAAAAGTTTAACTTACGTAATCACTCAGGTCTCTCAGTCTAAATTGTTTATGGTTGTTAGCTCACTAGAAGCAGGAAGAAAGAGGATCCCTAGTTTGTGTACACACATTCTTTGATCCAGACTCAAATCTTTACATAATAGTTACCAAGAGAATAAACAAATAGGGCATGGGAAGTCCTATTTATAATAGAATGCCTGATATTCCTATATATAAGAATACTTGTAGGGCGCCTGGATGGCTCAGTTGGTTAAGCGACTGCCTTCAGCTCAGGTCATGATCCTGGAGTCCCTGGATCGAGTCCCGCATCGGGCTCCCTGCTGAGCAGGGAGTCTGCTTCTCCCTCTGACCCTCCCCCCTCTCATGTGCTCTCTCTCTCTCATTCTCTCTGTCTCAAATAAATAAATAAAATCTTAAAAAAAAAAAAAGAATACATGTAAGAATATACATTGAAATACTCCAACTTAAGTTTTATTATTAATACTGAAAGTTCATAACGTGAAAAGTCAAATTAATTTCTTAATCCAAAACCAACCCACCAATGACCAATTTTTCTCCCATGTAACAACTATATATTCTTTGCCTATTGAAACTCTCTTTGTCTTGGGCTGTATCTGAAATATTAACTTTCCTATGAAGTTCCTAATATCCTCAGTCAGAATGAATTTTTACTTTTGTCTTCTCTCAGCACTTGCTTATCCCTCTACTGCAGTACTTGGCATAGTCTGGCTGGTATTACTTCTGGCATGTGTGTGTATGTGTGCTTATACACACACGTATCTCCTGCAAACAGATTGTGACTTCTTTGAGGGTAAGACTTGTACCTTACTTACCCTTCTGTTCAAACAACTAACACAATACCTTGCATAAAATAAATGCCCAATAAGAGTTCGTTGGATTGCATTTCTCTGTCCTCTGACACATTATGCCAACTGCTGTGGCTCTTGCAACTTCTCAACTTCCTCAGTTCTGGGAAACTCAGCCAATAGAGCTTAAAACCCACAGATTGCAGAAAGAAGATAAGATAAAACACAGATTGCCTGAGTCTTGAAAAGGACATATTACAGATGGAACTGACATTGGCAAAACACCAAAATATGTGAAGATGTAGTAGAACTGATTAATTCTGTGCAGTAAATAAACAACATTAATTAACATTCCCAGTTAGTCATAGAACTATTACTGTTGGCCCAAGCAGGGATAGAGCCCTACAGGCTCCTCTGGTCATAGAGTAGGACCATTCAACCGGGTCTGGAAGACGCAGATAGGGCTATCCTGAAAGTATGATTTGACCTCAAACTACTCAGTTTACAGAATAGACAGATAGAACCCCATTTGCAAGAGTTCCAGTTTCCTGTCTTGAGAGGAAATATTCTCTGTTTGTTTGTGTTTATTTATATTTTTTTGTTGGGGGTGCAGAAGAAGGGCAATGGTAGGAAATAGATTTTATCACCAAGCATCACGCATCGTCTTTGCTTAGGAAAGACAGCCAAGCCAGAATGTGCTCTTTGTGTTGGATCCACCATTTATCTTTCAATCACTGGGACTCATTTCTTAGTAAACGGTCTTTGGGGTAAATTCTCAGGTTGTTGTGAACCACTTTGGTAGTCTTTTTTAGTGGGATGGTGCGGAGAGGGTGGTTGGTGCTAAGTGAAGAGAGAAGGTTGAGATGAGTAAAAAATAATTTTTGTCTTCAACGTTGGCTGTAGTCCAGAAAAAGATTGATATGTCCACACTAGTAAGGGAAGTGGTTTGTGTGGGCAGAGTGTGGAATTTAGGCAATTTCTAACTTCTACATTTATGACATTCAAAGTTCTTTTCCGTTCAGATATTTGCTTTATCAGCCTTTACTAATGGACTCCCCCAAAGCAGTTGTAACAACCACACATATGACAAGGTTATTGCCTTTAAAGAGTTTATAGGCATCTTGTGGAGAAATCATTGACACCATGAAACAGAAATAATTTAAAATAGTCTTCAGCACTTAGTCTAATACTAAGTGTAATAGAATTTCATATATAAAGAAAAACTTGGTGTTGACTTGAGTAATTAGAGATGTCATGGAGGAACTAGGACTTGAGGTAGACTTTGAAGAAAGTACAAGTTTATGGAAGGGAGAGAATTCTAAGAGATATTTCACCCACTAGCATCACAATTACATTGCACAAAATCTTTTCTGTGATCTTTGGTTCTTAAGAATGTGATCATTGGTTCTTAAGAAACCCTGTGTATTCACAAATGTTGTTATAAACTATTGATTTCAATGGAGTGGTTGAGTAAAGTGAGAAACTACAGAGTTTCAGAAGCTCGTTAAAAAGTTATTTTTCCGGGGCGCCTGGGTGGCTCAGTCAGTTAAGCGTCTGCCTTCGGCTCAGGTCATGATCCCAGGGTCCTGGGATCAAGCCCCGCATCGGGCTCCCTGCTCTGCGGGAAGCCTGCTTCTCCCTCTCCCACTCTCCCTGCTTGTGTTCCCTCTCTCGCTGTGTCTCTCTCTGTCAAATAAATAAATAAAATCTTTAAAAAAAAAAAAAAGTTATTTTTCCTGCAGAAAATTCAATTATAAGTTTTATACATGTGCATTTTGCTATAAAGCAAAAACAATAAAGTGGTTAATCAAAACTTAGAAAACAATACTCAAATGTTACAGAGAATAATAAAAATAACACTTAAAGACCAGAACAAAATCAATGAATTATCAACTCTTATTTATAATCTGTTTTGGGGTTTTTTTGGTAAAATTCTAAATTGAAATAACATTTTTTAAAGCACAAAATGAAATAAAAGCAAAGTAGCATAACTCCCATGCCTCAGCTAGTTTGTAGTCCCTCAAACAAAGTAGCTGCATGTTCCTGGGCAGCTCTTTTCTCAGGCACATAGTGCCAATATCTGATCAAGCTCATATTCTTTTTTAATTTAATTTAATTTATTTTTTAAAAAGATTTTATTTATTTATTTGACAGAGAGAGACACAGCCAGAGAGGGAACACAAGCAGGGGGAGTGGGAGAGGGAGAAGCAGGCTTCCTGCCGAGCAGGGAGCCCGACGCGGGGCCCGATCCCAGGATCCCGGGATCATGACCTGAGCCGAAGGCAGACGCTTAACAACTGAGCCACCCAGGCACTCCTCAAGCTTGTATTCTAACCAACAGGCATGAATGCAATGAATGCAATGAAACAATGGAATTGTATCCAATTCTCATTTTGAAAACTTAAGCTGTAAGAGAAATGCCATGTTTGAGTAGCAACCATACCCTTACCAGATTTCTAAGTGCTTTCAAGCATGTCATCTTGTTGGATCCCCACTCACACTGCCTGCCTGTGGTAGGTAGACTTCTATGATGGTCCCCCAATGGTCCCTGCCTACTGGTACACACATCTTCTGTAATCCCCTCCTCATGAATGTGGACTGGACCTACAGACTTGCCTCTAACCAATAAAATAGGGCAAAAGCAGTAGGATATCACTTTTGTGATTAGATTACAAAAGATTGTGACTTTTATCTTGCTGGCAGCCTCTCTCATTGGCTTTAAAGCTAGCTGCCATGTTGGACAGGCCCACATGGCAAGGGACAGAGGGCAGTCTTTGACCAACAGCCAGTGAGGAACTGAGGTCCTCAGTCACAGAACTAGAGAAGAACCGAATTCTTCCAACAACGATGTAAGTGAACTTGGAAACGAGTCTTTCCCCAGTTGAGCCTTCAGATAGCCTTGACTGCAGCCAGTGAGAGACCCAGAAGACTCAGATAACTATCTCTGCATTCCAGGGGAAACTGCTCTTATAAACCCATGTTGTTTAAGCTGCCAAGTGTTGGAAGTAATTTGTTACACGATGTAGGGAAGGAAAAACTTAACTCTTCTTTCACTTCACTCCTAAGTTTTCCAGCTGGGACTCTGTAAATGAGACTGACAAAAAACAGATTAACAAGAGAAAAACAAACAGAAGTTTATTAATATGTGCACTAAACTTGTACACTGGAGAACTCAGTGATGAACAATTCAAAGGGTGGTTAGAACTTGGGCTTCTATGGGGTAAATACCCAGTAGGGCAATTGCTGGGTCGTATAAAAAAAAAAAAAAAAGAACTTGGGCTCCTATAGCATCTTAGCCAAGAACAATAGTTTTTTAGAGAAGTGACGAGACAAAGGAAAAGGACTTTGGGCTGCCAGGTTTGACAGATTGTGGGCAGGCAAATCATGATAGATACTGGCAAGGTGGTAAGGTTTTTTATGTAGATTTCTCTGGTGCCTGATAAGGGTCTAGAGTTGTCTCTGCTGATTGATTTCTGTCCTTCCTAGTAGAGAGGGGAAGAGGAGGGGCACCTTTATAAATTTATTTCCTTCTTTTAGGCAGATAGAGGGCAGAGAGATTTTCTTGTATCTGCTTCTTCTCAATTGCCTTCAGCTCAAAGTAATCCTTATGCTAAAGTGGAATATTTTGGGGTGGCAGATTCTGCTACCCTTCACCAGCAACAGATAATATTCTCCCCAGATAATATTCTCTGGGATATGGTAGGGTTTGGTTATATCTCCACTTTACAACCTGACCAGTATGGCTCAGATACATTGGGTAACTAGTGTTCAGGAGTACAGAGTGGCCAAGCCAGAATGATTGTGATTCTCAGCCAGGCAGAGTGGCATTGATCCCTCACACTAGTGCTCTTGCACACACGTGTGGCACATATGGACTGTCTGATAATGTCAGTCTCTCTTGTCAGTTTTCTTTCCTCTTTATCCAGTAGTGCCCATTACCTTCGTCACTACATTACATCATCATTACATTAGGAATCTATACTGCGAGGAGTATTGAAAGATTCTGGGATGCTGTATTTGGATCACGTTCACCTCACTGTGTTTGGTGATAGCTAAGCACCATGTATTTGTGCTCTCAGGAGACAGTGGTGGGGGGGGAATGGGGGTGTTGAGATCATAGATTCTGGAATCAGGAATGCTTAGATTCAAATCTGTGCCATTTAATGGCCACTTGTAATGTTTCCAAATGCCTCTCTACATCAGTTTCTACATCTAAAAAATTGAAGTAATAAAAATCTCCATCTGGAAGTATTATGAAGATTACATCAGGTAACACATAAAGCCCTGATACATAAATACTCAAATGTCAGTTTCCCCTTGAGCCTGTCTATCCTTCATGTAGCCATGCATCTTGTTATTCTGAGAAATGCTTGCATATTGGAAAATCTTGAGCATTTTAAAAGTTATAATTTTAAAAATTTTAACTTATAACCCTTCTAAATTCATCTTTGTTCCCACGTAATAATTTCTCAAAGCAGTTGAAACTGAATAAATATCTGTTGGGCAAAATATCTCTAATATTCAATTGTAAATCCTATGGAAAATGAAGATCTTGCTATAAATAAGAGTATAGACTGCACTAAGAACGTGGGCTCCGAAGTCTGTCCTCCCAGAATGAATTCTCTCTGCCAAATTCTAGCTTTGTGACTTTGAGTTTTGTCATCTGAAAAATGAATAAAATAATGGTACTTATTCATAGGGGAGTGTAGTGAGGATTAAATGAATTCAACTTTGTTATGTGTCATTAAAAAAACAAAGTTTAAATGATCTTATTAACTTTGTTCAACAATTCATGAATTGGGCAGCATCCAATCTAGCAGATAGAAAGGTGCTGAAGAGTGATACAGAGTGAAAGAATTTTACAAGCAGGAGGGCTCGAACAGGAAGTTATACTAGGCAATAAAGTGGATTGGTTATTGCAAGGTTATCTTCCTTTAGGGGATTGCCAGGGGTCTATCAGGCAGATTACCTACCAAATGCTGATCGGATGATTCCTGATGGACCGGCTTAAGATTCCATTTCTGGAACAGCTGAAACTCTGATTAAGTCTCAATTGGGTGATGTGCAGCTTAGCATAAGCAACTCCATTTTGGGTCTGTTGTCTTATTTTAAACAGTGTTCAGTACAGGATCTTCAGCAGAAGGATCGCTTTCTGATTAGGGCTAGTCGGTTTTACTGAGAATTTTGGAGAAGCAGAATAAACAGGTTAACTTCTGATACTATCTAAGGTGGAAGTCCAAAAAAAGCACACTTGTGAAGAGAAGTTTTGTTTTACAAGATGTATTCAGGGTGTATACTTTACCATTTTGCAAGGAGGCACATTAAATTCGTCTAGGCAGACTTTAATGGGTCTTGCTCAAAGCAAGAGACTAATTAGACATTAAGGCCCTGATGAAATCATACCTTATTTTGAATAGATTTAAGTATTGGATGCCTGGGTGGCTTAGTCGGTTAAACGTCTGCCTTTGGCTTAGGTCATGATCCCAGGGTCCTGGGATCAAATCTCCCGTTATGCTCCCTGCTCAGCCAGGAGCCCGCTTCTCTCTCTGCATGCCGCTCCCCCTGCTTGTGCTCTCTCTCTCTCTGTCTCTGTCTCTGTCAAATAAATTTTATTTATTTTAAAAAAAAGAACTGAATTATTGAATTATTCAAAACCCTTGTCTGTGAACTTCTAATCCCTATATAACCAACCAAACTGTCTGAAAACAAGGTTTTAAAGTCCAGTTTGTCAAAGGTAGCTCTTTTTCAGATTTCCTTGCTTTCTGAGCGACAGGATAGAAACTCTGGTCAGGGTATTTCTTTTGTCATGGGAAGGAAATGTTGAGTTACCCCTGTTGATCCCACTAACATGACTCTGTAGCCCTCAGGAAGGAATCCCGTAGCTTTTCCTGAGATGTAGGGCCTGCCGGGAGGGGGGAGTAAAAAGTAAGTCTGTCGCTCAGCCTCCTTTGTCAACCGCCAGCCTCTGGCCTTGGGAACTAACCGGGGGCAGTTTGCAAATGTATGTGCTTGGCGGAAGCCCGCCGTTCCCTTTGTCCTTGAGCCACAGGTGGCCTGATAGAGAAGCCGGAGTGTGTCATCCCTGACTACTCTAGTTTCCAAGCAGGAACCTTATGGGTAACTTTTCAAAGGATATCTAATGGACCTTTCGGAATTTAACCTATTCTTATCCTAGGTACAAAGAACTAGTTCTACATGCTTTCCTGCAAACTTACTGCTCAAACAGCCAAGGGGAAACACAGGTTGTTGTTTGTTTTTTGTTTTTTTTTTTTAGTTGAAGTGCAGTTGGCATCCCATATTATATTAGTTTCAGGTGTGAAACATGATACATTTATATACATTAGGAAGTGATCATTTAGCTACCGTCTGTCACCCTACATAGTTGCTGCAATATTCTTTACTATATTCTCTATGCCATATATTATATCCCCGTGACATTTATTTTATTTCATAACTGGAAGTTTGTTTGTACCTTTGAATCTCCTTTCCCTGTTTCGCCCATCTCCCCATCCCCTTCCCCTCTGGCAACTGCCAGATTGTTCTCTGTATCTATGAGACAGTTCCTATTTTGTTTTTTAGATTCCACATATAAGTAAAATCGTATAGTATTTGTCTTTCTTTGACTTATTCCACTCAAAATAATATCTTCTAGGTCCATCCATGTTGTTGCAACTGGCTGAGTTTTTCTTTTTTATGGCTGAGCAATACTCGTGTGTGTGCGTGTGTGTGTGTGTGTGTGTGTACCACATCTATTAATGGACAATTAGGTTGCTTCCATAGCTTGGTTATTGTAAATCATGCTGCAATGAACATAAGAGTGTATATATCCTTTTGAATTAGTGTTTTCTTTTTCTTCAGGTAAATACTCAGAAGTGGAATTGCTGAATCATATGCTAATTCTCCTTTTACTTTTTTGAGGAACTTCCATACTGTTTTCCATAGTGGCTGCCCCAGTTTGCATTCCCACCAACGGGGATGAGGGCTTCCTTTTCTCTACACCCTCATCAACATGTTATTTTCTGTCTTTTTGAGCCTAGCCATTCTGACAGGTGTGAGATGATATCTCGTTGTGGTTTTGATTTGCATTTCCCTGATGATGAGTGATGTTGAGCATCTTTTCGTGTGTCTATTGGCCTTCCGTATGTCTTCTTTGGAGAAATGTCTGTCCAGGTCCTCTGCCCACTTTTTAATCAGATTGGGGCTTTTTTTGTTGTTGTTTTTTATTTTTTGATATGGAGTTGTGTGAGTTCTTTATATATTTTAGATATATTTTTTAAAGATTTTATTTATTTATTTGACAGAGAGAGACACAGCGAGAGAGGGAACACAAGCAGGGGAAGTGGGAGAGGGAGAAGCAGGCTTCCCGCTGAGCCCAGGGAGCCCGATGTGGGGCTCGATCCCAGGACCCTGGGATCATGACCTGAGCTGAAGGCAGATGCTTAACCACTGAGCCACCCAGGCGCCCTATATTTTGGATATTAACCCCTTATCAGTTATATCATTTGCAAATATCCTCTCCTATTCCACAGGCTGCCTTTTCATTTTTTGACGGTTTCTTTTGCTGGAAGCAGATGTCTGACCAGTTTTGAAGGCTGAGCTTCTGCAGAGTGTGGACAAGAGTTTCTAATCCTCTTTTGTGTCATCCCCCACTTCCTGACTCTTACCATCCAACTTTCATTCCTCTTTGCTGGCTTACTCCAAACGCCTTGGAAAGTGATCAGATCAACACTATTACTTTTACTCTTATCCTAATGACTAGAAATTTTTCATTTTTTATGCAAAATTCAGATTTTATTTTTACTTGTTCTTACATTGGTGGGAGCTAATATCAGGAACTTATAGGCAAACAAGAACTTTTGTTTTCTACAAAATTACACACAATGTGGCATTATCGCTAGTCAAGACTTGCTTTTTTACATTTTGCACAAGAATACAATATTATCTTTTTTTGAACAAAATGCCCAGATTACTAAGGAAACCATCTTTGGAGGGAGTGTTTAATAAGCATGTTTTATTTAAGTAAATCCTCCAGGAGGAAATGCGAGAATTTACTGCCTTTACTTAGAAGAAGGCTGTGTAAGTAGTTATCTATCAAATTTATCTATGCAATTCACCAACATTTCTTCATTGGAAACATCAATATTTCCACATCACAGTTCCCAAAATGACTTTAAAGTCTTAAAATTCTGTGTCTCCTTTGGCTTGCTTCTCTCTGGATTCCACCCAGGCTTTATTAATGGTTCTCTTCATATCATCATCTCCATCTTCATTAATTTTCTTTAGAACATTCATCGATCCCTCACTAGGATCTATTTCAGTGTCATAAGAGGGCTTTTCTTTCTCTTTGCCTTCTTTTTCAACCTGAGTCAGGTAATCCCAGAGCATGTTTTCTGCTTCCTTTCTACATAAGGTAAGAACTGTATCTGTCTTGACTTTTTTTGAACTGCCTTCCACAGAGATGGGTTTTAAGAGATTGCTCACAATCATGGAGTAACTCTTCCCATTTAGATTCTTTACCAAAAGATCAAATGACCTCGCTGTGAAATGCACCTGCACATTCTCAGTGGGTAATGTAGATTTTCACAAACTTATCTGAGTGATCCCATCCGTAATTACTGATTTTCCCTGTGTATCCTGTTGTAATGGGAGCAACCACAGCAGCTGGGTTTTCATTGTCAAGAAGTTCTGCTTTTCTCTGCTGCATCTTGTTCTTGATTTCTGTCTCAGTCTTGGATTTTTCATCTGTAGGGGCATCATGTACTCTTTTTCTTTTGTTTTCTTTCTTTCTTTTTTCTTTTCTTTTTTTTACATACTCTTTTTCTAGTGGCCTTTTCTAGCAGCACCTTCACCTCTTCTAGATCTTTCTGTAGCTTTTCCAAGGCTGAAGCCATGGTTGGGCTGATCAGACAAGGCCTGAGCTGCAGCCACGCAGGGGAGAGAACAAGAAACACGGCCCTGAATGGGGGGGCGGCAGGGGGGAAGGGGTTGCAGACCCCACCCACATGAGTCGCAGCGCCCCAAGCGTGCTCTCACACCTGACCCAGCGCCAGACCTGGCCGGCCTCCGACACTTGTCGCCTCTGACTAGAAATTTTTCTGCCAAATTGCTTCACAAGTGTGTTTCTCTTGGTCTAAGAGCTTAGCAAGCACACCCCTGGAAAAAGAGATAAAACTATTTCCCATCAATGGGTCCAGTTTCATGCTATGGGATGCCATCTTTAACAACACACAATCCCCAGAAAGTCATGTTGAGGGAGCTCATTCTACTTCTACTTTGTTTGGACTCAGTTATGAGTAAAACTCCTTTCTTTCCACCCTCATTGAGGCAGACAGTATAAGGGTTCACCAATCTCTGACTATTTTCTAATCTGGGCATAATGACAAGATGCACTTTCCCACCCGCTTAAGTGTAGGTTTGGTCTTATAATTCACTTAGGCCAAGAAATAGGAATGGAAGTGATGTGTGTAGGAAGTGCTGGGAGGAAAACATTTCCTCTGTCACCTTAGGTTCTGAAGGTTGGGGACCTGCAAACTAACTGACAGCAGACCAGGAGAAAAGACAGTTTATTCACACCTGCATGAATACACAGGCAGGAGTCAATACTCCGTCACTTACTGAATAGCCAGAGGCAAGTATTTATATACCAACCTAAAGAAGTGTACGTGGGTGGAGGTTAGAACTCCAGTGGGAAAGTGGGAAAGACTCTACTGGGCTTTTTAATGCCACTGGGAAGCTGAATTCACACTTCGCAGCGCTGAAGGTCAGTCTTCTTCCAAACAGAAAACTCCCTTGGGGTGGATGGCAGCTGTATTTTGGGGAATATCTGCTTAAGGGTAGGCAATGTTTCTTTCTGTGGCTGCTGATTGTTCAGACGGGTTTCAGTTAAAAGTAATTTTAGTCCCTTCAAAAGCAACCTAATTGCCAGCGCAAGACTTTCCATGCCCCCCTCCCCCCTCCCCCCACCCCCGCCGTCTGGACTGTGGGAGTGCATACCTGGGATGCAGGTGCCTAGCTGAGCCATCCTAAAAGCACAGGAACCCTGGAGAACAACGGGGCTGCAGCAGACTCTATGTGGGCCCAACCCCCCCCAAAACAAAAACAAATAAACTTGGGTTAGTTTAAGCCACTGGAATGTGTCCTTTGCAACTTCTTTGAACATACCTACCAATGAAAAGTTAGTTCTTAAAGATTCCACTTGGTAAATTTAGTCTTACAATTCAATTTCATACTTTCCAGATTTTAAGAAAAAGTTCTTAGTAGCCATATGGCTTATGCTCTTCTTGATCATGGATCTTTCTCAAGCTAAAAGAGTCAAAATTTAAAAGAAATGTTACCATGTAAATAAGATAAACCGGTTTTCTTCAGAAATTGTGAGAGGTTCCTATATATTTGTAAGTTTGTTCTCAAATGGTGTATTTAACAAGTGATTTATTAATGTGTGGATGTGACAAATCCTTATTCTACAGGTAACCTTTTTCTGCTATTACATGGACTGGATGGAAGAAGTGCACCCTGTCTGAAATAGGGCTTGCTATTTGACCACTAGAGAGGTTTGTTCCTTAGTCTTAAAACCTTTGCTCCTCTGAGACTTGTGTTCAGTTGTGAATGAGCTCAGTGTGACTGCATCATTCATTCATTCATTCATGCATTCCACAAATAGTTCTGTGAATGCTCACTATGCACCAGGCATTGCATTAGGTTATTAGTTACTTGTGACTAATAAGACAAACCCTCTGACCTCCAGTCACTCAAAATCTAGGCAGGGAAACTGTCATGTAGACTGGTAATAATAATGCAAGGCGGTGGTAAGCCTGGTGACAGTAGTTTCTACACGGTTTGTGGAAGAACACAGAAGTATCAACTATCATCATCTCAGGTACATGTGTGAGGGAATGAACAAAGACACCTTCTTAGAGCACATGAGACCTAGCTGAAAAAAAAAAAAAAAATGAATCCATCAGTTAAGAGAGGAGGGCTGGGGCTGAGTAGGCAGGGGAAACTCTTTAACTATTATGGATGTACCCGATTAGTGTGGGTACAAGATTGTGGGATGGGGTAAGCACATTAATAAGGGCAGAAAGAATGATG
The DNA here is from genome assembly GCF_002201575.2 of Neomonachus schauinslandi. Taxonomy (NCBI): domain Eukaryota; kingdom Metazoa; phylum Chordata; class Mammalia; order Carnivora; family Phocidae; genus Neomonachus; species Neomonachus schauinslandi. Next base: position 27,479,668 of record NC_058410.1, on the reverse strand, counting down.
AAGGCAGAAGTAAGATAGTGGAGAGACAGATTTTGCTTACTCCATAAACCGTCAAAGATCCAGAAAGGATTAAGCAGAACGGTAGGTAATTTGTATGCATTCTGGGTGGTAGTGGGGGCAGGAGAAGGCTGGGGAAAAGAGTAGGTAACCCCTCAGGGTTATCTTGGCTCTTCTGAGTAACTAGAGCAAAGTCTACTCTCATTTTTAGTGGGCTGATGGTTGGTTTCTGGGGTCAGTAGCATTGGTAGCCTTTCCAGGCTTCTGTGGTTTGGAGGATCATGGTCAGAACTTAATTACTGAACTTAAGTAATTAAGAACTTTATTACTACAAATTGATTCACTCACTAAAGCTGCCTGACCATACCAGGGTGTTGCTGACAAATGGCTGTGGTCCCATGAGTCTGGCAATAAAAGCGCGTCGGGAGAGAATTCTCTGAGGATCTCTTGTGTTCCTTGTGACTTGTGAGCCGAGGCACTGACGGCTCTCATTCTTGATCTGGACTATCTTTTCAAGGATGTTTGCATAGGGAATAGCCTTGGAAGATGGCCACAGTGTCTCTCTCCTGAGCTGAGGGCAGATGTGTGTGCTGTCCAGTAAAAATAACATCTCTCTCTGGGGCAAAGATTGGGCAGGTGTGCTCAAAAAAAAAGGGTTTCCTGAGCTTGGAACTCTTCAGCTGTGCTGCAAACCCGCTCCATGGGCAACATGCCCCCAGGCTATCTTCATTTATGATGCCAACAAGATTTAGGAGATTAGAGGATTGATGTGAACTTGAAAATTCATGCTGCTTGTTGTGCCAGCCGGAATAGAGTCCTTTGTCTCTAACCCGAGTCTCATGTCTTTACCATCATACATGAAACTGTGGCAGCCAAGATAGTGCATGTGGGGTAAAAATCTCAGACTCTTTACAGTTCTTGACACCTAGGATATGGGGGTAGGAGCCAAACTGCAGCAGGGTCACCATAAGGGTGCCTTTGACCAATACACCTGCAGTTAGGCATTGTCTGGGCAGATGGGCTTACTTGTTTCCCCACTGCCTGATATATATTGATAACAAACCTGACAAGCTTCTATCACTTCAATCACTCAGAAAATCAGTGTTCATGGAAATGATTATATGGGCTATTATGATTTTACAAGTAGGTACAAGTTATGAAACATAAGGACATAAAGTAAAGATCTAATTATATTCTGTGTCCAAATTCTTTTTGGACTCAATTTTTCATCCATTTCTGCTCAAAATTTAGATGAGCAGATAAAGAAATATTAATAAAAATTAAAAATTAAGATATAAGTAAATTTGCCATTTTGGTTTTCATATTACAGAGGTGAAAGAATAGATTGAATTGAGCATGGGCTGGAGATCTGTGAAACGTAGATTTCCCTTTAACATTAATATTCGTTAAAATATACCAAGGAAAATATGCAACAATGGAACGTATGAGACCTGTTTTGTGTTGCTACACTTTTCCTTGGGAGAAATTCCAGGCCTATGAGAGAGACTGAAATACACATTAGTTAGTTTATTGGAGGGGCATCAACATATTTGGATAAGCGCACAGACAATGGAGATAAGCTGCCTGTATTTGAATTTTGGCTCTATCACTTACTAGCTGTGTGTTCTTAAGCAACTTATTTCTCTATGCCTTAGTTCACTCATCTGTAAGATGGGGATAATAGTACATACCCCACAGGGGTTTTATGAGAAGTGAGTATATACACATAACTGTACTTAGAACAGTGCCTGGCACATGAATGCACTACGAGTGTTTGGTATTATTATATACTTTCATTATTGGTGCATAAGCTAAGACCATTGTTTCGTATCATAATACTGAGAATAAGACTTCAAATAACCATTGTTTGATTTTTCCCCTCTCATAAAAAAACTGTTAACTTGCTTACAAATAATTACCAGTATGGGATCTCTGGCATATAACCGGTATTCTAATTATTCCATGCTGGGTATGTTGGGCCAAATAGATCAAACAGTAGTTAGTTTTCCTTTATAGAGTTGAGGGGTTTTGACCCTAATAATCTATCATCCAATACATTTTTATTGAGTATCTATGTGCAAAATTACATTCTGGACATCTTCAGTTCAAAAAGATTGTTCCCTAGAAACTCTGAGTCTAGCAGAAACTCTCTTTGCTAGCTATGAGGGCATAAAGTGCACTCGGTTGATAGTATAAGCAATTATTTCATGATTCATAATTATAGGTTTTTTGGTCTTGCTCCCCCTATATTTCAGATTACCTACTGCTTTGTCTTCAGCTGGTTGATCAAGAGTCAGCATGTTCTTATTTATTTTTAGGATTTGAGGAACTCTGTGATCAGAAACGTTCTTTTTTCTTTTTTTTTTTTTTTATTTTATTTTGCAACCTAGCTTCCCCTCTTGGTCTTATATGGCATAGTCTATTTCTAACACTGGCTTCCTTCCCTTCTGCATTATACTGTGTCTGACTCTGCAGGACTATTTACCCAGTAAATGTTGTTCACTGATTGGTTATCTGTGATTTCAGTTATTCTGGAGCAAATTTAGAACTACTGCATGGATAGAGTCTTGACAACAGCCTGGCATGAAAATACTAAAGGCTACCCTTTAAAAATATTAGATAGATAGATCAGACACTTAATAATATGAAATAATACTTAAAGCACCCAGTTGTTAGGATTCAAATAGCTGTAAAAGCAGCTCGATTGTCAAACCCAAGAATTATGAGTATTACGTATGGTGTTTTATGCTGGGGTAGGTCCAAAGTCATATGTATATTGCTTAGCCTAATATTTCCCCCAAGGCAAAGTGTAGCAATTTGGGCCAAATTCTGTTGGCGCATGAAGTGGGGGTTAAGGCATTAAACATTCAGAATTTATACTCATAAGGAAAAAAAAGGCCACAGGAAATTACATTTCTCAACCATTTTTTGCACATTTTAATTATGTCAAAAATAATCTTAACCACTTTGTTTTCCTTATAGAAAAGAAGTACATAGTGGTTTAAAAAAAGCATATTCTTTCTATCAATATCAATATCAAAGGACATTCTACACAAGCATCTTTCTTATAGCTTCCACAGCCTCTGTGAGAACTAGGCTGATGTTTATTCTCCAAAGTCCTGCGGTACTGCTGAGGTCTGTTTTCTATTTCCAACCCTGAGGGGCTTTGAAAAATCGTCTAGTTCCATTTCCTTGTTTTACAGACGGTGAGAAGCTCAGAGAGATAAAATTAACCCAGCCAAAGTCATTGAAAAGTAAGAAAGAATCGTGTAAAATCACACTGCTAGAAAAGATTCCTTCATAATTAATTTGAAAATTCCATGTCTAATCTGGAACTAAATATATCCTGTAAAAGAAAATTCCTTGAATACCATGGATAATGCATTCTAATATCTAACAACGTTCTCGTCAGAAGTGTCATTCTTGAGTGTAATAACCTCTTTTCATGCAAATTAAGCTTATTTCCCCTTGTTCGATGCTTAATAGAGATGGATGATAGTCACTTTAATATTACAATCACACACATGTGTATTAAAATATTTTTCAGTACTTATTCTCCATTATTTTCTTTGCATGCACTAAAGAATCCAACATCTTTAATTTTTTTAGCTTGTCTTTGCTTGCCTCCTCCAGTTGTTGAGCCAGAAACCTGGATATCACGATTCACTCCTTTATTTTTTTTTTCCCTTTCACCTCCAATTAATTACTAGGGTCCTTTTGGTTTTATTTCCTAATTAGCCCTCGACATCCCGACTTCAGTGTCTCTACTCTAATTTAAGCCACAATCATTTCTCACCTGGATTATCATAGTTGTTTAACAAAATAAGCATTTATTTCTTGTTCACCTTACATGATGACTCCAGGTTGACCTTGGGCTTGTCTAGGATTGGCAGGGCTTCGCATATCTTCTCATTCTGGGATGCAGGCTGAAGGAGCAGCCCCTTTCTGGGGTTTGCTAGTCTCACAATTAAGGGCAGAAGCACAAGATGGATAGAGCCATATCATGTACACTTAAAGGTCCTGCTTGGAGGAGGCATATGTCATGTTCATTAAGATTCTGTTGGCCAAAGTGAGTCTCTTGGCTAAGCTCAAAGCCGCTGGGGTCAGGAAGCATACTGTGCCCACAGGTGAATGTGGTAAGGATAGGGACGGAATAAACAATTATGAACAAATAATGAATTTGCCAAACTTGGTAACCAGCCTACAGTGGGTTGCTCTCCAGTTCAGCCTCCATGCTATCTATCTCACAAACAGGATCCCACAATACTCAGTAGCCTTGGGATTATTAACAGCTGGGGCGAGGAAAGAATTAGGAACCTCCTGTCTGTACTTATTGAGAGATAAATAGAATTTTCTAGAAGAGGAGAGGAGAAAGAAAGCATCCTTGACCCTGAGAGTTCCAGACAGCAAGCATCTGAACATTCTACTGAGTGACTAGTTTCTTCTTTTTTCTAATGTTGTAGAACTGTGCAGACAGCTCTTTACTAGGATGTCTCAGTTCTAGCGCAATGATCTGTTTTCTTGTCCATGTACAACTGTAAACTTCTTGATGGCAGAAATCATCTCCCTTTCATCTTAGCATAGTGCTTTGAATATAGTTCTTAGCATAGTGCCTTGAATATAGTAGGCACTCAAAATGCTTGAGGGCCAGATTTTCGAAAAAGTCTGGTTTAGATCATCAGGTCCTCTTGATCATTCTGCTGGTCTGAGACGGATAGACCTTGGCTGGCAAACTGTCATTATCTAAATCCCGTCCCATGCATGCTCTGGAGACACTACTTGTCTAAGCTCTTGTTTAAGTGTCCTTACTAATTTCCTCTCCTCACTTTAAAAATCACTGCTTCTCCAACTCATGTAGGCATTTAAAATGTTAGCATGCTTTCTCAATCTGGCAGCATCTGTGAACCTAAAGGAACTCATTATTCAACCTTTCATACGAATACTTAATATCATGTCTAAACTTGACCTTTTACTTGCACATTAGATACTACTTTAGTTGAGCTTTAGAATTTAATCCACATGTTCTCCATTTCTTATGAGATAAAAGGTTGAGTCCCTTACTGAGTTTTTCATTCCAGGCCCTTCACGCCCCGTTGCCCCCTACGTGTGTATCTTCCTCGCCTGCTCTGTACTTCCCTTCACAGGCCACAAGCTTCCCCCAGTTATGTCTCTATGCTATTCTGCAAACACATTCCACTCTTCCACACCTCTGGGCTTCGCTTTTGCTGATGCCTTTGCTGGGAAACTCTCCTCCTTTGCCTCTTCTAGGAAACCCTACTCATATTTCAAGGCTGTGCTCTGTGAAGAGGTCGCTAAATCTGCCTCCAGGGCTAGATAGTTGTCAAATGGATCAATGAATCAATGAATGAGTTCTTTCCTTGAGAGCTGAGATTTATTTCATATTATTTTGCAACTTCTATCTTCTATAGGGGTTGTAACTTTATTTTAAAAATTGTTTTGATTTGGGATTTTGGATTAATCAATTCTATTTGTCCTTTTTGTATTCTAATTCTTTTTTCAGTATCATAATGAAAACTTAATAATATATTTTTTGTAGATAGTCTTCATTTTTCTCTACATAAGGTTGTCTTAGTTTAACTAGTTTATAAGCTCAGTGTCAGCTGAAGCTTTAGTATTTATTTATTTTTGTACACGTTTAGTTTCTGCCTTCTGAAAACTCAAAACCTAAAATGGACATCATTCTTTCTGAAAAGTCTTAATATGATAGATATGCCTGTAATATTGTATGAATTTTAAGGAAATACAGAATGCATCTCTCTTTTCAAATTACAGATGGGTTTTCCTAAAAAATAAGAGGAAAATACAGAATTGTATCTTTTAAGAAGATGGAGTCAGGGGCGCCTGGGTGGCTCAGTCGTTAAACATCTGGCTTCAGTTCGAGTCATGATCCCAGGGTCCTGGGATGGAGCCCCACATCAGGCTCCCTGCTCCACAGAAGCCTGCTTCTCCTTCTCCCACTTGTGTTCCCTCTCTCGCTGTGTCTCTTTCTGTCAAATAAATAAATAAAATCTTAAAACAAACAGAAAAAGACGATGGAAGAAATCAGTATCTGACTTACACTCCAGCAGAGAGGCTGATGACCCAATAACAAAAAGAGAACTTTGGGAAGTCTCAGTTCCAGTAGAGACATCTTATGCCTGAACTCTTGAACCAACCATTTTGGGCTGAATTGCAGCTCCACTCTTTGGCTTAAGCAAGTGACTGAAGCTCTCCGGGCCTCAGTTTCCTAAGCTGTAAGATTGAGGGCAATAACTGTGCACACATAGGGTTGTTATGGGGACCAAACGAGTTAATATATGTAAAAGACTTAAAATAGTGCTGGGCACGTTTAAGTGCTATTAAAGTGTTATTGTTTCTGCTTTGGAATTTCTTCCACTTTTTTAAAAAGTTGGAATAAAAAAGTCCTTACTCTCACACTTCTGGGTTTCAACTGGGAAAATAGACAAGAGTATGAGGCCTTGAGATTCAGAATAGATGCAGCTAACCACCCTAGCTTCCCTCCATTCTGTCCCCTCTCCCACCCACAACCATTTGAGGATGCTGCCCTCTGGTGGCCAATCAAAAGGGCTCTATGGCTCAGTCAGTTTGACTCCTGCCAGAATCTTCTTTGTTAATTTAGCAGAAGTTAGAGTATTCTCCTCTGGGTCCTACTTAAAATGTAGCTGTTAAATCACAGAATCATATATAGATTTCAAAAATTGGAGTGATAATTAAGTATTGTAATTTTCATTTGAATGGTTGGAAACTATTAAAGACTAATGTAAGCAATTATACAATGCATTGCCTACGTATTTTTATTGATGTGCTTGAAAATCAGATAAATAGTAGCCAAGTATCTTGCTTGATCTGAGGATCAAGTACATATCTGTTTGACATTGGTTTAGGCATTCCTTTTAGAAAAAAAAATTTGTGAATGTTACTATAGGTGTTATATTTCACATTAAAATATAAAATCTTATATTAAAATTTTATTATTTTGGCAAAAGGTTATTCAGAACTGAGGAGACAGAAATTGTACTTATTAAAATTAGAACTTATGCATGCATACCAAGTCTATTCATATTATAGGTTTTGTGTTTTTTTGCTATCAAAGCATCTTTCGTCAATGCCTGAACTGCCTAAACCCTATTTCTTCAAGAATCTCATTGTACAGACACTTATTTTCAAATAAAATTAAAGAAAACTATTCTTTGCCAATTCTTTCGAAAACTTACATAACTCTGGAATGTAGTTTGATGAAGTCAGCTCACCTCTGCTGGATGAACTGTTACGTAATTTCCAACACCAAAAAAGGAACATCGGAAGATCAGTGACTATTTATTTACACATTTGTTATCGTTTCTACTTGAGAATAAAGAATGAGTTTGAACTCTAAAAGCTGAGCCTGCAGGAAGCCCCATCAGTCTCTCCACACTTCTGCTGTCATTCCTATTGTAGGGGAAACATTATTCAAACCACAGGCTCTGAACTCCCAGGTAACTGAAGCCAGCAGGAAGCTCTGTTTGATATCAGCTATGTTCTTTATCAACGTTTTTGTTGTGATGGGAAGAAATGAACTAACTTTACTTTTATCTTGCCCTGTTTTAACATAACCCAGTAGGTGAATGCTTTATTGGTGTGCCTTGGTGAAACTCTTTGATACATACTGACTTTGTGGTCATAAATTTTCCATGTAAAAAATTAATGTTTCTTTCATCTATCCATACCAACCAGAAAGTATTACACATTCATATGTTTTTCTTAAAATTGTATTTAAAATTTTGCTAATAGGACTAACCACACGGAAAACCCAACTTGATTTTTCCAATTAGATCTGGGAGACAGAAGCCCCTTTGCCATCAGACGGAGAACCAGACACAACAATGTGATTCTGAACTTTGGGGTCAACATTGTAGACTCTACTGAACATTTAGTCTCAATGTTTTTTTTTTTTTTTTTTTTGGTATTAGCAAGACTTGTGTGAGATAAGAAAATGAAGTGTCTTTCTTTTTTTCCTCCACAAGTCGTTGGTTTTCGGTGAGCAAGCTAGTGGTGTTTGTACTATGGAGTTCACTAGCAAATGTACTTCCAAGTCTTGTTTTTGACACATCATTAAACCATATATTACATCTATTCTGTTCTTTGTAGAATGTTATTTATGTAATCTTGTTTGGATTCAGTGTCTGTGTTTGCCAGGGGAGAAGCCAAAAGAAGAAAACATGGAAGCTTTATGCAACACATGGATTTAGAGCAATCTTAAACTCATGACTTCATCTTTCCTGTGGTGTTCTCTGTGAGGCACGGTCGATTTTGGATGCTGGGCTTGTTCCAGATCTCCAGGTTCCAAATAATCTAAGGAAAGGAATTCAGACTCTAGCAGGAAGAAGAAAAATAACATGAGGAAATTGTACTATTTTATTTTAGCTCAACATTTAAAATTTTATAGTATTTTTCTCAGTTTAAAACTTTTAAATAATTCGAAGACTGATTATTTCCAGGCTTTCTTCCTTCCAGTATTAGAGTCCTTACATGTATTTAAACACTTAATTTTCCCATCCAGAACCATTGCAAACTCACAATTCAGATTTAATGTACCGAGCAAACCTCCACTTGACATTACTGCCAGAGTATTTACAGACTGTTACTGAAAAGAAATCATTACGAAGAAAGAAGAATGTTTTTCTTATTGGATTTTTCATTTTAAACCAGAGCGTCTCAATCTCAGTGCTATTGGCATTTGGGGGATGAATAATTCTTTGTTGAGAGGGGCAGTCCTGTGCATTGTAGAACGTTTAGCGACATCCCTGACCTTTATCCCCAGATGCCAGTAATGTCTCTTCCTCTTTGTTACAACCAAAAACGTCTCCAACCATTGCCTGATGTCCTCCTGAGGGACTAAATCCATGCCCTCCTCCAGCAAAACCATTGTTTTAAACCAGTAAACTGTGCTCCCCATTACTTTTCTTCCAACATCTCCAGGAATAGCATTGCCGTTTTGCAGGTCTTCCAAGACCAGATGTAAGATATATAATCACAAGCTATGTGTCTTCGTATTTTTCTACTTCTTTTCCATTGCTCACCTCTCCCTGTAACATACTTCCCTGTGAATCACACATGTTGTAGCTAAATCTTCATCATATTATTGTGGCTCTCAGGGGAAGAACAAAGCCCGAATGGCACAAGGTGAAGAATATAGCTGGAGAGCCCAACAAACCTATGTGTGCTATCTGATTACTCTCTGTGAGCCTAAATTAGTTCGTCCTGGAAAGGATGACCACTTGCTTCATAGGTGTTATAGAATTGCAAAAGGAACAGGACTGAAAGGGAATTAATTTGTAGGTCACTTTCTTTTAGACAGGCATGAAGCAAGGGCTGTGTTTAGATGATCTCACTGTATATTTCCAACATTGAGGTCCCCATTTTATATGTAAAATAAATATAAATAATTTTCACAAAATAACTTTCAGAAGGTCACACAGATATTAAGTAGAGAAGCCAGCTGAGTTTTCAAAGTACCTAACATACTTCACAAGCCGTTCCTAAAACAAGGGAGGTTCTCAGATATTATTTATTCACCTGGCTTAAGGAGAGCCAACACACAGTCTGTTGAAGTTCTATTCCATCAAAAGACAAATCTAACAAAATATTAACCCTGTCCATAGTAATTCAAAAGTTCTAGTAAATTTAGAATGATCGTCAGAGTCCCATTCCTTATTATCTTCTTGGTAAGGTTTGTATTAACCTTTATTCAATTAGCTGGGAGGTTTATGCTGATGGGAGTTAGTTAAGCGTATTGGCTAGAACGAGTGTTTGTTTCTGTGGCTCTTGGCTAACTCCTTCTCTCTTGGTTGCTTTCACATTTGTGTTATGTTTTGAAACACCAGCAGCACATAACAAACAGATGCAAGAGGAGATCTGGGAAAGAATCCTTGAGGTGTTGGAAGTGGACTTTTGACACATCTGTTTTGAAGGAAACAGGTGCAAGTAGCTATAAGAGTTGAAAGCAAATTATGTTTTTCAGATTAACAAAGTATTTTCAAGTAGACAGGAACTCTGAGCAGGAGTGAGATAAAAGAAAAAAACTGAGATGTCTACATTTTTCTCAGGGAACTTTTTATTTTGATTGTTTCTATTGGAACATGATGTGAAAACTTCTTGGTACTGGGGACGAAGGGCAGGGCAGAGAGAAAATCTCCAAGGCCTTCCCTAGCTCAGGAATCCATGTTGGAACAATTCCTTAATGTATGCATCTTCACCTTCCCACTGGCATACTTACGGGCAGGAGCCTTCAGGGGATCTCCGCACATGCATCTGCGGCCAGAGGAAGCAGTGGAATGGTTTACCCGCAGCAATGGCAGAACCCACTGGCAGGATGGACTGGTGAACCAAAGGGCAACATGGAGCCCTTGTTTTCCACCTGGGTTTTTTCTCCCTACCTATTTCACTTTGTCTCTTTGCATTCTTGCAGCTCTAAAAACTATAGTTTTATTCCTAGATTTATGTAATCCCAGAGCTGGAAGTCTTCTACACTCAGAGTTTAAAAAAAATTTTTTTAAACTCTTTAAAGTCTATGCAATCTTTTGTCCTGGAGGAAAATTTTCTGTAGAGAACAACAGAAAGAAGTGGATCCACTGTGGTCAAAGCTGGACATGCAGGGCTGCAGCCCACCCCATTGTACACCCCCTCAGATGTGCTCCCCTCGAACCCCTGGGGCTCCTGGGAACACTGCACCTAAGCCTCAGATGGTGGAAAGCCCTCAGCGGTGAGGGAACTACTGCTAACAAGTCTGCATGGGATGCCTGTGGGCACCAGGGTCTCCTGACCCCCTAGCCTCTCCGCACAGAATCAGGTAGAGGCTCATTGGCCGCAAGACCACCTCTGCTGGGACTTCTGACCGCTTGAGGCTGAGGGAAGGAGGGTTCAGGATTGTGGGGTGTGTGAGACCATATTCTGGTGGTTTTCATATGGGTCACAGGGGCTTCTGTAAATGCTTCCCAGGGTTTTGGTTATAATCATAGCCATAAAAAGTCCTACCAAGTAGCTTTTGGAAATATTGGGAGGTTTGCATTTTGCAAATGCTGCTTATAATTTATCCAGTTCTTATGATACTGTTTCTGTGTGGCAACATTTGTAATCATATACCCATTACAGAGAAGACAAGGCACCAAAGGGTAAAAATCACCAACAAGTGCAGGCCATGTCGGATCATGAATTCCTGAGTGATTTTCTAATATTAGGTTCAAACGGCACTTATGAATATCTTTAATTTATGAAAAATAATTATGCTGCCATTGGTAACCACGGAGACCAAAATTTAATAAGATGGAGAACATACCGAACAAGAGAGAAAAATGTGTGAAAAATTAAAATGACAAACTGAGGTGGGTAGGGTGCTGTAAAATCCGTTTATGCCGACTATGATGGAGCCAAATGAAACACGACCTCAACTTGCCAGAAGAGAATTTCAAATTTTTATAGTAATCCACTTCATAAATATAAAATTATGCTTTTATATTTATATGTGCCATTTTTCTATAAATTTTCATACTTGTGGTCGGTGTTTTCAACTATCATTTATTTTCTCTATGCCTGAATTTTAATGGCTATGCATGTAGAGTTGCTGTCAGATTTCAAAAGTTCTGAATGAATTTCCTTAATTTCTAATCAAACTTACCACTATCTAGGGGCGCCTGGGTGGCTCAGTCGGTTAAGTGTTTGTCTTCGGCTCAGGTCATGATCCCAGGGTCCTGGGATAGAGCCCCGCATCGGGCTCCCTGCTCCGCGGGAAGCCTGCTTCTCCCTCTCCCGCTCCCCCTGCTTGTGTTCCCTCTCTTGCTGTGTCTCTCTGTCAAATAAATAAATAAAATCTTAAAAAACAAACAAACAAACTTACCACTATCCCATTTTTGGCAAGGCATAAAAGACAGATATCAGTTTGCTTCCCAATAAAACAAGAATTCATCTGATTTGTTACCAGGTCTTAGAGATCCACCAGGATAGGAAGTAGTTCCGTGTTTATAACATTATTTCCCATTTCATGCCTGGGATCCTGAAATTCCTCCTCTTGCTACATAAAGTGAGAAAATGAATTTTCAATCACAACAGTCACTGTATAACTTATGAGGACGTTGCTGGAATTGAAGTGCAGGGCGTGTGTATGTGTGTGCACGCGCATGTATTTTCTTAACTCTTGATATTATTCCAAATGTATCAGGGAATTTGGAGAGTCTGATAGCGCGAACCACCATGACCGCCCTGCTGTGATGGTCAGCACACACTCTGAGAACCTGATTAACAGCTTGACCAGCCAGCCTCTGGCACCCAGAGCGAGGAGCTCTGGCCGCGGCTCTCAGGCATGAGAAGTGGGTTCTTCCAAAAGCAAACAACCTTCAACCCACGGTCTTCATTTGGGCCCATCAGGTCAACAGTTGTTTCACAGAACATCGGCAATTGTCTTTCTCCTTGTGTCAGGAGCCTCTTGAAACATTATACGAGGATAATTAAGTGGTGAATAAGGGTCAATGTGGACAAATAAATCAAACTGATAGTTTGAACACAGACTGATTGAGCAAAAACAAGGAATTCCGCCATGCCTGTTACTGCGGTGCTTGATGTTAACTGACTTTGTTAACATTACATCCAAAGGCAGCAAGTGGGAAAGCTTTGTGTGGCATCAAAAGCTGAGCAAAGAGACATGGGATTTAATTGTTCAGCTTTATTTTTGAAATAAAGACATGCGGCGCATCCATTTAGTTGACTTTAATGGAGCACAAAACCAAACCCATTCTTTAGCATGCTAATTGAGTTAGAAGATGCTTTCCTCTTGTGTAATAGAGATGCAAGAAACACCAGTGGAATCATCATCAGGCTTTTAGAAGTCCAGAGTGAAAAAATATGATGAGAAGTTCCGTCCCCATATCTGACAAGGCAAATGAGTTCTCCCAGTAAATGTAATGTGATCCTATTACTATTTTGGATCAGGTATTGCAAATCAACTCGTGGTGAATGTGTATACAGTAATGACCACTGAAAGCAAATATAGTAACTTATGGAAGGGCTTTTGTTAGCAAAGGGCAGCCTCGAATCAGGAAAAGAGCAGGAAAGAATGGATAAGAAAGACAGAAGGAAGCCTCAAAAAAGGCTGCTGTGTGTCTACAGAGTTGTTCTAAGGGCAAAGAATTATTAGAAAATAAGTGCAAAGAAGAAATCTTTTAGTGAAAATAAAGACCAATTTTTTACCATAAACATGCATCTAGACGATTTTCTTTGGGTGCTGTAATTCATCTTTTCCCGGTGGTCAAATTTCAACTGCACGACACACCTCTTCTGTTGCAGAAAGAAATATGTAGTTGAAACTATTATTTTATGTTATGCTAATTATCTCTGTTATTCTCTAACTCTTGTTCCAACTCACCATGCGGTGTTTCTATCAGATAGTTCAGGACACGGGATTTCATAACATGTCCCAGAGATCTTCACATGTGAACAGCACGGACCTTTTACCTGGTAATTGAACAGTCTCATCTATAAAGTGGAGGGAATTCAGTTTGAAACATCAACATATTAAAATGGAGACATTCTTTTAATTATTATATGATCCACTTATCAAGCAATTAATGAGTTTTTTTCATAAAGAAAACCATTGTTTCACAACCTTATTCAATAAAAAAAATCTCTAGAGAAAAGGGAGAAATTAACAACTCTTCTGTGCATTTTCTATTTGTATTTAGATCATTTGAAGAAGTTAGCACTAAGGTGAGCAGCAATTGCAGTTATTTATGAATTTAAAGACATTTAAATGGAATTTGTTTGAAGCATTGATAACACATCCACTCCCATATCTGGGCATCTGTATGCGTTTTTAAAATTTAAGTACAGTCATAAACACCAATATGCTGGGATTAATGAAAATAACACTCTCTGTCATTAATGTTGTTATAAAATAACTATCAAGAATAAATTGTGTGTGTGTGGGGGGGAGGTGGCTACTTACTTCAGTGCTCCTGAGATTGCCCCCCCCATAAATAATTTCACATAAAGAATCTAAGAGAAGCTGGTCTAGGAGCCGCCTACCCTGAGAAAGTGGGCTGAGAAAGGTGTAACGCATTATGGAGGGAAATGAAGGCAAGCTCACACCATATCCAATCAGGCTTTTTCTGAAAGGTCAGGACATTCTGTCTGGGTCCATTTGTGTTTTTGATTCTGCCGTTTCACTATTCAGGAACACAATGTAACTGTCAGTCTCCACGACAGTTCCTGGCTCCGCTGGCTCCACGGCTCTGGGGGTAACGTACAATATTTCACATCCGCAGAACAATCCGGCGTCTGCGTGGGCAAACCATATGATGACCACGGGGAGCAATATGGTCACACCCTACTGAGCACTCTTGAGGAGGCTCTGTAAAGAACTACATCTGAAAAAGAATAAGGCTCTGCTCTTCTGTGCTTTTGCGGACTTGCCAAATAGCATTTTAATGCTAAGTTTCCATCAGCAGAAGTCAAATGCAAATGTCCGTCCCTCTGCCCCATCACCGTAGAAAAAGACAGCTTTACTGCTATGCAAAGCATTTGTATCCGGGGAGTTCGGAAGGGGACAGATATTAGAAATAATTTAGCACATTAATGATGGCCTTGTTGGATTTCCCCCGTGTGTGTTTTGTTGTATTATTTATTTTTCTTCCCAAACAAAACCAGACACCGGCTCAAATTTATAAGGGCAAAGGATGGGTTCTGGGAGTCTAGGGAGAGCAAAGAACCAATATTCTGTCTAACATAATTTTTAACCAGTGAGATCGGACCTGAGCTCTGGAGAATTAAATGCATATGGTACATTTTCAAAGGCTTTGGCCCAGAATACTACTTTTTTAACCAGCTGATTGATTTAAGTTACAGTCCAGTCTGTTGCTTCACTCGGTGGAAGATTCAGTAAAGATATTATTTACAGAAAATGACAACAAAGAAACAATAAAGAAAAGAAAAAGCTTATCTTCTTAGGCACACAGATCAGTCCATTTCCCTTCTATCCAATATTTATTCTTTTTTTTAACATTTAAAAAAAATATTTTATTTATTTATTTATTTGAGAGAGAGAGAGAGAGCACGAGCAGGGGGAGGGGCAGAAGGAGGGGGAGAAACAGACTCCCCGCTGAGCAGGGAGCCCAAAGGGGCTCAATCTCAGGACCCTGGGATCATGACCTGAGCCTAATGCAGATGCTTAACCGACTGAGCCACCCAGGCGCCCTCCAATATTTATTCTTATTGCTGGATTTCCAATTTCCATTCTTTCTTTATCCAGATATCATCATGAATTCATTTTTTTCAGTGAATTTATTTTTTAAGATTTAAAAAACTTGTTTCTAGTTCTATGTTCATAACACACACAGTGATCATGTTTATGCCTATTCTGTGAGAACATGGGATGATGATTATGTGTTCTTTCTTTCTGCTTGGCTGCCATCTATGATAAGGGCCAGTGAAACTTAACCACAAATGATGTCCCTTTGGTTTAAGAGTGCATTTTGGTGTTTTTCTCAAGCAGTATTCTATCGTCTGATGTTACGGGATTTTGTCACTCAAATTTTAATTTTAGTGAATCAGTGAAAGCACAATGTTAAAAACTGACTCTGGAGAAGCTGGAAAACCATCCAATTTCCCTAATTTGTCTCTTGTCCTGAAATTCTACTTCACATTGCCCTACAGTGGATACATCCATTGCCTTTACTATTGATGGAAAGTACCAGTCTCAGTGAACCTAGGTTTTTGTCTAAATTGACAACTCGATACTTGATAGAGATTATAGCAAAGAGTATTGAAAGAGTATAGTAAGACTTGGTCGGAAAAAAGTAAATGAGATCTCCGATTGTGAAGAAGCATTACACCTGTGACGGGCTGAATCCTGCTAAGGATAACCATCCTACTTTCCTACGACAGGGCTTGTCATCACAGCTGAAGTTAAATACTAGGTTTGAGTGGGTTGGTTGCAGTGCATATAATCCAGGCTTTAACAGTGCAAAAGCATAAGGGCCAGGCCCAGAGCAGTATAGTTGCAGGATAGGGCTTGTGCTGGAGACTGTAGTCAGCCTAGCCCCTGCCCCCCGAGTGCCAGCCTGTTGCCAGGTGGAAGTGACAATTCTAGGACTTTTGTCAGATTTCCCTTTCTTTTCCCAAAGACATTACCTGTCACGATGTACTAACGAACGATGTCCGTGAGCTTCATTCAACCTGCTGGATGTCAGTATGTGATCTGGGGACATATCAGATATGACTCTTCTTAGCTCTTAATGACATCGTTTATTTATGTGAAGTCTTGGGTTGGGTTGAAAGTTGTACGGCAAAATGGTGAGTTTAAAGAAATTGAATGTCTTCTCCAGGAGGCAATAAAGGAACTGGGCTGTTCAACAGCTTCTTTGAGATCTTTACCATAAAGCTTCCTAAGTCATTTAAAGTACACACACTCAATTACGAATTCCCATAATATCAACATGGGGTAGACTGCTGGTTATCTCCTTAAACCTCTTTCCCTTTTCCCCTGGGTACATAACTGTGTAGCTAGAGTCTGTCTTTCCCACTCTCCCTTGCAGTTAGATGTGATCAGGTTCTCCCCGATAGAATGCCGAAGGATCTGATGTGTGCCATCTCAAGGTCTGGAGCTTTAGGCATTGGGCTGCTTTGTCCACATCCTCTTTTTTCTTTTCTACTGGCTGAATCTAGACATGGTGGCA
The DNA here is from genome assembly GCF_002201575.2 of Neomonachus schauinslandi. Taxonomy (NCBI): domain Eukaryota; kingdom Metazoa; phylum Chordata; class Mammalia; order Carnivora; family Phocidae; genus Neomonachus; species Neomonachus schauinslandi. The sequence goes on along the minus strand of NC_058410.1, from coordinate 27,462,950 downwards.
ACCCAGTTTCAACCATGATAACCATGCCGGAGGAGTAATGAAGCAACATGGAGGGTTCTGAGTGTCTGAAACCTGTTCAGAGCCTAACTGTCCCTCAGACCTACACCTAGACTCACTGCAGAAATGTTATCAGAGAGAAGTAGCTTCTAGCTTTTTAGAATCACTGTACTTTGCAGCTAACATTACCCCAAAGAACACATTCAAGTACATCCCTTTTAAAGAAAGTTATAAAAATATATTTTAACCCCAAATAGAAATAATTTGTGGTTAATGTATATCACTGTTTTCCTCCATTACCATATACAATTGAAAACAGATTATAGTCCTTCAGGAAGGGGAAAGTCCTATAAATGAGCAACTCTGTTTTACAAAATGCTGAGCATCTAAACTAATTTTATCAAGTATGGCACATACTTGTTTTCTTATATAAGTTTTATAATGTAATAATATCTGCTTATCCTTTTATTTCTAATAAAAATGAACAATTTACTTAAGATATTTCCCTGAAGGCCGTCAAATAGAAGCTCAGTATAAATTTATTCAGTTGTTTTTAGTGACTGGCTTTATGTCCGGCAAACAGTTGAAGGGATGACTTACAATGTTTTTCTGGCCAGATCAGAGACCGTTCTTGTTTGCCATCAAGTAATTCAGGAATCAAGAGGAATGGAACCAGCCACTTTAGACATAATTTTATTTCTTTTCACTCTTCTTATGCCTTTGGTTCCTACCAGTTCACTATCTTTCCTAAGATGAATGTCAGGTGCCAAAGGGCAAGCATGGAGGAGTCAAAATGAGTATTCACCAATTAAAATGGCAGGGCGTTTCACATCTAATTCACATTAGAACAAATGGAGACCTATCATTCTAATCATGACTGACCATCTCAGAATGAAGAGCCATGAGGTGCTACCTTATCCATCTCCTCTCCACAAACTCCCTCCCCCCACCCCACCTGGTACATAAACAGTATGTAATTGTTACATTGAAGAGGCTCAACAAATGATATGAGGTAGATGATGTGGGCAAACAATGATAGCATTCAACCACTGTATTAATTGACTGTGTTCTGTATGTTACGTGTGTCAGTCTGACAGAAACTGCACCATTCAGATTCTATGCAAGGGGCCCTGATGGCCTAGCATAGGATGCTACTTCTTGTCAAATCCCCGCTCTTAACTGTTTCCCAGAATAAAACATTATTCATGCCCATGCTCTGTCATTGAAAGTATGAGCAGATGCTTTATTTCCACCCACCTTCAACAAAGGCATCAATTAGAACATCTTTTCCCAGGTTAGAATGGTTTGATGACCATAGGCCATGATGAGTTGTTCTGTTTCTTTTCAATATTGGAAACAGGAGGTGAGGAAACTCATCCCATCTAGAATTTGTTGAAACTCCTTTTCAAACTGCTTTCTTCAAGTCCATTCTTAGTCTCTCCAATCCCTCCTGGTTCTATCAGAACTAGACCTTTGTTGAGAGTTTTTATCGTAAATAAATGTTGAATTTTGTCAAATGTGTTTTCTACCTCTGTTGGTATGATCATGTTTTTTATCCTTCATTTTGTTGATATGGTATATTGCATTGACTGATTTGCAGATGTTAAACCATCCTTGTATCTCTGGAATAAATCCCACTTGATTGTAGTGTATGATCCTTTTAATGTATTGTTGAATTCAGTTTGCTAATTTTTTTAAATTAAGTATGCTCTATACCCAACATGGGACTTGAACTCACAACCTAGAGGTCAAGAGTCTCATACTCTACTGACTGAGCCAGGCAGGTGCCCTCAGTTTGCTAACATATTATTGTGGAGTGTTGCATCTATTTACATCAGAGGTATTGGCCTGTTGTTTCTTTTCTTGTGGCATCTTTGTCTTGTTTAGGTATAGGGTAATGTTGGCCTCATAAAACGAGTTTGGAAGAGTTCCCACCTTTTCTATTTTTTGGAAGAATTTGAGAAAGATTGGTATTAACTCTCCTGTGAATGTTTGGTATAATTCACCAGTGAAGCCATCTGGTCCTGGACTTCTGTTTATTGGGAGGTTTTTGATTACTCACTCAGTAACCTTACTAGTAATCAATCTGTTTAGATTTTTTATTGCCTCATGATTCAGTCTTGCTAAGTTTATGCATTTAGGAATGTATCCATTTCTTCTAGGTTGTTTAATTTGTTGGCATATAATGGTATCAGTTGTAACATCTCTTCTTTCATTTTTGATTTTATTTTTTTTGAGTCCTCTCTTTTTCCTTGGTGAGTCTAACTAAAGGTTCATCAATTTTGTTTATCTTTTCAAAGAACCAGCTCTTAGTTTCACTGATCTTTTCTATTGTATTTTTAGTTTCTATTTCATTTATTTCTGCTCTGGTTTTTATTATTTCCTTCCTTCCACTAACTTCAGGCTTCATTTGGTCTTTTTCTAATTCCTTGAGGTATAAAGTTAGACAGTTTATTTGAGAATTTCCTTGTTTCCTGAAGTAAGCATTTAGTGCTGTAAACTTTCCTCTTAGAACTGCTTTTGCTGCATTTTGGTATGTTACATTTCCATTTTTGTTTGTCTCAAGTATTTTCTGATTTCCTTTTTATTTTTTTTCTTTGACTCATGGGATATTCAGTAGCATATTGTTTAATCTTCACATATTTGTGAATTTTCCAGTTTTTTTCATGTAACTAATTTCTAGTTTCATATCATTGTGGTCAGAAAATTCCAATGATGTTTTTCATAGAAAATGATAGACACCTACTGTATACTATGTATAATTTCTTTTACATGTGGAATCTATACATACATACATACATAAATACCAAGCTCACAGATACAGTGAACAGACTGATGGTTGGCAGGGTTGGGGAATGTGGAGTGGAAAAAATGGGTAATTTGGCGCTTTTTAGTTTAAATAAATTGAATAATAATAATAATAAAGAACCAGATCTCTGGCTAAATCCTCAGCACTTTTCATTGATATAAAGTTCCCAATTCTATACTTAAAACTACGAAAAAATACTATGAATTACTATTTTGATAAAAGTCTAAAGTAGATATTTTCTCTACTTCAGCAAAATTGAAATGTCTATTCAGAGCAACAAATATCTACCAATTAAACAAATTCTATCAACTTTGAGGATGGATGTTGTGGCAAAAGATTACTTTCAGTTTCAAAAAGTCCTCCTTCTAGTTAACCCTCACCAGAGTTTCACACACAGTGGCCTTGCCCTGGCTTGTGCAAGAATGTAAGAGTCAGAGATGGGCTTGGGAAATGAGTAGCTCTAAATTCAAACCTCTGTTATAAAACCCATCAGGTGGGTAATCTTGAGGAGTGCAATGAACCCTTTCTACTCCCAGCTTCCTTCTTTCCTGTGTACCTGTGTAAGAGTGAGCAGCAATAATTTCTACCTCATGAGGTTGCCATGAGTCATCAAGGAGATCCCCTAAGTCAGGAGCCCAGCGCAGAGACAGGCAATTATTATGAGAGCAATGCATATTGCTTCCCACCTCCTGCCAGATTAATTAGTCATCCTTCCTCAGTAGAGTCTTGGTGAGATTGATTATCCTTGGCCTTCTCATTTCATTGTTGGAAGCACTAAGTACTAGATGTTTCCATTTCTTCTACATTATAGAACAGATAATAATAAAAAGCAAAGCTAAGACTCAAATTTATAGCCTAGCCTTTCCTGATTTCTAACCCATGCTACTCAGGTTGTGGTTGCCCTTTGGAGGCTGCAGGTAGGAATACTTGTAATCTACCCTAATATAATCATTCTGATAGGAATTTTTCACTGATGTGAACTCTCTCCTCTACCTGAACTAGACTCTTTATCTCCCACAAGACATTAAAATTGTATTTTCTTTGTGGTCTTTGCTCATATACCCCATGTGGCTAGAATGACTTTACTTCTCTCTCTGCTTATAATCTTACTAAACTGTCTTTCAATCCACAGCTCACATCCTGCTTCCTTGATAAAGTTCTCCCTAATACTGTACCTGGAGTGATCTCAAGTTCTTGTATGTTCCCAGAGTGCTTATGGGTCGTTATTACTCATCTGACATATAACATTTGCTGTCTTCTATTAAACTAGTGGAGTGTGGCAGACAAACCCTGACCTAGGTGTCAGCAGTCTTGGTCCTGACACAAAATATCACACACTCATTGTAACCTTGGTTTCCTTGTCTGTAAAACTGAGGTAATAATACTCAAGTGAATTGCTTTGACATCCAAAAGAAATGTTAAAACATTTTACAAGTAATAAAATGTTATACAAGAGAAGGCACTGTTACTATTACAAGCATATATGTTTTATTGTTTTTTCCCCCCTAAAATACCCAGCACAGTGCCCTGAATATAATACCAATAAAATAAGTGAATGAACCAACTAGGAGTTCTGGAGCCTCTTCTGCCAGCCGCAAGATCTTCAGCCTGGCATCGGAATTCTGTTCACTCTTTTGTAAAATGAGAGTTTGTCTGGAGTCTAAACCAATGAGTCTCCACCCAAGGTGTACATTGGAGACACCTGGGGAGGTTTTAAAAAATGCACATGCCTGGGTCCCACCTTAAATCAATCCAGATTCTCTGGAAGTAAGGCTTATGCATAGATATTAAAACCTTACATTTTTAATTTGAAAAATTACAAACTTACAGAAAAGTTGGAAAACTGAATGAAGAACTTTTTTCCCCCATGAATCATTTAGAGCAAGTCACCCACCTAATGGTTCATCACTCCTGAACACTTCAGTGCAAATTTCCTATAAATAAGGACATCCTCCAATACAAATGCAACATAACCATCAAAATCAGATAATTTACATGGATATATTCAAGATCCCATTCAAGTTTCACCCATTGCTTCAAAAATGTCTCTTGTAAGGGTGCCTGGGTGGCTCAGCTGATTAAGCATCCAACTCTTCGTTTCAGCTCAGGTCATGATCTCAGGGTCATGATCTCAGGGTCATGAGATCAAACCCCTCGTCAGGCTCCACACTCAGCGTGGAATCTGCTTAAGATTCTTTTTCTCTCTCCCTCTGCCCCTCCCCACCTCTCTAAAATAAATAAATAAATAAATAAATAAATAAATAAATAAATAAATGAATAAATCTTTAAAAAAAAAAATCTCCTGTAAACTCATCCTGTTCAGAATCACAACTTGCAAGTAGTTGCCATGTCTCTTTAGTCTCCTTTAGACCAGAACAACTCTTCGGTATTTCTTCCACTTCCATGACCTTGACATTTTTGAAGATTACAGGCCATTTATTTTGCAGAATGTCCTTCAGTTTGCGTTTGTCTGATTCTTCCTCATGGTTAGATTCAGGTAATGCATGTTTGACAAGCATATCACAGAGGTGATGCTGGTTTTTCCTGTCGGGGAGCATAATTTCCATTTGTCCCATTACTGATGAGGTTCACTAGATGGTTTGATTAGGGTGATGTCAGACAGTTTTCCCAACTGTGAAGTTAATCTGTCTCCCCTTTGTAATGAATAAATAATTTGTGGGGAGATTCTTTAGAACTATGTAAGTATCTTGTACCTTATCAAACTTCAAAGGCATTCGTTTATGCGTACTATACGTTTTCACAATTTTCTTTTTTTTCTTTTTATTTCTTTTTATTTTTTATTTTTTATTTTTTTCGTTTTCACAATTTTCTATGTTATTCAAAGAGTTCTAATGCATTACTATCATTGTTTATTTTGATGCTCAGTTGTCCCCAGTTTGGCCAGTGGGAGCTTCATGAAGTTGGCTCCTGTGTCCTTTTCACATGTCATCATAGGTCTTTGAGCGCTTCCTGCTTTCTGGCACAATAAGATGTTCCAGGCTCATCTGGTACTTTCCCTGCCCCAGCCCTGGAATCAGCCCTCTCCTCAAGGATCCTTGGCTCCTTTCAGTGGAGGACAGTATTTGAAGGCAGTCTCAGGGTGCTAGGTATGCTCACTGCTATCGGGCTATTATGGCTCCCAGCCCTGTCAGGATACAGGCCGGGAAAGTGAGAATCTACGAGTATATGCAAACATACACTTTTATATCTATATTTATTTTTATCTCTATCTATATATTTTGAAACCAGGAGTTTTACACTAATTCCAATTCTAATCCAGTACAACAGGTTTATCCAAGTTTTCTCCCTTTCAATATTTGTAACTCGTTCTCATGTTCAGGAGTGTAGGAATTTGAAACAAACACCAATAATCTGGAGATTCTCTTCACTTTCATTGACTGCCAAACTGGAAATTAAAAGCACAAAATTATTCAAGAAAAGACATCTCTTTTTTGCAGTTCTATTACTTTACATTTCTTTAAAAATACACACATGCATAGACACTCACAGTTACACATTTTTAAAGCTAAGAAAAAGGACATTCTACCAAATATTTTAATATTGCTTTTATACAAGTTTATGGATCTTTGCCATCTTATAGCCATTTTATTGTAATTAAGGTATTGCTTTCAAAGAGTAATTTTTTTCAAAATATCATAGGAAAAGTGATCTTTCTGCATTTCAAAACCAGCAGCAGCATACATAAATAGATTTGTCTCTTGTCAGGAGCAGTGGAGTGGAAGTCCTTCTACAAGATGAGAAAAGTTGTGCATTCAGCAATCCATGATGAGCACACATTGAGGTAGACAACACCATGCTGGAACTCTGCCTGCCTGATGGACACTGAGGGATGGGGTTATTTGTGTTGGTAAAGCTTGTATCAGTCACAATGGAGAGGCGGTGACAACTATGGGTGGAGAAAGCCACTTGGGAATGTTGATACCATGTTAGTTTCATATGCAATACTCCCTTTGGTTGAGAGACCATATTTCCAATCAGAGATATCACACATTTCATTCACAGTATACTCATGATCCATACAGTTGTAAGGAGAGTCTGGGATGACCTAATTCTTGGCATTTTCTGTTGAAGAAACTACATGATATCTTTGGGATATTGAATGGCCAATGAGAAATTTAATCATGGTTGAAAAACAAAAGAAAAATTTAAATTCTCCCTCAGTGAACTTGAAACTGCTATGATCATGTGTATTTCACTGGATTGCCAGTTTGGGCTCATTCTTCATTACCTAATCACTTTTTACATTTTAATAATTCCATACTTCTTATTAGTATAATTCCAAGTATCCAGTGTGGTTTATTTCCTTCTCACCACTCTACCTTTTTCCTTTATAGATGGTTGAGTCTCTAGGGTATGTGTCACAAGGGTGCATTTGTAGTGGATACTATGTTATGTAAGCAATTATTGCTTTAGCTACTGTGTTTTGGCTGGGTATTTTGTCATGCATTAATTACTAACCCACCATACCATTCAATCACTCATCTGTCAATTAATAAGAGTATATGTAATATGCTAGCTTTTCATCAGGTAGAAATCAGCCACCCTTTAGAACTTCTTTGACAGTTCTAATCAAACTTTTTAAACATTGAGGCCAAATAGCATAAACACAATTTTATTTTTAGATTTTAAAGTAGATGATTATTCAATGACAAGATTAAATACCTATAAATTACATGATTAAGTTAGCAGAGCCCAGTTGGTAACTGGTTGTATTGGCTCACTTGTTTAAAATATCTGCATTTCCCTTGGGGGTGAGAGGAGGTAGAAATGGATGTCAAGAGATTGTCCTAGAAAATGACTCATCAGTAGTATGAGACTATACATAAACCATTTTTTAAGAGATGGGGCCATTGAACACCAAATAAATTTTAAAGTGAATAATTGGGAAATGTGGGAAAAAGTATTTTACAAAATGAAAGGATGAGAGTGGAATTTTCTCTGAAGAGAAAATATTTAGTAAAAGTGAAATTAGAAAGTTACTCCTTAAGAGTATTTTTAAAAAGATTTATTTATTTATTTATTTATTTGGGCGGGGGGGGCGGAGAGAGAGAGAGAGAGCAAATAGGGAAGGGGCAGAGAGGGAGAGACTCAAGCAGACTCTGTGCTGAGCACAGAGCCCAAGTTGGGATGACAACCCTAAGATCATGACCTGTGCCAAAATCAAGAGTCTGATGCTCAAGCAACCGACTGAGCCACCCAGGGGCCCCCCTTAGGAGTATTTTTATATAAAAACTATTTCCGGTTCATTTTTGAAATGTGTGTAAACCAGCCTACCTTTCTATTAATGTGTGTAAGACAGTTTACCTTTCAGTTGAATGAATCAAACTGCACAAAATTATACTGTATTAATTATCAGAGTAGTGATCTCACAATAAAGAGAACAAGTCTGAGAGCTTTCTATATTTTAGAAATTTCTAACCATACATTTGAACGAAGTCCAACCTATGCAAAATAAGACAATATTCCATTTGAGATTTGAAAAAAAATGAGACATTTCTACCAAATACTTAGATATCCTAGGAATTGTCCCATCTCTGAGGGTCTTTTCTGACCTATTTAGAAAAGGAGGTGCAGAGAAAGTGGTTTTTGTTTATAATAAGACCTCCTTTTTTGGTATAAAACCAGTTAAGTAGAGAACATGGCATCGTGCATGAGAGAATCTTCCCCTGGGTGCGTCTATAACCGACTACGGAGTGCCATCCACAGACTCTAACAGATGCCCAACAGAGGAGTTCCAGGCCCTAACCTCCCTCTAGTCTCTTGTGTTAATGAGGACTCTTGATGCAGTTTAAGGCACACTAGTGAGCAGCTCTAAATCAGAGCTCGTCCTGGGGAAGGAAACTTTACAATGGGTACCGAGGCCAGTTGGTTAGAATTCCAGATGTGGGGCCTGTACCCTGCCTCGGACCAGCATCCATTTCTGTGCTCCACAGCTGGTCCATGTAAATATGCCATATTGCCACCCATCTGCTCAGAGTACACAGTGGCACATCTCTCTCTGACAGTGGACCGTTTTATGGAATGCTATAAATATTGAAATTCATAGGCATGAAGCAGCAGATTTTTAATGTTACTTAGAGAGACATTTGAGCCACAACCTTTGGCAGAAGCATACACTGTTAGCATCTCAGTACACTGTGCACCATTTGGTTCAGAATCATGAACAACTTTTCCAGGGATTTCATGGCTCTCCAATCCCAGGTAAAATGAAGTACAGACCCTGAGGGATGATATTTAGTGTGAATGTCACCCTGCATACAATGTGCATTTGGGATATGGACTTTCCAGCCCTGTGCTGTGTTAAACCATATGTTAATGTTTTTATACTCAGAAAAGATTAGATTGGGGACCAATAAAGTTTCAAAACTACAAATAATAGGCTAACCACGGCGAAACGTGAAGCATTCCTTCAGCTGATTTTTTTCCAAAGCCTCTGCAATTTTCATTTTTGAAATGGCAGGGCTATATTTTGTTATAGGAAACCAGCTTATCCATATTTTATAAGCTAATATGTGCAAATTTTGTACCAGAGTGTAAACATCCCTGTTAATTTGAAATCGCTGGCATGTGGTCTGGAGACAACATAGAAAATTACTTCGTGGTATTTTTCCCCCTCTTGACCAAATAATCCTAAGCAAGTTTTGAGACAAAGGAGAAGTAAATCAAAGCACAGGAACGAAAAGGGTATCGGCTATCTGGCGTGGTTTTGCCTTCTGGGGTAATGTTCTTTGTCCTGAATGAACTGTGAGGCAAGGCAAAGCTCTTTAAGAAAAAAACAGACATGGTTTTTATATAAAGGCCCCTTTCCTTTTCCTTCAGTTCACCCGCGAAAACACGAAAAAAACAGAAAATGCCTTTCCAGGAATCATCAGGGATTTAACTACAGGAGCGACTCATTCATTTAGAACAGTAAGTACTTGGAAAAGGACACAGGGATGTTCCCAGTTTGGCATTTGTTTACCTCAGAGCTGCTAACAAAGCTAATGTGACAACTATTAAAAAAGAAAATACTTTTCCCGCCTAATTGATGTAAAGAATTGAAAATGATCAAAATCCAACCCGAATTTCAATTACTCTTCTGGCACGTCCATTTCTCAAGACTGTGATGCTTTTTAACTTTGCTTCATTATCATTTTCCAATTGCTCTGTGGTCTTTTTTTTTTTTTTAATGGCAACTTGCGTCTTTATTACTGCAGTTGTAACGTTCCAACAATAAGCTGTGTCATTGCTCAAGCATTTCCCTGAGTTCCCAATCAGCAGAGTTATGTAAGGTGGCAGGTTAATAAATGCGACACACTGAAATCATTTGTACCAGACTATCTCTCCTTCCAAGCTCTGACAGATGCTAAGTCCAGCTGGTAAAAAAAGTTTATAGGCGAGTTGGATCTGGGGTCTTCACACACTCCACAATGTTGGCTACCAATGCTTGTTTTAATGAGTCACGGATTGCCTGTTTATCTTCTGCTCCCTGCTGTTTCTGCATTTTCTCTTCCAGAACAATCCTAGAAACACATGCTGCTACAGACGCTGGAGCAATGTGTGTAGACATTTGAGCCAAATTGTTATAAAGAACTCTTTCTTCTCTGATATGAAAAAAGGAGCGAGAATTGCACATTGCCTAGCAAATCGTTCTCTCAGATGTTCTCTGTGACATGCTCAATATGGCCTACCAGAAAAAGTTGGAGACATTTGCAACCTTAACAACTACACAAAATGACACTGTAATTGGCGGCTTTTGTTGTTCATGTTCTGGCTCAGCTAAAGCTGCTCTAAACACTTTGTTTAATGATGTTACATTATGACAACACATGGCTTCTATACAGCGAGTCATCATGTTTAACATGCAACTACACAGGAAAAAGAGCGAGCGGCCAGGAAATGTTACCAGGAGTTGCCCGTCGAAGTTCTCACCGCGAACCGAAAATGATTGGTCTGAAGGCTCCAGATGACGCCTCTTTCCACTAAAGCCTCACTTCAGTCGGGTTCCCAATCCTACTGGTTTAAGGTGACTTTTTTAGGAAAGCTCTTGGTTTGAGTGTGTGTGTTGGGAAAGGAGGTATTGCATTCACGATATTTACTATTTAACTGAGACTTGGGAAAACTGGTTAAAAGGAAAGGAAAGAAACACGTGAATCGGATTGCACTTAAGCAAATTGCTCACTGAGATGTATGGACTTTTGTTTGAACTTCAAATTTTATATACATATTTGTGTGTGTGTGTGTGTGTGTGTGTAAAACAAGGAAGTACACACTCTTCTCCAGATATATTTGGGGGTATTGTGTTTGTCCCCATTTTAATAAAGTTTTTGGTCATCTCCTGAATGTCTAGCTTTTGCTGTCTTAGAAAAATACAGTGAAAATTAGCTGCAACCTCTATTTGCAGATATTTTGATTTATAATAGCATGGGGAGATGAGAGATAAAAATGAACGCAATGTAGATATATACAGTAAAAATACAGATGTGAAAGAATTTTGATGGAAGAGTTCAGTTAAAAGTTATGATGGCAGGTTAGAAAATGTTTGGCACAACACTTATGGAAGAATTTTGTACTGGAATAATGAAATTTAGGAAAGGAAGGGTTAGACAAAGAAATAGAAAATTGTATTTTGATTTTGGGATCTTCAGGGAGAAACCCAGTGAGGTTGGATGCTAAGTCTGTGGACAAAGCAAGACATTCTGACAAGCTGATCTGGAGCTCTCTTGAAAAAGGCTTGGACGTCATTGTTAAAAATAATCATTTTGCAGGCAACTGGCTGGCTCAGTTAGTACAGCACTCTTGATCTCGGGGTTGTGAGTTCCAGCCTCATGTTGGGTACAGAGATTACTTAAAAAAATAAAATTAGGTGGTGATAATTCTACACACTTACTCTAAACCCACTAAATCGTACAGTTTAAAAAATGCATTTTGAAAAAATCACTTTGTCCAGAACAAAATTGGGAAACTGGTATGTAGTATGAGGCAAAGATGTAATATAAAACATTTTGGAGGAGACAGAAAGAGAGGGCAGGAAATGTGAAGTCATCCAGAATTTATGCTATGCTTGAACATCATTTCATTACCTCCAAAAATCTGATGAGAGATCTTTCCCACATATCACTCGATATACTTTAAGGAAGATCCCTTGTGAGAAATTATCATTTATACTGAGTTTTAGAAAATATTTCATTTCATTTCACTTCCTTTAAGTGACTCGGTCTCTTTAGGTAAACATTCAATATTTCAGAACCTGCTGGTGCTCCTCTCCAACATGGCTTCTGTGTATTTAAGGAAGAGGGGCTTACACGGTCTCACGTTGAAATGGAAGATGTCTGGTTATTCTCTGCTTGTCCTCACCCCAGGCCCTCATCTGCTCTCCAGGGTGTCCCAGAACGCTGACCCTTGCAGACTCTACCTCCCAGGCTTCCCTGCCGGTTGGCTTCTGTTGTGTGGTTAATGGGAGGCACCAGCAATAGAGGAGTGTTTGGAAGGGGAAAGAAATGAGGGCATTTCTTCCCTGCTTCCTCCTGCTTTGGCACCATGTCTCTGGCTCTTCGCCTCCATGATTAGAGACTGGCACAATTCCAGCTCTCTGTGGGCGTTGCTTTATCCTCCCTGGTTCCTTTACTCCTAGGGGATGAAGAGTATCCTGAAGTTGATAGTCTCTGGGCCATCCACTGTTGTTCCCTCAACTCTGCCCTGGAAGTCATGTCTTTACTGAAGGCCTTCATATTTGAGCCATCTCTCTTACCGGCCAAGGCCTTGTGGACTCAGTGGTGTCCTTACACATACCTCCTTGCTCTCCTTTGTGAGAGCCATTGTTCCTTGGCTGCTACTGTCTGCCCTGTGTTTGTAGCCAAAACCTGGTGAACATAGACACATTCTCTTTCAACTTACTCAGGGCTCAGTGGTCCACCCTGGCTAACAGGGCTATTTTGGCCCTTGTTGGCACTTCAGACCCCCCCACTGAGAGTCTATATCCTTCATCCTAGCTTTGGGCTTAGACTATGAATTGCACAGTGTCTCTTCCTAACCCCCTGGCATCTCCAGAACCCACTGACCTCTGCCTGTCGAAACCTTTCTTCAACCAGTTCAACATACACCTTTTTCCAGAACTCCCACTTCAAGAAGGGAACTTGGAATACACGTATTTCACCATCTGCTTCTACTCTTTCTCCCCATAATTCTACTGGGCAAAAGGGCTGCATTTCCTCTCTCTAAATCTTACTGGAATTCTCCCTGATGTTACATTCTTTTCCTTTCTTCCACAGTAGCTATTGTCTTTCCATTTTCCTGGGGCTACAGTGACAGAATTCCTGCTAGAGAATTATGGGAAAGAGGGCTTAAAAACGCATCAATTTAATATTTTCAAAGTATTAAGCTATCCAGAAGATTCTAGATGGGGAAAGGAATTTAGTCAATGGACAAGAAAGAAAGATCCCAGCATGTGACTGTAGCAAAGAAATACAGGTATTTCTGTGCAAAAGCAATGTATGTGTTCCTGAAAAGCCTCATGTTCTGCAAAATTGCAAGACATATACTAAAAATAACAGGGTTTTTGGAGAAAACAGGGTTGGGACAACTTTTCAAAACCCACGGAATTTGTAAGTAGAATGTTAGCAAAAACAACAGCAATCCCAATAAGAATTGTGGTATAATTACATGTCCGTCTCGCCATGTCATCATCAGCTCTGGGCTACTGCTTCCTCCTTAGAAATATCTCATCAAACTTAATAATCTGATCCAAGATACAGATTTCTACATCAGTGGAATTTTTTTTTTCATCACCGACGCAACTTGTTCATAGCTTCTTCATCTGTACTCTCAGCTTCCCAGGTAGTTCTTTTGAAATATAAATCTGCTTTTTAAATTTTTATTACACATTTTTATTAACTTAAGTTTATGGTTTACCTTAGCGTTTACTGTTGGTGTTGTACATTCACGCGTTGTGACAAATGTGTCATGACTTGCATCCTCCGTTATAGTATTGTACAGAAAGATAGTTTCACTGCTTTAGAAATCCTATGTGTTCTCCTTGTTCATCCCTCCCCCTCCTCCCCCTGCCCCATAGAAACCACTAATCTTTTTCCTGTTTCCATAGTTTTATCTTTTCCAGAATGTCATATAGTTACAACCATACAGGATGGAGCCTTCTCAAATTGGCTTCTCTCACATAGCAATACGCATTTAAGTTTCTTGCATGTCTTTTTTTTTTTTTAAAGATTTTATTTATTTATTTGAGAGAGAGAATGAGATAGAGAGAGAGAGCATGAGAGGGGGGAGGGTCAGAGGGAGAAGCAGGCTCCCCGCTGAGCAGGGAGCCCGATGCGGGACTCGATCCAGGGACTCCAGGATCATGACCTGAGCTGAAGGCAGTGGCTTAACCAACTGAGCCACCCAGGCGCCCCTCTTGCATGTCTTTTTATGGCTTGATAGCTCATTTCTTTTCAGCACTGAGTAGCATTCCAGTGTCTGGATGTACCAGAGTTTGTGTGTCCCTTCACCTCCTGAAGGACATCTTAGTTGCCTCCAAGTTTTGGCAATTATGAATAAAGCTGTTATAAACATTCATGTGTGGATAGTTCAATAGAACGGGGACTATAGGGATGGAACCAGCCACCCTTCGGACTAAAGAAAGTGGCTTCTGTCAGATTTTCAGCTTTTTTCTCGTGAGTTTTAAATGCTGATAGGACATGAACTGTGAGGCAGTTTGTCCTCGACTGTGTTCAAAACATTAAAGTTTGGGGAAAATTGCATGTGAGCTGCATGTTTTCTGCATTTTACCAATTGCCTGCCATACATTAGATCTAAGGTGATCTTGTGCCTATGGACAACTTGTGTTGGAACCTTCCACCTTCCTATCCTGTCCCTCGCTTTCCACAAGTAAGCATTTCTCACACCCCACAGATTATGTTGACTATACATAAGAACATTAGTGATCTTTCCATTATTCAGCAGTGGAATTCTTCTTACCTTTTGTGTTCTCTGACTCAACCAAATGAAGACAGAGTAACAATTCTGATTTCTTCAGGGGTTTGATAACTTCTGTGCACTTAGGGCCTTCTGTGTTTAATTTTCCAAAGTGAGAATTTCCTTTGTTCCACTCCTGGACCCAGACATCATTATCTTAGCAGCTACTTTGTTTTTTATTTTATTTTATTTTATACAAGTGTTTTCTTTTTTTTAGAGATTTTTATTTACTTATTTGAGAGAGAGAGAGATCACAAGCAGGGGGGAGGTGTAGAGGGAGAAGCAGACTCCCTGCTGAGCAGGAAGTACAATGCTGAACTCGATCCCAGGACCTTGGGATCATGACATGAGCGGAAGGCAGATGCTTAACCCACTAAGCCACCCGGGCGCCCTTAGCAGCTACTTTAAAAAAATACTTTATTCTTTTTTTTAAAAAAGATTTTATTTATTTATTTGACAGAGAGTGAGAGAGCACAAGCAGG